>NW_027140989.1:2461188-2768837 GCF_036365525.1 Heterodontus francisci | reverse complement strand
GATCTTTCTCATGTCCACGTCTTTGACCCCATTCTTGAAAGCGGCAGGGATGGGCTTGATGATCACTGCCGAATCTGACCACTGGTCGAGGGCCAGCTAAGCTTTATTACGGCAACCAGTGCAAGGAAGGCCCGAGTTCCACAATGGATATAAGAGGAGACACAGTAGGAGACACAAGGGAGGCCCTTTCTCACAAGTGATGGATTCAATATTGTCCTTTGTGTCATCAGTGAGTCCCCATTTTCCTCTTGGTAGTTACAGCTAGTGGTTGACACACCCATTGCACACTATAAAGCAGATGTCCAGGCTACGCCAGCTGGTCCCACCTCAAGCTATCTCCCCATCAGGAGAAATGGAAAAAACGCATTCTTTGAGTTCTTCCTAGGAAACGGGGCCTTTGGGAGAAAGATGTTCCAGACCACTATTTCCCTCCATCCCCGAGCTCGGCAGATGGTTACTCCCGACTCTGGAAATCCAGCCAGAGACAATCTCCTCGCCTGCATTTCCTACAAGCGAAACAGACGGGACACTATGCACCCTGGATCAGGTGTATCCTGGGGAACCGAAACAAGCTGCGGGCACAGTGTGGTGCTGACCCGAACAGGTCTCCCCACCCCGCCTGCCCCACCATTGGCATCCGATGCAGAAGCAGCTGAAACAAGCTGCTGGGCAACGGGGTGGAGTTGACACTCACAGGTGCCGCGCACCTCCCGCCCCGTATGCACACCCGACACCACATACGGGCCCCCTCCTGCCCCTCGGGAGCAACCGAATTTACAGGGGTTTCTCTCCTCTCTGCTACAAGGGATAGGGTGCAGCCACTTGAGTTTAAGGCCTTGATTGTGCAGGCAGCAGGGGGAGCCAGAGGGCCCACGCCATGCGAGAGACCATGTTCCTCACGGCCTTTTCAGAGGGGAGGGACTTCCTCCTTTTATGCTGGGATCGACACGTATTTTCAAGGACCTTAATCTAACTTGCGGTCTCTGATTCTACTTCTGCCTCCTCCTGCCCAAATTCCTTGGGCTTGAGCTCAGCCACGGGGCATGTGGGCTCTCCAGATTACGTCTACTTCTAAGCTCAGGCTCAAGGTGTTTTCCCACAAGCAAGGACGCGCCTTTGGGTATTTTGTTCTGAGCTGCACTTTCCTTCCACCCGTACGGGTCTTCCTCTCTCCACCAGAGGGCATGAAAACAAGGCCCTCTGGCAAAGCCTGAGTGCTGTCTGCTGCTGGTGTCGGGAGAGTAGTGAGATGTGAAACGACGGCACCTTATGCCGCAGAGGAGGATAGGCAGCTCAATGGTTGGTGCAGTTCTTACGAACGTACCCAAACCCCTGACAGGCATGACACGATGCCCAATCCATGCTCCAGAAGCTATAAATGGTGGTCCCCGGAACGCGACATTAATGTCGCCCTCTATGACCTCCTCCTATGCCAGCTGTACACATAGCGGTCGGCGGAAGGAATAGACATATTTGAGACTACTTTCCGGCAGGCCGACGTGACTGGGGTGATCCCCAACCAAAACTCCTGCAGATGGGGCAGCAGCATCTCACTGGCAATAGAATATTGCGTGCAATTCTGGTCGCCACCCTACCAGAAGGACGTGGAGGCTTTGGAGAGGGTAGAGATGAGGTTTACCAGGATGTTGCCTGGTCTGGAGGGCATTAGCTATAAGGAGAGGTTGGAAAAACTCTGATTATTTTCACTGGAACGACGGAGGTGGAGGGGCGACATGATTGAGGTTTACAAAGTTATGAGCGGCATGGACAGAGTGGATAGTCAGAAGCTTTTTCCCAGGGTGGAAGAGTCAGTTACTAGGGGACATAGGTTTAAGGCGCGAGAGGAAAAGTTTAGAGGGGATGTGTGAGGCAAGTTTTTTACACATAGGATGGTGAGTGCCTGGAACATACTGCCAGGAGAGGTGGTGGAAGCAGATACGACAGCGACGTTTAAGAAACATCTTGGCAAATACATGAATAGGAAGGGAATAGAGGGATATGGACCCCGTATTGCAGAAGGTGTTAGTTCAGGGAGGCATCAAGATCGACGCAGGCTTGGAGGGCCGAATGGCCGGTTCCAGTGCTGTACTGTTCTTTGTTCTTTGTCCTTTGACCGAGAGTTGAACAATTCGATCCGCTGTGCAGTTGCTTCCATAGTATCCACTGGCACGGAAGTCCCACCTTTGGTTCGTCCCTTAAACGGGCAGCGAGAGTGCCTGGCCAGACTGCAGGAAAACAATTTAAAAAGTTGCCTTACCGCACATCTGTGAGGCTGTGACAATGGCCAAGGGCCATTGCCTTTACAGAGGCCTCAAATAGACATGTTGGGGTGGGCATAGTTCTTTATTCCATGGCTGGAAATAAGTAATTTAAATTGTGACGGCTGATATGGATGGCTGCAACCTCGGTCGAGTAGAATGTGCCTCCTGTGTTATGTGGGAAGTAGGGGACACACTATGTTTTTGACAAACCCATCTGCAGTAATTGTCTTCAGCTACAGAGGCTTGAGCTCTGGGTTGTGGAACTAAAGGTGAGGATGTAGTCACTGTGCTGCATCCGTGATGCAGGAACGACTTGGATAACACCTTTAGGGATGTGGTTACACCGCAGGCAGGAGCATGTCGGCAGAGAGGGAATGGGAGACCAAGGGCAGTCTATGAGAACCAAGCTGGTAGTGCAGGGGTCACTTGAGTCGATCTCACTTGTTAACTGGTTATCCAATTTGGATAATGGTGAGGCCGATGGTTCCTCAAATAAATGCAGCAACAGTCATGTCCATGGTGCAACAGGTCACTCAGCTGCTCAGGAGGGGAGCCAGAAGAGTGCAAAATCAGTAGTGATAGGGGATTCATAAGTTTGAGAAACAGACAGGCATCTGTGCGGCTGCAGAATTGACACCAGATGGTATGTTGCCGCCCTGGTGCCAAGGTCAAGGATGTCACAGAGCAGCTGCAGGACGTTCTTCTGGGGGAGGGTGACCAACCAGTGGTCATGGTCCACATTGGTAACAATTGCATAGGAAAGAAGAGGGATGAGGTCCTCGAAGCAAATTTTAATGAGTTTTCAAGGAAATTAAAAGTAGAAAATGAAGAGCAGTTATCTTGTCATTACTCCTAGTGCCATGTGCTAGCGAGCATAGGAATAGAAGGAATAAGCGATTTAACACGTGCCTGGAGGGAGGGCGTCAGGTACCTGAGGCATTGGGATCTGTTATGGTGCATGTGGGACCTGTACATGGTGGGTTGCACGTTAGCCGGGCCAGAGCTAACGTCCTTCCCGGGTGATTTGCTAATACTGTTACGGAGGGTTTAAACCTAATTGTCAGGGGTTGCGAAATTAAGAGGAAACTCAGAAAGGAGTGAAACAAAACTGGTAAGAGGAAGGAGAAAAGCAGTAACCGAAATTGGAAAGCAGACGACATGAAGACACATTTCAAATAGGTGGGAATAAGGAATAATGTTAAGACAAACTTAAGGGAACTCTATCTGAATGCACGAAGCAAGATAAATAATGTAGATGAGGAGATCAGTACATTATTGAGAGAGGAACATAGATCTAAGAAGCAAGATGTAGAATCAGTTTCGGTGGAGCTGAGAAGCAGCAAGGGGCATCAAACATTGGTGGGAGTTATTTATAGGCCACCAAACCATAGTGCTAATGTTGGGCACAGTATAAAGCAGGAGATTAGAAGTGCATGTTAAATGGGCAATGCAGTAATAATGGGTGTGATCAATTTACATATAGACTTGGTAAAACTAATCAGCACTGATGCGGAGGAGGATGAATTCCTGGAGCGTGTTCGAGATGAGTTTCTGCAGCAGGATGTTGAAGGACCAACTCGGGAGCGGGAGTGGGCTATTTTACATTTATTACTATTTAATGAGAAAGGACGAATTCATAACCTTGGTGTAAATGAACTAATAGGAAACACTGACTACATCATGTTAGAATTCTACATTATGTTTAAAAGAGATATAGGTCATTTTGAAACTGGGGTCTGAAATCTCAACAAAGTAAACTATGAATGTATGAGGGACAAGTTGGTTATGGAGGATTGGGAAAATGCATTAAAGGATTTGTCAGTTGCGAGGCAATGGCTAGTATTTAAAGAAATATGACACGGT
This sequence comes from Heterodontus francisci, assembly GCF_036365525.1. Classification (NCBI taxonomy): domain Eukaryota; kingdom Metazoa; phylum Chordata; class Chondrichthyes; order Heterodontiformes; family Heterodontidae; genus Heterodontus; species Heterodontus francisci. Next base: position 2,764,713 of record NW_027140989.1, on the reverse strand, counting down.
TTACAACAAATATACATTCGGCTGAAACACACAAAAAAACATGAAAGGTGATTCAGCCGTGAATAACAAAAGAAGTTTAAAGATTGCAGTAGGTCATAGGAAGTGGCTGATAAGCCCAAGGATGGGGAGGGATTTAGTGTCCAACAAAGGAGCACCAAGAAACTGATACAGAAAGAAAAATTATTATGAATGCAACTTGCTAGACACATAAATAAGGTCTGTAAAATCTTCTTTAGGTGTGTGAAAAGGAAACTATTAGCGATGACAGGAGAGCTTGTGGTGTTGAATGGAAGAAAAACCGCAAAGACAAAACAATTAGATTGCATTTCTCTTCACGGTGGAAGAAGCAGAAAATCTGCCAGATCGGCTAGGGAACCAAGGTAAAAGTAAAATGAGGAACTGAAAGTAATTAGTAATAATAAAAAGATAGTACTAGAAATAATGATTGGATTGAAACTTGATAAGTCCCCTGGACCAGATGGGAGGCAATACAGAGTATCGAACTAGATCACTGTATACATAATGGATGTTTTAGTAGCTTTCTTTCAAACTTCTGTGAATTATGGAAGCGTTCCTGCATATGGGAAAGTAGCAAATCTAACCCCACTATTTGAGAAGGAAGCAAGAGACTAAAGAGAGAACTACTGGCCTGTTAGTTCGACATCAGTACTGGCGAAATTTTAGAATCTATTGTAAAGGCTGAGATAACTGGACACTTGGAAGTTTCTTAATCGTTCCTGGGTTGTGGGCGTCACTGGCTGGGCCAACATTTATTGCCCATCCCTAATTGCCATTGCAAAGGTAGCGATGAGCTGCCTTCTTGAACCGCTGCCGTTGATGTGGGGTCGGTACACCTACATTGCTGTTAGGAGGTGAATTCCAGGTTCTTGACCGAGCGACGGTGAAGGAACAGTGATATCATTCCAAGTAAGAATGTTGTGTGGATTGGAGGGGAACTTGCAGGTGGTAGTGTTCCCATGTATAGGCTGCCCTTGCTCTTCTCGGAGATACGATTCGAGGGTTTGGAAGGTGCTGCCGAAGTAGTCTTGTTGCTTTGCTTCAGTGCACTTTGTAAATTGCACACACTGCTGCCACCGTGCGCTAGTCGTGGAGGGAGTGAATGCTTGTGCAGGGGATACCAATCAAGCAGGGTGTTGGATGGTGTCGAGCTTCTTGAGTGTTGTTGGAGCTGCAACCATCCAGACAAGGGGAGGCTATTCCATCACACTCCTGACTTGTGCCTTGTAGATGATAGACCGGCTTTGGGAGTCAGAAGATGACTTACTCGCCGCAGGATTCCTAGCCTCTGACCTGATCTCGTAGCCACACTATTTATATGTCTACTCCAGTTCAGTTTCTGGTCAATCGTAACCCCCAGAATGTTGAGAGTGGGGGATTCAGTGATCGTTATGCCATTGAGCATCAAGGGGAAATGGTTAGATACACTCCTCTTGGAGGTGGTCATTACCTGGCACTTGTGTGGCACAAAAGTTACTTGCCAACTATCAGCCTAAACCTGGATATTGCTCAGGTGTGGCTGCATTTCTACATGGACTGCTTCAGTATTCGAGGATTCGCGAATGGTTTTGTCCATTGTGCAATCATCAGCGAATATTCCCACTCTGACCTTATGATTTAACGAAAGTTATTGTTAAGCAGCTGAAAATGGTTGGGACTAGGATACTACCCTCAGGAATGTCCTGATGTCCTGATGCAGTGATGTTCTTGATCTGAGATGTTTGCTTTCTGGCATATCTGGGCGACTCTGTGCCTTAGTGGCTGTTGCTGCTCGTGTCCGGGAGGCTGCTGCTGCTCGGGCGCACCTACCTGTGGGGCCTGCCTCTTGTGGCGATACCTTATCACAGCAAAGGGCTGAAGGAAAACAGGGTGAATTGTACCTAGCTCTATACATCTGGCGACGTTGGCTTCCTTTAAAAGGTCAAGTGCACCTACATGGACAGAGATTTCTGTTAATTCCTCCTTCAGTAGCATTCTAACATGAGTTCAATGTTATGGCAAAACATCGCCCACACAAGTTTTAAATAAGTGTCAGCCATCAGGACCATTGGAATATCATTTGATTTGCCTGCAGTGGACCACGTGCAACAGCAACCTACACTGTTTCCCAGTTGTGCCCCCAAACAGTGTATCGACTTGCAAAGTTTTCGACACCCCTCTCCAATCATGCACAACTGCAGAATTGATCCCTTCCCCGTCTTATCGAAAAACAAATGCAGAGTTGCTCTGTTCCCCGCCCTGTCGATAAACAGGTGCAGAATTGCCTTCTTCCCCGCTTTATCGATGCATAGATAAGTGCAGCCTCCTGCTCTGCTTTATCGATAAACAGATGCACAATTGCCTCCTGCTCCGCTTTATTGATGAGCATATGCAGAATTGCCTCCTGCTCTGCTTTATTGATAAACATATGCAGAATTGCCTCCTGCTCTGCCTCATCGATTAACAGATGCAGAGTAGCCTTCTGCTCCGCTTTATTGATAAACAGATGCAGAAGTGTACCCTCCCCTTATTAATAAACAGGTGCAGAGTTGCCCCTTTAATATGCCTTATCAAGAAACGAACGCAGAGTTATCCCGTTCCCCCCATATCTATACAAAGGTACACAGCGGCCCCTTACCACCTTATCAATAAATAAATGAAGAGTTGTTCTTTCCTTTCCAAATTGATGAACGAATGCAGAGCTAACCCCTTCCCGCTTCCATGATTAATGTTAACTGACTCACATGTACAAGAGGTATTCCAGTGTGCATTGGCATTAAAAGCTTCAGATTTACCAGATGTGGTCCAGTTTGGATTATTAGTAAATGATACCCATTTACCAGTTGTGATCCAGTGTGTATTAATATTAAATGCTTCAATTTCCCAAATGTTGCCCAGTGAACTTTAAATTTGAATGATTTACATTTACCAGATGTGCTGCACTGTGCATTAGTATTAAATGCTTCATGTTTTCCAGATGTGCTCCAGTGAGCCTCCATGCTAAATGATTCACATTTATCAGATGTGTTTCAATGTAAATTATTATTAAATACTTCACATTTCGCCAATGTTATCTGGTGTGTCTTAATGTTAAATGCATCACGTTTAAAAGATGTAATCCAGTTTGCATAATTATTAAATGATTTGCATTTACCAGATATGCTCAAGTGTGCATGGTTATGAAAAGATTCAGATTTACCAAACGTGGTCCAGTTTGTATTACTATTAAATGATCCAGTTTGCTTTATTATCAAATGCTTCACATTTACCAGATGTAATTCAGTTTGCATTATTATTAAATGGTTTACATTTCCCAGATGTTGTCTCGTGTGCCTTAATGTTAAGTGATTCACATTTACAAGGTGTGTGCCAGTTTCCATTACTTTTAAATGATTCACATCTACCAGATCTGCTCAAGTGTGCATTGTTACGAAAAGATTCAGATTTACCAGATGTGGTCTAGTTTGTCTTACTATTAAATGATACTCATTTACCAGTTGAGATCCATTGCGCATTATTATCAAATGCTTCACACTTACTAGATGTGGTCCACTGTGCCTTAATGTTAAATGAATCACATTTACAAGATGTGGTCCAGTGTGCCTTAATGTAAAATGATTCACATTTAGCAGATGTGCTTCAGTATGCATTAGTATTAAATTCTTCACATTTACTAGATATGGTCCAGTGTTAATTATTATTAAATGCTTCACATTTCCCAGATGTTGTCCAGTGGCCTTAATGTTAACTGATTCTAGTTTTCAATATGTGTTCCAGTATGCATCATTATTACAAGATTCAGATTTACCAGATGTGGTCCAGTTTGTATTACCATTTAATAATGGCCATTTATCATTTGAGATGTAGTGCGCACTAGTGTTAAATGCTTCACATTTACTGTGTGTGGTCCAGGGTTCAATAGTATTAAATGCTTCACATTTCACAGATGTTGTCCAGTGCACCTTAATGTTGAATGATTCACTTTTACCAGATGTGCTGCAGTATGCATTATTATTATATGCGTCATGTGTTCCAGTGCGAAAAAATACTTCACATTTCCCAGATGTTATCTAGTGTGCCTTAATGTGAAATGAATCACCTTTACAAGATGTGTTCCATTGTGTACAATTGATAAATGTTTCGCATTTACCAGACATGCTCAAGTTTTCATTATTATTAAAAGATTAAGATTTACCAGATGTGGTCCACTTTGTATTACTATTACATTATACACATTTAAATGTTGAGAGTCAGTGTGTATTATGATTAAATGTTTCACATTTACCAATTGTGGTCCAGTGTGAATTATTGTTGAAGACTTAATACTTATCAGGTATGATCCAATATGCATTATCATTAACAGTTTCAAATTTTCTGCATTAGGTTCGGTGTGTATGGGATGTGGTGACATGATGGCAACGTCACTGAACTAGTGCTGTAAAGACCCAGTCGAATTCCCTGAGCACAAATGTTCAAACCCCATCATGTCAGTGGCGGGAATGTGATTTCAGCTCATTAGTAAAATCCTGCAATTAAATGCTAGTCTTAGCCCTGGAGGTGTGAAAATGTCAGTGATTGTTGTTAGAGACGCATCTGGCTCAATAATATCTTTTAGGGAAAGAGTCTTCTGTCCTTACCTGCTCTGCTCTACATGTGAGAACTTGGAATGTCAGAGCATTCAAAGCTATGGGCCAAGTGCAGGAATATGGAATTAGAACAGATAAGTGCTGGACGGCCGGCGTGGACACGATGGGCCGAAGGGCCTGTTTCTGTGCTGTATAACTCTATGACTCTATGAGTCGAGACCCAAAGAAATGTGGTTGGCTCTTAACTAACTGGCCTAGCAAGCCATTCAGTTGCCAAGGGCAATTACGGGCGGGCAAAAGAATGCTATTCTTGCCAGCGGTGCCCACATCCCTGAAAGAATTAAAATGACTAAACACCTCACACGTTCCAGTTTACAATATTATTGAATGCAGTGCGCATCATTATTGAACAGTTCACATTTACCAGATGTGGTCCTGTGTTTATTATTAATATTGCGTGACATTTACCATATGTGGTCCAGTGTTTATTATTATTGTTGCTTCACATTTACCAGAAGTGCGTCCAGTGTGCATTATTATTCAATGTTTCACATTTACCAGATGTGATCCTGTGTACATTATTATTCAATGTTTCATTTTTATCAAATGCGATCCAGTGTGCATTAGCATAGAACACTCCACATTTGCCAGCTGTGGTGCAGCGCGCATTATTAGTAGACACTCCCTATTTAGCCGATGTGGTCTAAGTGTGCGTCATTATTAATGGTTAACATTTAAAAGACACGATCCACTCTGATATATTACTTCATATGTTTCTGATCCGGTCCACTGTGCATTATATTTGAACATTTTACATTTACAAGATGGCGTTGAATGGGCATTATTATTACATGCTTTACAGTGACCAGATGTTTTCCCAGTTTTTCACCCTCTGTTCAGAGTTAGCAATATTGATTCTGTTTTAATTCAGATACTCGTGTGTATTCTTTCTATTGTATAAGCCCTGCAGGCGACATACCCAATGCAGCTGCATTGGGCTGAGTTGGTGGTTTATTGGCCAGTTCTCGCTCTGAAGAGAGTCAACCTGTTTCCTGCCATCACGTGCCAGCCTGGTGTGATGGGACAGAAGAAGGGTATGGATCGCAATCTACACAGCTTGATGCAACTTTTTGTCAATTGCTTGCTATTTGAATAATCTCCCATTCAGTGTGATCAACTATTTCATTCCATTCTTCAGCTCTTCTCTGAATTTTCTTTGCGTCAGCCCATAGATACACGTGTTAGTGCAAGAACTGAGAAGCTGAAGCATGTATCCCGTTTGCTGATTGATGTATATTGGGTTACTGAAGTATCTGTCTGTATAATTGTAGTTTTTCACCCGCCACCTAAGGGAATGCAAAGCATATGTCATCCAGAGAAGAATGAAATTACCAGATATAGTAAAGAGCAAGATCATTGATCTCTTCCGGTTCTCGCTCTCTGGATCATTTTGGTTATTGATCCTGCTCAGGAGCACCCTGCGGAGTATATTGGACTGTATAATATGTTTCAAAGTGAGAGCATTTAACAAAATGATCAAAAAGATCGGCACTAAAGGTGTTAAAATACTGTCAAACCACTCGTACGCCGCCCATAAGGGCGAAGTGTAATAGGCAAATGTTTCAATGCAGAAGTATGGAATGTTGTTCATTATAAGTTGGGGTTCAAACATGAAATAAAAGGGGATGCTTCTCAGGCAGCCGAGCACACAAACGGTCCCTAAAACCACGTTCGCCGTTCTTTGGGTACAATGCTTTCGTTTGAGATTCGGACAACAAATGGCGACAAAGCGATCAAAGGTGAAAGCAACCGTGAACCAGACGGAGCAGTCCAGTGCTGCAATTTTCGTGACAAGTTTCATGGCGCATATGGGAGTGATGAACAAGAAATTTATTGGCAAGTAAATATTGTTTTTTCGCTTCAATATTACTTCAATGATCACTGCCATTAGATCCGCCACTGCCATGGCTACCAAGTAATGAGTGACACATTTGGAGGGACCACACTTTCCACGGGACAGGATCACAATCGCGAGCAGGTTCACTGCAAGAGAGAGAAAAGGGAATTATCATTAGACCATCCCAAGATCAGTCGCAGTTCCCCGGCCCTCGGCACCAATTTCAGGTTTGATGTTCCGTTTGTTAACTGTGATTAGTTCTGCACACAAAACAGATCTGGGGTTGCAATGAGGCAAATTAAAATGAACTGAATTGTACGGAAACTGAGTGAAATAAAAGATTGAGGGTAAATGTAAGAATGTAGAAGATTCTGATAAAGCACCTATAACGTGAGTTGCTTCAGAAAAAAAAATACATGAAGGAGGAATAGAACAAGACACGTTTAATATGAAAATCCCGATGGATGGGACTGCTCTCACCGGGTCTCATTCTTACCCTTCCAATTGTCGCCAAATAATTACCTACAAAGTTTACTCTTCCTGCTCCAGCACCGTTTCCTCTGGTGTCCCTCAATGATCTATCCTTTTCCCGCTCCCATTTCTCATTGACATGCTACACCTCAGCTTAATCATCATTCGAAAATGCTGCATCATTTTCCACATTTCTGTTGACAACACCAGGTTTTCCATCACCACGTCTGTCAACTCCTCCACGCTTCTAAATTATCACACTGCTTGTCTGAAATCCATGATGAGAAACATTTCCTTCCGTTAAATATTAGGAAGATTGAAACCATTTCCTTCTGCCCCGTCACATCTCTGTTCCCTAGCCATTAATTCCAAGCTACTCCCTGACAATTGTCTGACATTGAACAAGACTGTTCACGACGTCAATGTTATACCTGATGAGGAGCCAACCACATATCTGCGCCATCACTAAAGCTACCTATTTCAACCTCTGTACACAGTCCAACTCGGCCCCTGCCTCAACTCATCTACTGCTGAAATCCTCATCCATTCTATTGTTACCTCCAGACTTGAATATTCCGATACACTCCTGACTGGCTTCCCACATTCTTTCTTCTGTAAACTTGCAGTCGTTCAAAACGCTGCTGCTGATGGCATTACTCGCACTAAGTTCCGCTTCCCTATCACCCTTATGCACACTGACCTATATTGGCTGCCTGCCAAACAACGCCTCTCTTGTAAAATTCTCTGACTTGTTTTAAATTCCGTCGATTGACTCGACCCTCCCTAAATCTGTAGCCTCCACCAGCTCCAAAATTTTTGAAGATTTCTAGTCTCCTCTAATCCTGGCTGCTTGTTCATCCTTCATATTAATTGCTCCACAATTGGCAACCGTGCATTCACTGCCTGGGTTCTGAGCTCTGAAATTCCCGTAGAAATCTATTCACATCTCTAATTCGCTTTGCTCCTTTATGATATTTCTTAAAGCATGCCATTCTTTCCTTACCTTCTTTGAGGAAGTAACAAAGTTGATTGAAGAGGGAAGGGCTGTAGATGTCATATACATGGACTTCAGTAAGGCGTTTGATCGGGTTCCCAATGGTAAGCTGATGGAGAAAGTGAAGTCTTTTGGTTCCAGGGTGTACTAGCTAGACGGATAAAGAGCTGGCTGGGAAATAGGAGACAGAGAGGAGCAGTGGAAGGGAGTTTCTCAATATGGAGACGTGTGACCAGTGGTGTTCCACAGGGATCCGTGATGGGACCACTGTTGTTTGTGATATACATAAATGATTTGGAGAAAAGTATAGGTGGTCTGATTAGCAAGTTTGCAGACGACACTAAGATTGGTGGAGTAGCAGATAGTGAAGGGGACTGTCAGAGAATACAGCAGAATATAGATAGATTGGCGAGTTGGGCAGAGAAATGGCAGATGGAGTTCAATCGGGTTAAATGCGAGGTGATGCATTTTGGAAGATCCAATTCAAGAGTGAACTATACAGTAAATGGAAACGTCCTGGGGAAAATTGATGTACAGAGAGATTTGGGTGTTCAGGTCAATTGTTCCCTGAAGGTGGCAACGCAGGAAAATAGAGTGGTCAAGAAGGCATACGGCATGCTTTCCTTCATCGGACGGGGTATTGAGTACAAGAGTTGGCAGGTCATGTTACAGTTGTATAGGTCTTTGGTTCGGCCACATTTGGAATACTGCATGCAGTTCTGGTCGCCACGTTACCAAAAGGATGTGGATGCTATGGAGAGGGTGCAGAGGACGTTCACCATGATGTTGCCTGGTATGGAGGGCGCGAGCTATGAAGAGAGGTTGAGTAGATAAGGATTATTTTCATTAGAAAGGCGGAGGTTGAGGGGGGTCCTGATTCAGGTGTACAAAATCATGAGAGGTATAGACAGGGTGGATAGCAAGAAGCTTTTTCCCAGAGTGGGGGATTCAAATACTAGGGGTCACGAGTTCAAAGTGAGACGGGAAAAGTTTAGGGGGGATATGCGTGGAAAGTTCTTTACGCAGAGGGTGGTGGGTGCCTGGAACGCGTTGCCAGTGGAGGTGGTATATGCGAACACGATAGCGTCTTTTAAGATGTATCTGGACAGATACATGAATGGGCAGGAAGCAAAGAGATACAGACCCTTAGAAAATAGGCGACAGGTTTAGATAGAGGATCTGGATCGGCGCAGGTTTGGAGGGCCGAAGGGCCTGTTCCAGTGCTGTAATTTTCTTTGTTCTTTATTTTTTTTACCTGGCTCGGAGTCACATTTTTTTCTCTATAATGCTCCTTTGAACTATTATTCCTTTAAAGGCGCTATATTAACACAAGCTGTGATTGCTGACTGGACATTGATGTGGAGCAAAGATAAACAAGATGTAAAATGAAATGTGGAATGAAGGCAAGAGCCTGCAAGACGATTAGTAATGATTTAAAAGGGTGTGTCAAAACGGGAAACGAAGCAACGAAATCACACTTACCAACCGTACTCTCATAGCCTCTTTGCTCGTAATTTACCCACCTTTACAATCTCATCTTTCTCGGTCAACCAATACTGATAACCCTCCCTGTTCTTTCAGGCAACTCTGCAATGGAGAGACAGACAGTGGAGGGAGAATCAGGACTAAATATATCCCTCAGCGATCCAGGGAATTTCTGGCGTGTCTGGTGGGTTGGAGAGAGATAAGTCTTGAGTGGAGTTAGGGAATAAAATAATGGGAAAACCAGACAACGGGAAAGGTTCAATCAAGTGACATTCTTACACAATTCCAGTTCGTTTACATCTCTCTATCCATTTCCACCACCACCTAAATCCATTTCCCATAATCCGTTTTGGTCTCTCTCTCTCTCTCTTTCTCTCTCTATCCCCCTCTCTCTCCCAGCTTCAATTGCTGCTGCCCTTTTCACCAGCTCTGTTGTAAGCTGAGATCCCAACTATTCCGACGGGGATTATCTCTACCATTTAATTCCCAAGCACTGGGGAAATCTTGGATTGGCGAGTAGTGAACCGACATTCTCCATGATTTATGAATTCCATTGATATAATTTTCGGCCTGCTTCATTTAAATTGCAATTTTCACATGCAGTATTTACATTTAACAAATATACATCTGTTTCAGTATGACCAAATAATCAATTGCATAGCCTTCCCCTGTGGTATTTCTCCTGCATTTAGCAATCAATGGAGACGCCAGTTTGCGTCCAAACATAGTTTTAAAAGACTATTACTTATCTTAGATAACTGTCTCATTTCTCTGCCATCCTATCAAGTTTAAACAGCCAAGTTACCGATTGCAAGACGGAAAATAACTGCATACAGCTCTACCTAATGACTAAAACAGGTGAATTTTGAACAACACCCTCACCAGCCGAGAGCTTACGAGGCAATCACTGGCACTGACAACTTCTGTCAGATCTCAGGTCGAGTGAAATCGACTGATAAAAGGTTAACAACCTGAAATGTTACCTCTGTTTCACTCGCTACAGAAGCTGCTAGACATGGCAATTATTGCCATTTTTTCTGGATTTATTTAATCGTTGATATTGTGCATGCAGTCTATTTCAGCAATGGAAAATTCTGTTTTTTTCTATCATTGAATGGTCATGGCCCTTTCAGTACCAGCAGTACAGAGCTATCTTTCTCTGGAATCCTGATTCTTGTGAAGATCTCATAGACAACGGTCTGGACTAAACTGGTTAACTTTCAGGTGAAAATGATTTGCTTCTCCTTGATATTTCCGACAATGCAAAAAAAATTTGAAACCTCAACGGAAACGAAGGTGCAATGTCTGACGGGGTGACTGATGACATCTGTTGCCAGGGTCGACTGGAGATATGGAATTTTCCCGCATAGAGTACTGGGACATCACTCACCATTATTTCTGCAGTTGAAGTTTCAAAAATGTTGGTAATTTTAATTAAGAAATCTTATTAAGAAGACAACTAACAATACTAAATATATTGATACAATGGAATAGGCGTGATTATATCACAGACGTCAAAACATATTACATAGTTTGCATATTCTCTGTATTCTTTCCATCTGTCTTTCTGACACACTCTTCATCTCTTTCTTATGTCCAAATTTATTAATACTGATATATTACAGTAGAGGACAAGGAACAGGAACAGAAGCAGTTACACTGCTTTATACTTTGACCAGTTTTATTGCCTTACCCGTTATACCAACGGCTGCAAGAACAGGATAGTAAATGTGTTCAAATTCAAAGATGAATGGATAATCCATGTTCCATGTCATAGCACGCTGTCTGTGAGACTCTGACTGAAAATTGTCAATTCAGTCAAAGGAGACCCTACTTATACCAGTGGGAAATGGCCACTGGGATACTTAGCGTGAGGTGCACCACATTAGTTACATTCAGTGAAACAAACAAAATTAATCATCTATTCTCCCCAAGGCTCCATTATGCAACTAAACCTATCTTCAGGGCAATTGCAAAACACTTTAAAATTGCTTTAGAATATCTTCAGAAACAAGAGGTTCCCTGCATGCTGCGACTGAGCTGCATAGAGAGCCTTATTAAACAAACATTTGGACATTGATTACATGTACAGACAATGAGTTTGATCGTCATTTCCAAAAATCTCTACTCAGAACTGTGTACTGTGTGACTGACCTCCAAGTGTTTGTAATTGGGAGCTGAACTTATTGAATGCAATTAATAATTTGAAATTCCAGGAGAAGAGAGCAGGGATGTAATTAAGAGAAAAATAGATAATCACATTGCTATGAAAGTACTTTATTTAAAATGCTGTGAATGAATGAAGAGAATTCCACAGATGTTGAACTTTTTTTTAAAAAAGAATGTTCATTTGAAGGTTTTGAGATTTTGTGTAAAACCTAACCTTTACTGGATGTCACAATCCTTAAGCTAAATAAACAACAAGAGACTTCATGACGAAAGGAGTTGTTCACAGAGAAACGACATCGGAAGATTTTTGGTAGTCAGGAAGTTTGACTTTCTGTTGGCCAGTGGATTGTTTTTGTGAGTCAGTGGCATGTCAGCCTGCCAAGAGAAATAATGCCATCTGATCTTCTCTCCAGTTCTCCGAGAAAACCTGAGAATCCAGTGTGATAACTGAAACTCCTGATGCTGCATTTCTTCTGAAAGGCATTCCAAATTAATCTTCCACGTCGCCTGAAGGGAAATGCTGCAAAACATCCCAGTGACAGCCATCAACGCATTTGTGGGACGTCGGAAAAACGGGCAAATGCTATCATTTCACATCTTGTCATATTTCTTCGACAATTATCAAGTATTTGGCCAAAGTATTTTGCTGCCTTGATTGCAAAGAGCGCTCTGCAGAGAGAAGATCTATACTTTCCTTTAACCGGTGTGTGTGTCTGTGTGTGTGTTTGTGTGTGTGTTTGTGTGTCTGTGTCTGTGTGTGTGCGTGTGTGTGTTTGCGTGTATTGTGCTATTATTAGAAATGAACTTTCATATTACTATCAGTGTGTTAATGAATGTTTTCAGCTTGACTAATCGTGCTTTATAATAAATTAATAATTTTGTTGTTTATTAAAGAAACGTATTTGCTGGATTGTATTCTTAAATAAAAGAAGAGTATATAATTGGTTGCATTGGTAACTGGATAAACATTGAAATACATTTTGTGACCCGTGGAGGAGTGGAACTAGAGAAAGACAATCAACTCGTCCAGCCTCAGTCGTAAAAACATGGTAGAGAAAACAATGGAAGAATATGTTGACGGTGTGAGACAAAGGGAGATGTGATGAAGCTCAAGTATAGCATGCTCATTAGCTTGGGGTAAATGGTCTGAACGACCTGTTTCCGTGCTGCAAATGGTAAGTAACCTCGCGTCAACATTTGCACAGCTTATGAACAGTCCATGTTTTTTTTTTCAACAGGGTTTTTCTATCGGAAATGATAATCACAGAAGATGGGATGAAGGGTATTTAAGAGTTTTCAAATTGTGAAAGTTTTTTCTCATCTGTAAATCGGGAGAAACATACTGAGCAATGTTTCTTAGCTAAATCAGATGTATTTGCGATTTCACAGACTCTCAGAACATCAACCTTTATTCAAAGGTTCTGGGGCAGGTATCTAGACCAATGAGATAGAAGATATCACAGGAGTACCGCGCACTGTCATGAGGTAATTTAATACCTTCGACCTAAATGCCGAATTAAACAACTTTGGATCAGAACCACCGGTCCCATTTGTTTGGAAATTTTGCTGGTAATGGTTCTGTTCTTGCCATCTATACCTTCACTGGGCTCATCATTTGCTTATTTACATGTCCCATTACCATCCATATTGTTTGCATCATCATCCCTTCTATCTTTTAATAACTCCTGCCCTCCATGTAATCACAGAGTTTCCCGTTCTGGAATAGAGTGTATTACTTCTATTTCCCGCTTTTCCTCTTTTCTTTTCACCCTCTGCGGTCCCTTTCCCCTATCATATGCCTCATTTTATTGCTCCGCTCTCTGGTATTCAGCCCTCCCAAATCTCAACTCCAATCCTTCATCACTCCCTGATCTTCCTATTCCCCTGCTGCCATTCCAGGCTTGCTCTTGTCTTAGATATGCTGACAGGTCCGTCTGTGATTCTATTGACATCCCAAACTGCTCTTCCACTCATTCACCGACTTTCTCCCGGTGCATAATCTTACCTACCTCATATCCATCCCACTCAACCCTCTAAAAGCTGTCGATGTGAACTCTGTCAGTGGGTTGGTTATCATCGTCCATCTCTGCTCTTCCCTCCAAAAAGCCCTCGCAATTGTTAACAAGGGTCTCTTCATCGACGTGTTGATTCTGGATAATTGCATCGACATCAAGATCTTGACTAAAAGCTTGGCACATGTGTAATGATACATTTCCCCTTGACATTGACAGGCTATACTAACTTGCTGTCTGTCCCGTCTGGAAAGCCATAGCGGAAGTGTGGCCCCTGATTAACAAATCTCACCTTGGTTTGCCCATCTGCTCCTAGAATCGTCTCCTCCCTTGAGCATCTCGCCTTGTTTCAACCTCTTCATTTCTATCTAACTCAGCCTTGAATAAATTCAATGGTGCAGCCCGCACTGTTTTCTGGGAGGAAATTTCTACAGACTAACGAAACTTTGAGAACACATTCTCCTCGAATCCGTTTTAAAAGGGAGACCTCTTATTCCTAAACTGTAAATTGTATCCCATAGCTCTAGTATCTCCCACAAAAGGAAACATCCTCCCGGTATCCACACTATCAAGCACCCTCAGGATCTTATTCATTTCGATCAGATCACTTCTTATTGTTTGAAACTCTAATGGGTCCAGGCCCAAACTGTTCAACCTTTATTCAAAAGATAAGCCCATCATCCCAGGAATTAGTACAGTGAGCCTTCTGGGAACTGCTTCTAACGCAATTAAAACATTTTTCAAATAAGGAGATCGGAACTGTGCACAGTACTTTAGATGCAGTCTCACCAAGGTTGTGTATAGCTGCAGTAAAATGTACATACTTTTATATTCGTTTTCCCTTGCAATAAACGCCAACTTTGCATTTTCTTTCTTCATCATTTGCTGTACCTGCATACTAACCTTTGGTCATTCATGCACCAAAACACACAGATCTCTCTGTACTCCCGAGTTCTGAACTCTCTCTCCATTTAGACAGTACATAGGTTTTCAATTTATCCTGCCAATGGACAAGTTCACATTTCCCAACATTATACTCCATCTGTCAAACATTTTCCCACTCTCTCTACCTATCTATACTTCTGCTTGCAACGTACTTGCATTCCAATCTTGACGCCATCGGTAAATGTAGCAACCATGCATTCGATCCCTTAATCCAAGTCTTTGATATAAATTGCAAATCGTTGAGGGCACAGCACTGATCACTGTGGGCAGCCCAGTAGTAACAGCTTGTCAACCCGGAAGAAAATCAATGTATCCCTTCTCTCTGCTTCCTGTTAGCTAACTAGTCCTTTATCAATGCTAATATCTTACTCCCTACACCATGTACTGCTATATTGTGTGATATTTGATAAGACACTTTCTCAAATGCATTTTGGAAATCCAAACACATCATATCTACAGGTTTCCCTTGATACATCTTGCTGGTTCCTTCCGAGAAGAATTCCAGCAAATTAGGTAAACACGATTTCCCTTTCACAAAACCCTGTCGACCATGTTTGATCTCATTATGATTTTCTATGTATCTGCTGTAACCTTCTTAATAACGGATCCTAGTAATTTCTCTATGCCAGATGTTAGTCTAACTGACCTCTCGTTTCCTGCTTTCTGTCTCCATCCTTTATTGAATGAAGGAGCTGCATTTGCTATTTTTCAGTCCGAAAGGATCCTTCGAATATCTCATGAATTTTGGAAGATTATAAACAAGGCCTTAACTATCTCTGTATCGAATTCTTTTAAGACAACAGGAGGCAGGCCATCTGGTCCTGGGGACTTGTCAACCTTTAGGCCTAATAGATTTCCCAGAAGCTTTTCCCTGGTGATGGTGATTTTTCAATGCTCTGCACTCCCTTTGTCCACTTCTCTTTGAAGAATGTTTGGTGTGTTTCTAAGTCTTCTCCACTGAAAGCAGACATAAAATGCTTGTTGAACGCATCTGCCATTTCTTTGTTTCCATTGTCAATTCCCCAGACTCACCGTCTGAATGACCAACACAAGCTGTAGTTACTCTATTTTTAACCATTTAAATACTTGTAGAAACTCATTCTACCTGTTTTTACATTTCCAGTCATTTTTCTCTCACATGTACTTTCTCTCAATTTATTTTGTTGTTCTTTGATGATTCATAAAATCTGTCCAATCTGATGAGCTACCACTAGTCTTTAAAGATTCGTACAGTGTTTGTTTCAATTTGGTATATCCTTAACTTATTTATTTAGCCAGAAGTCATGCAACCTTCCCAACTAATCGTTCTTTCTCACTGGGATAAACCTTTTTTTTCTGATCTCATCAGCTGCCCTGCCACTGCGGTACATTCTACTAGCCCACAGTACCAGGAAACCATATCAGTTTCACCCTCAAAGAGTTGGCTTCCATCTCGATAACATTGGCCTTGGGAGGTTTTGCAAAGGTTATATGCATGAAAGTTGCTATAATTATTTCCCACTCCCCAACCCCTCTCTTGGCTGTGTAGTTGCTTAGAAACTTTTACTGCTCTAACACATGTCAATGCTAATGAAATAACAACGGCCTGAGGTATAAACTTTGTTCCTATCTCCACAGATGCTGCCTGACTTTCTGAACCTTTCCATCATGTTCTGCTTTATTGTACAATACCGTGAGGGGCTCAGAGGATTAGCTGAATGTGTAGTTTGTACCTCTTCAAAAGGAACGGTCAGCAGCCAAATAATGTTATGCTGTCTACCTCGTTTTCATTCTTTAAGACATTCCTTATAATCTACTGTTTTTGCCAAGATTTTTTCTCCTGCCCTAATATCTCCCTATGTGGCTTGCTGTCATACATTGTTTTATAATCTCCTTGTGAAGCGACTTGGGCCGTGTTATTACTTTAAATCACTTTATAAATACACATTTTAGTTGGAGTGGAGGGTGAGTGTCTCGCATCTTCTCCTCAAAATACAAAACCACACGTCTGTGGGTGATGATTGACTCAAAAAATGGAATGTTCGAGAAGCTGGCCATTTGACCAATGTAACTGTAGAATCCCTTTGCAAGAGATGTCCAATTAGTCCGACTCTCTTTCACTTTCACCATAGCCCTGTTGTGTGTTCATCCAGTTCCTTTTTCTAAGTTACCATTGAAGCTGCTTCTACCTCCCTTCCACTCGGGACATTCCAAATGCTAACAGCGCACATTCCAAATGCTAATAGCGCTCGTGTACGTGCAATCTCCCTTCTTGTTTGCAAGTATCACAAATCAGTGTCCTCTGGTTACTGATCTCTGGCCATTGGAAATAGTATCTTCCTATTTACACAGTCAAATGTAAATAAGAACATTAGGAAAAGGAGCAGCAGCAGACAATCTGATCCCTGGAGGCTGCTGCAACATTCAATACGATCATGGCTGATCCGCGATTCTCCTTCACTTTCCCCTCGCTCCTGTTGTCCATCGTTTCCCTGAGAGATCAAAAAGTTGTCTATCCCAGCCATAAATATATTAAACGATGGAGCAGCCACATCTTTCTGGCGTAGAGAATTCCAAAAATGCACAATTGTCTCAGTGAAGAAATTCCTCTTCATCTCGGTCCTAATTGATAGGCCATTTTTCCTGAGACAGTGCCCTCGTGATGTAGATTCCACAACCAGAGGAAGCAGCTTCTGTGTCTGCCCTATCAAGTACATTCAAAATCAAAAGCACACATTATTATGAACAGTTCTATTACTTAGTCCCTTATCCTTCTCAGCTCTAAGGAGCACAGAACGGGTTTTCTGGTCCTCCTACCTAGATGAAGTACTTATACCGAGTGGTTTGCTAGCGCTATCCTCTGCACGGTCTTCCAGGCCATGAAGTCCTTTTTATAGTATGGTCCCAAGAAAGTGACACAACAGTTCAGCTGATGCTGAAGCAGTGACTTCTCAATATTTGCATTTCTACAGTCTGCCTCTATTTTGAAGGGAGACAACCATCGGATTATGGTTTCATAACATAACGACAGCACAGAAGGAGGACATTCGACCCATAGAGTTAGTGTTATCTCCCTTCAAAAGCGACTCAGCTAGTCCCACTGCTCTGTCCTTTCTCGGTAGTTCTGTATTTTCATTTCCTCTTCAGGTGCTTCTCCAATTCCATTTTGATTGAATGTGCTTCCACCACCCACTCAGGAATCGCATTCCTGATTCTGACTACTCGCTACATACAAAAAAGCTTTTGTTTATGTCGCCATTCGTTCTTTTGCTCTTGACGTCATGTCGGTATCCTCTGGTTCTCGACTCTCCCATCCATGGAAACGCTTTTTCTCTATCTACACTGTCGAGAACTCTTTATGTTTTTCAACGCATCTATCAAATTTCTTCTCAACGTTCTCTACTCTAAGGTGAACGACCACAAGTTCTCCAATCTATCCAAGTGATTGAAGTAAAGTTGTGCAAATGAAACCCGACCCCAGTCCGAATGCCGTAGAGGGAAGACGGCATGACCCGGCCCGAACCCGACACGTGTCGTCGTAACCCGTCGGGGTCGGGTCAGGTAGCAGGCCTTTACATCAGTGCATGGGTAAAGGCCTGCTACCCGACCAGATCCCGACTGGTCCCGGTGACATGTGTCGGGTTCAGGACGGGTAGGCCCGGACCTCCGAGTCGGGCATTCAGGCTCGGTCATGTTTCCTTTGCCCACCTTGAGACTGAAGTCCCCCATCCCTGTAATGATTCCAGTATGTTTTTTTACATCCTCTATAAATTCTTCACAACATTCTGGAAGTGTGGTGCCCAGACACATTGCTCCAGTTGAAGCCCAGACCGTGTCTTACAAAGGTTCACCAAAGCTTCCTTGATTTTGTACACTATGCCTCCATTCGTAAGGACCAGGGTATTTTATACGTCTCTAATTACTTCCTTAATCTACAGTACCACCTTCTACAATTTGTGCACATATACCACAGATCCCTCTGCTCCTGAACCCCCTGTTTAATAACACATTTACTTTATATTGCCTGTCCTCGTTCTTCGTAAGAAAATGTGTTAAATCAGAATTCTCCGCATTAAATTGCTTCTTCTACCTTTCTGCCCAGTCCAGCAGCCTATGTCTATCCTTCTAAAGTAAATCAATATCGTCCTCACAGTTCACAATATTTCTGAGTGTTTGGGCATGTGCAAATGTTGAAATTGTGCCCTACACACCCATGTATGTGTCATTATTATTTTTGAATACATTCAGCGGTCATCGTAGTAACCTATGGGGATTGCAACTGTATATCATCCTCCAGTCCGAAACACAACGGTTCACCTTGACACTTTGTTTCCTGTCACTCAGCTAACATGGTATCCATGCTTCCACTGTATATTTTATCCTCTGGAATGCAACGTCACTGGCGAACTTATTATGTGGCACTTTATAAAACGTCTTTAGGAAGTCCAGGTACATAACATCAACCACATTATTCTGATCAACCCGCGCTGTCAGCTCATCAAAAACAAAACCAATCATGTTCGTTAAACACGATTTGCCTTTTAAAAATCCGTGCTATAGTTCCCGGGAATAAGCCACACCTGTTCAAGTGGCTGTTATTTTGTTTTTTCAGGCTTTGTCGTTCCGAAAAGCTTTTGCACACGAAAATTAACCTGACCGGCCTGTAGTTGGGTTTATTGTTGCACCTATTTTGGGGAATCAGTGCAAAAGTTGCAATTCTTCATCTCCTGACACAACATCTGTATCTAAGGAGGATTATTGCCAGTGCCTGTGCAATTTCCATCCTTACATCCCACAGTATCATCGATGCATTCCCTCTGGTCCTGGTGACTATCACTTTATGTCGAGCTAGCCAATCTAATATATTGTCTTTATCAATGTTTAGCCCATCCAGCGACTTTTTACTGTGACTTTGGCAGCATCTTCTTCCTTGGTAAAGACAGATGCAAAGTGTTCATTTACTATCTGAGGAATGTGCTCTGCCTGCACGATCGGATCCACTTGTTGTTCCTTACGCAGCCACACCCCTCCTCTTAATAACCTTTTTATTATTTATATGCCAATTGCTTTACATACTTTCTCTTTGCCTCTCGTATTTCCTTATACATTTCCCCTCTAAACTTTCTATAATCAGCCTGTCTCGCACTTCTCCTTTCAACCGCACAAAGGTCACACCCACCCGATTGCTGCTTACTCTTATTCTCTATCTGTTTCGTCATCCTGGAGCTTTTTTTCCCCATCATCTCATCTTTATCCTCGTTTGAATGTCACTTGACATTTCTCGATTCATCTCTCCTTCAATGGGAGCGATTTGCTCTGCTAAAGTTTGGGCTGCCAATCCCTGATTCTAATTACGAACATTCGCCTGAAAACACTTCCGAAACTCTTCCCCTCTTTGCTTTTTTCATTATTGCTATCGCAGGCTATGTTTGGACAAATACTACTTTCTAGGTTTTTTTTCCAGCTCTCTGCAATTTCCCTGCAAGTTACTCGTCTATATCTTTCCATCCATTGTGTGATCTATTGGATACACTTTGCAGTGTAATGCCATCTGCATTGTTTTTATTTTTTTTAAATCTAAACATATAAACCAGGGAAATAAAATAGCAATAATCGCTTCCACTCTATGAACAATTTGATAAGCTTCTCCTGTCGTCGTCATGATTTTGTGTTTGTGTACATGTATATTACTGTTTCTGCACACCTTAAAATGGCACCATTTAGTTTATTTTGCTTGTCAAAATTCTTCCTCTCAATATATCTCACCCCACACTTCTGTGTGGCACGTTTTTGACATCATGCTGTCTGCCCATCTTACCATGTCCACGTTATCATTAAATGTGCCACTGTCTTCATTAGTGTTGTCAATGTTTTCTAATTTTGTGTTAGCTGAAAATATTGAAGTGATGTCAGTTATACCCATTTACAGGACTTGATGCATATCAAAAAGACCAATGATCCTAATATAGACCCCGAGGGATTACGACTGTATACTTCCCTTCAGTCTGACAAATCATTCACCCTTTGTCTCTGCTTTTGTGCCATTCAGGCAATTCCATATTTACATCGCAACTGTCTGTTTCATAACATATATATCACAACTGCTAACACGTCAATTTTATGGCTGCTTATCAAACACCATTGCAAAGTCCAAATACACAGCAGAAACAGCCAACTTTCATCAACCCTCTGTTCCTTCATCAGAGAATGCAACCAAGTTTGTCGGACATGATCAGCCTTTAACAAAAACAAGAAATGCTGGATTCACTCAGCAGGTCTGGCAGCATCTGTGGAAAGAGAAGCAGAGTTAACGTTTCGGGTCAGTGACCCTTCTTCGGAACCTTTAATATTGGTTTCAACTTCACATTTGGTCCAAACGTTGATCTTGTCGCATAAATCTTGGGGAGGCGGTGGAGTTGTGGTAATATCATTAATCTAATAATCCAGATGTACAGGCCCTGGGACTGTTGATTAAAATCCCACTATGTCAACTGGTGGAATTTAAATTAAATTATCAATTGATAGATCAAAAACCTGGAGGAATGAAAAAAACTAGTCCCAGTAATAATAGTATAAAGCTGTCATTGATTATTGTAAAAACTCATTTGATTCACGAATATCCTTTGGGGAAGGATTTCAGTCGCTGTTACTTAGTCTGGAGTATATGTGACTCCAGCCCCACAGAAATGTGGTTGGCTCTGAACTGCCCTATTAAATGGCCAAGCAAGCCGTTGAGTTGCCAAGGACAAATAGCGATGGACAGCAAATATTGACCTTGCCAGCAATGCCTGCGTCCATGAAAGAATACAAAAATAATTTTAAAATGCCTTGTTAACATATCTCTTGAGGTACCTTGAGACAGTAATTAATTGGACAGATGTGCTGCCAAGAAAATTGATTCACTCATGCTGAAATTTGGATACAATAATAGGTATCAGAAAAGAAACTTCACAGAATATGCGGACAGGCATTGGATAAGTAAAGGTGGCAACGATGTAACGTGGGACATCATTGGTCTGCCTGGGACAGCGAGCCAATTGCTGCCTCGAAGACAACATCAAGACGGTGGAGGAAAGTGGAACAAATGACCAAACATTTTTCATTAAATGTGAAACCTGATTGGCATTTTTTTAAATTCTGAAGCTAACATTGATAAAGTATATAATTGGGAATATCAGTAATTCGTTAAAGCATTTGAATATATGTTGTGGCCCATGGCGAAGTGAAGTACGGAAAAACAGTGCATTTCTCCAACGTCGATCCTAACACAGTAAATGCCGAGAAATCAGGAACAAGCGACATTTACAGCACAGAAAGGTTTGTGGATCCATTCTCATGGATAGCATACTTCCCAAAACAATTATTTTGCTCATTATTAAGTATCAGGAATTATCAGTAGAAACCTCATTTAATGGATTTGAAACACACACTTACTTACCGTAATTGCGACTGAATCGTCCAGATTTAATTCAAGGATTCAAATGTGTTATAGAAATGATCTCACATTATTAGCCCTTTACAAAGTGAAACACATTGTGCCTAGAGTATCCATGTGAGATTCCATGCAATGCTGTATTACATACGTATAATATCGTTGAAGAACACACCCAAATAAGGAGAATTGAATTGTCTGATATGAGAAGTCTGTCTTTAACTGAGTACAATTTCGCATCATCGAATCAGAATAGTTACAACACAGAACAAGGTCATTTGGACGGTCGAGAGCATGCTGGTTCTCTAAAAGAGGAATCCATTTAGTCCCGCTCCCCTGTCCTTTTCACATAGTCCTGCATTTTCCCCTTCAAGAACTTAACAATTTCTCATTTTAAAACACGATGAATCTGTCCTCACCAATATTCATACCAGTCAATCTCCTACTTCTAAAAGAAACCCAAATAAAAATGATGATTTCCTTTGCAGTGTTAACTATTCCACACTTAGTTATCAAATGATTCAATGCATTATTTAAATAAAAGTCACTCTGAAGGTAGCTTTTGCGTTTATGCCAGCCTGCATGCGACAGCCCAGTGGGCATTTCCATTAAGTTCAACTTCGCTACTTAGCACAAAGGCCGATGGGTAACATTCTTCTTTGGCCTCCTTGTCTCGAGAGACAATGGGTAAGCGCCTGGAGGTGGTCATTGGTAAGTGGGGCAGCGGCTATAAATGCTAATTCTAGAGTGACAGAGACTTTCACAGGCGCTGCAAATAAAATTGGTTGTCGGGGCTGTTACACAGTTGGCTCTCTCCTTACGCTTCTCTCTTTTTTCCGGCCAATTGCTAAGTCTCTTCGACTCGCCACTCTTTAGTCACGCTGCCATTGAGCAAGGGACTGAGGACACAGGCTAGAAACACTCGGCTTTTGTGTTCTACGTCAGTGTAGCATTTTCCCATACCCTCTTTGCCAGTCTGGACATAGCATTAACATTACAACAATATTATATCGACAATAGTAGGACTTTAGCAGACTACAGGGCAGTCGGAGTTTCTCTTTCATAAGAACCACAAAAATCCCATAAGAAACAGGAGAAGGGCGAGGCCAGATGGCCTCTGGAACCTGTTCGCCAGTCATTGAGATATTGTTTGAAGTTCCACATCAGATCTTCTTTCCTGTCCTATTTCCATATCCCTTGATACCTGCAGTACCAGGAAATCTATTGACCTCAGTCTTGAATACATTCATCGACAGATTGATTAGAGCTGTCCTAAATATTGAACAACTCTAAAGTTCTACCTAACCTAACGGGAGTGACTACATCCCTGAACCAGATTTACATGGACCTTTCCTGCACCCTGATGCCCCGCAATGTCTGTGGCTCAGGCCGCAGCTCAGCAACTCTGAGCTGAAGTTGCTCGAGCTGTACACACTTACCGCACATATGGCTGTACGGGACTGCAATGTATTCCAGAAACACAAACATGCTGTAGTCATAGCACACCGTCTGCCCTGCCGTGTCTGTCAGACGTTAATTAATTATTTGATAACATGAAAAAGTCTTGGCGGGTAGGATTAAGGAAAATCCCAAGGCGTTCAACACTTATGTGAAGAACAAGAGGATGGCCAGAGTGACGGTAGGGCCGATCAGGGATAGTGGAGGGAACCTGTGCCTGGAGTCGGAGGAGGTAGGGGTGGTCCTAAATGCATACTTTGCTACAGTATTCACTCGTGAGAGGGACCTGGTCGTTTGTGAGGACAGCGTGAAACAGGCTGATATGCTCGAACTGGTTGATGTTAAGAGGGAGGATATGCTGGAAATTTTGAAAGACATGAGGACAGATAAGTTCCCGTGGCCAGACGGGATATAACCAAGGATATTACGGGAAGCGAGGAAAGAGATTGCCGAGCCTTTGGCGATGATCTTTGCGTCCTCACTGTCCACTGGAGTAGTACCAGATGATTGGAGGGTGGCAAATGTTATTCCCTTGTTCAAGAAAGGGAATAGGGATAACCCTAGGAATTATAGACCAGTCAGTCTTACGTCGGTAGTGGGCAAATTATTGGAGAGGATTCTGAGAGACAGGATTTATGATTAATTGGAAAAGCATAGTTTGATTAGAGACTTGCAGCATGGCTTTGTGAGGGGCAGGTCATGCCTCACAAGCCTTATTGAATTCTTTGAAGATGTGACAAAACACATTGATGAAGGACGAGCTGTGGATGTGGTGTACATGGATTTTAGCAAGGCGTTTGATAAGGTTCCCCTAAGTAGGCTCATTCAGAAAGTAAGGAAGCATGGGATACAGGGAAAGTTGGCTGTCTGTATACAGAATTGGCTGGCCCATAGAAGACAGAGGGTGGTAGTAGATGGAAAGTATTCAGCCTGGAGCTCGGTGACCAGTGGTGTTCCGCAGGGATCTGTTCTGGGACCTCTGCTCTTTGTGATTTTTATACATGACTTGGATGAGGAAGTGGAAGGCTCGAATTTGAATGCAGAATACAGGCTTAAAGACAGGATTCTTGGTAGTTTGGAGGAACAGAGGGATCTTGGAGTCCATGTCCATAGATCGCTCAAAGTTGCCACCCAAGTTGACAGGGTTGTTAAGAAGGCATATGGTGTTTTGGCTTTCATTAACAGGGGGATTGTGTTTAAGAGCCGCGAGGTTATGCTGTAGCTCAATAAAGCCCTGATTAGACCACACTTGGAATATTGTGTTCAGTTCTGCTCGCCTCATTATAGGAAGGATGTGGAAGCTTTAGAGAGGGTGCAGAGGAGATTTACCAGTATGCTGTCCGGACTGGAGGGCATGTCCTTCGAAGAAGGTTTGAGGGAGCTGGGGCAGCACAGTGGCGCAGTGGTTAGCACCGCAGCCTCACAACTCCAGCCACCCGGGTTCAATTCTGGGTACTGCCTGTGTCGAGTCTGCAAGTTCTCCCTGTGTTTGCGTGGGTTTTCTCCGGGTGTTCCCGTTTCCTTCCACATGGCAAAGACTTGCAGGTTGAGAGGTAAATTGGCCATTAGCAATTGCCCCTATTGTGTGTAGGTGGTCGGGAAATATGGGGACAGGTGGGGATGTGGTAGGAATATGGGAATAGTGCAGCATTATTGTAAATGGGTGGTTGATGGTCAGCACCGACCCGGCGGGCCGAAGGACCTGTTTTAGTACTGTATCTCTAAACTAAACTAAACTAAACTTTCTCATTGGAGCTGAGAAGGATGAGAGAGGACTTGATAGATGGGTACAAGACGATGACAGGCATAGATAGAGTGGATATCCAGAGACTTTTTCCCAGGGTGGAAAGGGCTATCACCAGGGGGCATAATTTTAAGGTGATTGGAGGAAGGTTTCGGGGAGATGTCAGAGGTAGGTTCTTTACACAGAGAGTGGTGGGTGCGTGGAATGCGCTGCCAGCGGTGGTAGTAGAAGCAGATGCATTAGGGACATTAAAGTGTAGCATTAGTATAAATGGGTGGATAGGTACATGGATGATAGCAGAATGAAGGGTGTGTAGGTAGTTTGATCGTGGAGTAGGTTAAAGGTTCGGCACAACATCGTGGGCCGAAGGGCCTGTACTGTGCTGCACTGTTCTATGTTCTATGTTCTATAACATTACAAAGTTAGCTAGTCAGCTCAAGTAATAGCAAGTTATAGAAACCTAGTTTGGAGACAATCTAAGAGCGCTCACCAGCTACTGGAGGCAGAACAAAAATAAAAGCAACACTTCCATCTTACTCTGCACCAAATTCCCATTTTTACTAAATGCCTGCCTTATCACTCTGTTCATGAAACCATCTACTCCCAGGTCACTCTGTGCTCCCTACTCTGTCTGGCAGAAAACGCGATCTACTTATATTGACATCTGAAGATTCTCTGACACTATGACAGTCAAAATTGCTACACGGTCACGCACCTTAAAGGGACCATTGCTCTCAACTCAAAAGTCCATTATTCCTCTCTTCCAAGTTCCCATTCCACGACCAGCTCTCATTGGTCCTAAACCACTTCTCCACGAGCAGTCTATTCTCGGTCTGGGATTCTGTCTTCTCGAACAGTCAACCACTCAGAGGGCAGGCAGCTCAGTTGCGCAGGCAGCGCCACCGGGAGTGGTGGCTAATGCTGGTATTACAGAGGCTTTGGAACCAGGTCCACCACTGCAGAGCCGGAATTCAGGTAAGTGATGCGCGGTCACTGAGGCCAGACTAGCAGGCACCGGTCATGAGGCAGGAAGGTGGGCTTTTGAAAGGGGTGGATTTCTTTCTGCCATGGCCCCCCGTGAACAACAGATTGCCCATGAATAACTCCCTCCCAAGCCCAAGGGAGGTCACATTTTACTGGGCTGAATTCCAGCAGTGACGGGAAGAGGGCTCATAAGTAGGTCTCTTAAGGGCCTCAAATGGCCTCTGAAAGGAAGGCCGTAGCTGAGCTTTTCCACTCCCAACATAGCTGCAGTGTTATGCAGAGATGATGGGCGCTCCCTTACCTGCCTACCATTGCACATCTATGGGACACCAGCCTCTTAGTCCATCTCAGGAAGTGGGTGTGATGCAAGGCATTATATCTAGCCCTAGGATTCCTACACATGTCCCCGCTTGAGAAAAATAAATGCCTTACTGCAGTGAGTCTCTGTCAGACAGTTCAAAAGTGCAATAAGCTCTTAATATCACCAAGATTTTTTTCACAAATAACTTATTGTGTATTGCAGATGTGACAATTTCCTATGCTACAGTCACATATTCCTTAGTTTACAATTATTATTTACAGTCTAACTGACAGAGGTTGCTTGCATCATCAAAGTTAAACTGCCCTCTGGTGTGATTATTGAATTCTGCCGAGATGGAAAACTCATTAACCTCATTCGCCTCTAAATTAAAACTGAACTTGGCACCACAGTCACACATGGTCTACAGCTTGTGGATGATTGCAGTGTCATTGCGCTTTCCACACTAGATTTGTAAGCCACTCTCGACCATGTCAATTCTGCACAGAGGGGAGTTGGCCTATTCAATAATATTGTAAATTGGCAAAACAGTCAGAGGTGACATGACAAAACAACTTTACTTCTCCAGTGAGTGGCGAGGATCTGGAATGTAATGCCGAGAGTGCGGTGGATGGCAGATTCAACCGTGGTTTTCAAAACGAAATTGGATAATTATCTGAAGAGCAAAAAACAATGCAGGTTTATGAAGAAACAGCAGGGGAGTGTGGTGAGGTATATCTCTCTTCCAGAGAGCGGGAAAGGGCTGGAGGGGTTGAACGGTCTCCTTCTTGGCTTCTATAATTCTAATGTTACCGACCCAGCTTCTCGGGGAACCTTTTCTTCTTCGTTACGGTATGAAAACCCTTCCTGACTTTCAACATCTTCATTGAACCTCCCATCATCAGGGAACTGTTTCGGGTAACAACCTAATCTTCACGAGAGCCATAATACTTACTGAGCTGTGAAAATACAAATACTCCCGAGATTCCGCAGCACAGACTGAGCAGAGGGGAAAAGCAGTCCTGGGAGCTCCATATTTGGTGAACAGTTCGGCCTGAAAATGTGCAGATGTGAATGTTGTGTAAGAAAGTGGATGAAAGGGGCAGGCATCTTTATTCTTTCATGGCTGTGAGCATCGCTGGCAAGTCCAGCATTTGTTGCCAATCCCTCATTGCCCTTTACATGGCTTACTAAGCCTTTTCAAGGGCAGTTAAGAGTGGATCAGATTTCCGTGGGTCAGGAGTCACATGTAGACCACAGCAGGTAATGATGTCAGATTTCCTTCCTAAAAGCCATTAGTGATGGATTTTTAAGACAATGGATGATAAATTCAGCGCACCATTACTGATATTAACCTTCAATTCCAGATGTTTAAAGTTAATTAACTTTATTAATTCAAGTTAAGCTGCACCCATCTCCCCAAAGAATTAGCCCAAGCTTTTGGATTACAAGTTCTTTTTTCTTATTACTCGTTCATGGGATGTGGTCATTGCTGCCCTTGATTTCTTTCATTCTGTAGAATAATCACTTCCGTAAGAATGCACTGGGAGTTGAGAACATGTCCCCCAAGCACTTACCTGCATCACTGGTCCAGCGACACGACCACGACGCCACCACACTGTGCAGTACCACTGTCTCCCGTTAGTCTCATGCCAACGCATTTCCGAGATCGTCTTGAGGAAAATAACTAGACTTTCTAGCCAAAGAAACACATTGCTCCCTAGTTCATCCCTAAATTAGGAATTCAAGGTAAATTTCACACTGGTTGCAAGGTTTTAGTCAGTAGAAATTGAGAACATGACAACGAACGAGTGAGAGAGAGTGGGCAAGGGGTGAAACAATTAATTGGGTTTAAGTCAAAAAGGGAGCCTTTAAATTCGAGTGCAACCTTTGCGACAACAGGTGTCAAAGACAGGAAGGATTTAGTCTGGGACACAAACAAGAAGTGCTAGAAATACTCAACAGGTCTGACAGAATCTGTGGAGAGAGAAGCAGACTTCACGTTTCAGGTCAGTGACCCTTCTTCAGAACTGACAGATATTAGAAATGCAAAAGGTTTTAAGCAATCAAAGCGGGGGTGGGGCAAGAGATAACAAAAGAGAAGGTGTTGATAGGACAAGGTCAGAGAGAATAACTGGCCAGACGGTCATGGAACAAAGGCAAACGGTGTGCTAATGGTGTGCTTAAAGGCAAAGCGCTATTACAGAGAGGGTGTTAATGGACATAAAACTGAAAAGACTGGCCCCAAGCACAAAAATAAAATAGAAAACAATTGGTATGCCCAGTACAAACAAACTAAAATACAATAAACACAAAAAATACAGTCTGGGACTCTGGAGTATAACATTTAAGAAGTATTTAGATGAGTAGTTAAAACGGTAAGGCATACAAGGCTATGGGCCAAGTGTTGGAAAATGGGATTAGAATAGATAGATGCTTGATGGCCGGCACACACAAGGTGGGACTAAGTGCCTGTTTCTGTGCTGTATATATCTATGACTCTATCCGTATTTTAATGGAATTGGAGAGTTTCAGACCAGAGAGAATCACAGAGAAGCACCAGGAGCCTGGAGCTGACAGCAGTTTGTCTCAACCCCGTCCAATTGCTGCCTTCAATTGTTTCAGTGCCGCCACCACAGGCTCAATTTCAGACCCAGTTCTGACTGACAGAGATAATTTGTGCAGAGTCGCCAACATGTCCGATCCAAGAGCCGCCGAAACGGCTCCTCCAGCCGCCGCCGCTCAAGTCAAGACTCCCAAGCAGACGAAGAATGAATGCAGACTGAATCTCACTACTGCACAATACCAAATGCAAACAGCTATAGAAATAATCTATCAGTTACCCGTTATACCAGAGATTGGTAGAAATAGAAAAAAAAATACCTACAATATCAGGTACAGAATTAACCCCATACTTACAACACCAGAGCGAAGAGAGACAGAACAAATCCCCTACACACCCAGAACCAGAAACGGACAAGTACAGAAGGAATCCCAGACTCATATCCAGTAACATAGTCAAAGTAATGCAGAAGAAATCCCAAAATCATTTTGTATTCGGGACTGACAGAAACATTAAGTACTGGACATGACCGATACAGCAGCCACCGAAACGGGTCTTGAGCCGTCGCCGCGGCTACAATCACAGAAATTATCAGAGACCGACCATATGCAGAATGATTACATCACACATAGTACCAGAGAGGGTGGAATACGCAAATTGATTGAATGAAGCCCTCACACACATTCTGCAGCAGGGATTTACGGATAGAAAGCGTTTCCATCCCTCAAACACAGTATCAGCAGGTTTCAGGCAGAGAATTAATATCACTCTTAGTACCAGAAAGTAACAGACAGATTTGAGTCACTCTACTGCCGTCTAGACTCAACATTGAGTTCAAAAACATCAGAGCATGACTGCCTTGTTATATTATTTGTTTTAACCATTTCTTTATTTCTTTAACCATTGTTTCTTTTAACCACCCGTTCAGGTGGTTTTGAACAGATCTGATCATTATTGTAGAAGTAACACTCTCTCTGCACTAATGCTTTGTCTCCTAATACAATGATGAGCACTCCCTCTGCCTGTATTCCATGACCTCGTTATCATTTATTTTTTCCTGCTATCAACACACAACGCACACCTTCACTTGTGTTCTCTCTCTCCACTCCCACTATTCACTTGTTCAAAACCGTTTACATTTCTAACCTTTACCAGTTCTACTGAAAGTTACAGACGTGAAACGTTAACTCCGTGTCTCTCTCCACAGATATTGTCAAACCCGCTGAGCAGTTCCAGAACTTTCTGCTTTTATCTGAGTCAGAATTAGTCGCGCATTCACACATAGTCCCAGATAGTGACAGATAGAAAATTTATAGAACATTCACACACAAAACAAGATGCAGACGGATACAGAATTAATATAACATTCATACACAATACAGTTAGTCACAGATATAGAATTAATCATCTATTGACAATCACTGTATGGTAATTTATCTCCTGTTCAAATAAATCAGCCAGCAAGTATGTTCTGAACAGAATCTGGGCAAGGAATTCAACCTTAAATAAGAGGTGGGGATTGCATTTCAAACTGTGTCTGTGCTGCTTTAACACAGCTCTTTATAGAGCAGCACCGTTGCTGTCAGAGCCAGGGAGCATTTTTAGAGCGGGTCGATATCAGGCGGGAGTGTTGAAAGCTCCTGTTATTGGCAGGAATCACTTTGACTGCCGGCCTGGCTTTGTATGGGATTGGAGCAGTGACCGACTGACTGCTCGCCCAGCTGGAATGTTGGGAATTTCCGGGGGCTGGGATTTCCGGCGGGCCCGGCATTCTTTAAACCTTTCTCTCCTCTATCACTTTGGCTGCATTCGCTGCTTCTTCGCTGCCTCCATCCCTGAAACATGTCGGAAGCCAAAGCTCTGCGATTCAGCGATGCAGCAGTGGAGATTCAAGTGGAGGTCCCGTGAGGAATTCTTCTGCTCATCGGTCAGGAGGAAGATGCTCAGACAGACACTACGCCAGGCCTGGGACGAGTTGGCCCTCAATGTGAATCCCAGGACTGATATCATCCGGACAGGGGGACAGAGCCGCAAGATGTTCAACTACATCGCCCGCACTGCAAGGGTAAGACTCCCGGAGCACTGCTCAGGGAGTGCGACACTGTCAGAAGTGCGTCTTTACAATGATTGGTTAAAACAAGCCACGTGTGACATGGAAGATGCCACTGCCAGATGTGAACAGGAGCAGAGAAATAGTTTATCCTTCCTTACTATATTAACACCCGCCCAATTATGAATACATCGATTAAATCTACTATTGGATTCCCCTGCTCTAAGGAGACCAATCCAAGCTTCTTCAGTCTCTGCACATTATCTGAAGACCCTCATTCCTCCGAACATTCTGATACATAGCTCTGTGGCTCTGTTCCTAGCACTGAAGCCTCTTAGTCAAAACCTTGTGAGTTCAGGTTCCACTCCAGGACCTGATCACAACAAACTGCCTTGATGCACCAATGAGCAAGTGCTGCCTAAAGCCATGAGAAGCAGCGATAGACCATCAGGTCGACTCCGACCTTCAATACAATCATGGCTGAACGTCTTCCTCAGCTCCATTTTTCCACCTGCTCCCCATATTCCTCGATTCCTTGAGAGTTTACAAAAGTATCAATCACAGTCTTGTTAATACTCAAAGATGAAGCGTCTGCAACCTTCTGAGATGAAGAATACCAATGTTTCACATCCTCTGATTGAATGATGTGCTTCTCCTCTCTGTCCTACATGATTGGCTCCAAATATTGAGGCTGTGTCCTGTGTCTAAATTCCCCAGCCAGAGGGAAAGCCCTCTCAGTGTCTACCTTATCAACCCCCTTCAAAGTTATATTTGTGTCAATGAGATCATAAAGATAGACAGCACAAAAACAGGTGATTCGACCCATCGTTTCTGTGGCAATCATCAAGCACCTATCTATTCTAATTCCATTTTGCAGCCCTTGGCCTATAGCCTTGTATGCAATGGCGTTTCAAGTGCAAATCTAAATACGGATTAAAAGTTATGAGGGTTCCTGTGTCTACCACCCCTTCAGTCAGTTTGTTACAGATTTCAACAACCCTCTACGTGAATTTGTCTTTCCTCAAATCCCGTCTAAACCTCCTGCCCCTTGCCTTAAATCGATGCCCACTGGTTATTGATCCCTCTACTTTTGAGGAACCTTTTAAGATATCATCCCTCCTTACTACAGTCATTGACTCATTGATCAACAGTGCAATGCCACCTCCTCTTTGACATCCCCTCGTATCATGCCTTAAGATTCCATGCCCTGGAATATTGAGCTGCCAATCCCGCCCTTCCCTCAACCATGTCTCTGTGATAGCAATAATATCATATTCCCATGTTTCAATCAACACCCTTAATCCATCTGCCTTACTCGGAAGACTCCTTGCATTAAAATAGATGCATCCAGCCTCGCATTATTCGCTTGTGCATTGACATGTCTATATTTGCTCTACCTTCCAGACTGACTCAATTGCTCTTCCATATTTGACAGTGCATTACCCCCTACTGTACCTCCACTCTTTATCCCATCCCCTGCCAAATTAGCTTAACCATTACACCGCCTCACCCCGCACTGCAGAAACAAACCTCCCAGGAAGGATGTTGGTCCCTTCTTGGCTCAGATGCAACTTGTTCAGGTCCTACCTTCACCAGAAACAGACCCAGAGATCCAGTAAACTGAAGCCCTCACTCCTGCACCATTTCTTCAGCCATGCATTCATCTGCTGTATCCTCCTATTCTTATACTCACTAGAACGTGGCACTGGGGTAATCCAGAAATTAAAAACTTTGAGATCTTGGTTTTTAATCTGCTATCTAGCTTCCTAAATTCTTGTTACAGAACCTCATCCCTCTTTCTACCTATATCCTTGGTACGAATGTGAACCACCACTTCTCATTCCTCTCAACTGCCTAGAGTATGAGCACAATATGCTCAGCAACTCATCGGTGGACAATCTTCTCATCAGAGGTACCAACCTAGAGCTACCTCCAAGGATTATATCCTTCCTTAGGTGCGGAGACCTAACTGCACACAGTACTCTGGGTGTGGTCTCACCAGGTTCCCAAACAATTGTAAGACAGTCAGAGGTGCCATGTTTCCAATACAATGACAAAGCGAAATTCTGTCTGCCCTCTCAGGTAGATGCATAAGATCACATGACCACTATGTGGGGAAAGAGCAGAGGGACAATTCTCCCCAATATAATCCCTCAATAAACATCACAAAATCAGATGATCAGGTCAGAATCATATTGATGTAGTTGGGATCTTGCTGTGCACACATTGACTGCCGTCTTTCCTCCATTCCAACAGCGAATATACTTCAAAGTACTTCATTGGCGATAATGCATTTTACAACCTCACCTGGTCTTCAAGGTTGCCATAAAAATGCAGGCCCTTATCTTTGATTGCATCCACTGCAGTTCAGTTGGTGACCATCGGGGCAGAGATGGTGGATTACAATCCTATTCCACTGACTTTAGAGCACAATCTAGGTTAACACTGGTGTTGCCTTTTAGGTGAGATAGTCATAGAGTCATAGCGTTGTGCAGCACAGAAACAGGCCCTTCGACCCATCGTGCCCATGCGGCAATCAAGCACTGAACTATTCTAATCCCATTTCCCAGCACTTGGCACGCAGCCTTGTATGCTACAGCGTTGTTGGTGCTCCTTTCAATACTTCTTAAATGCTTTGAGGGTTCCTGCCTCTGCCACTCCTTCAGACTGTGCGTTCCAGATTCCAATCACCCTCTGGGTGAAAACATTTTTCATAAAATCCCCTCGAAACCTCCTCCCCCTGAGCTTAAATCTATTCCCCCTGGTTCGTGACCCCTCCGCGAAGGGAAATCATTTCTTCCGATCCAACCTATCATGCCCTTCATAATTTTGTATACCTCAAGCATGTTCCCCACCCAACCCCTTCCCAAAACCCCCACCCCGCCACACTGCTCTACTGGAAGGAAAACTGTCCTCGCCTTTTTAGTCACTCTGCATAGCTGAAATGCTCCAGCCCAGGCAACATCCTGGTGAATCACGTCTGCACCCTCTCCAGTGCAATCACATCCTTCATATGGTGTGTTGCCGAGAACTGATCAAAATACTCCAGCTGTGGCCTAACTAGCGTTTAATACAGCTCCATCATAACCTCCCTGCTTTTATATTCTATGCCTCAGCGAGGAAAGGCACGTATCCCATAAAACTTCCGACCAACTTGTGTACCTGTCCTGCTTCCTTCAGTGATCGATGGACAAGTATTCAAGGTCCCTCTGACCCTCTGCACTGCCTAGGGCCCTATCATCCATCCTATATTCCCTTGCCTTGTTAGTCCTCCCAACATGCATCACCTCACACTTCTCAGGATTAAATTCAATTGCCACTGCTCCGCCCATCTTACCAGCCCTTCTATATCGTCCTGTAACTAAGGCTTCGGTCCTCACTCCATACGACAACACCAATTTTCGTGTCATCTGTGAAATTTCTAATCATATCTCCCATTAGAACATTAAAGCACAGTACAGGCCCTACGGCCCTCAATGTTGCGCCGACCTGTGAAACCATCTGACCTACAATATTCCATTTTCATCCATATGTCTATCCAATGACCACTGAAATGCCCTTAAAGTTGGCGAGTCTACTACTATTGCAGGCAGGGCGTTCCACGCCCCTACTACTCTCTGAGTAAAGAAACTACCTCTAACATCTGTCCTATATCTATCACCCCTCAACTTAAAACTATGTCCCCTCGTGTTTGCCATCACAATCCGAGGAAAATAACTCTCACTATCCACCCTATCTAACCCTCTGATTATCTTATATGTCTCTATTAAGTCACCTCTCCTCCTCCTTCTCTCCAACGAAAACAATCTCAAGTCCCTCAGCCTTTCCTCGTAAAACCTTCCCTCCATAGCAGGCAACATCCTAGTAAATCTCCTCTGCACCCTTTCCAAAACTTCCACATCCTTCCTATAATGCGGTGACCAAAACTGCACGCAATACTCCAGGTGCGGCTGCACAAGAGATTTGTACAGCTGCAGCTTGACCTCGTGGCTCCGAAACTCGATCCACCACCTAATAAAAGCTAACACACCATATGCCTTCTTAACAGCCCTATTAACCTGGTTAGCAACTTTCAGGGATTTATGTACCTGGACACCAAGTTCTCTCTGCTCATCTACACTACCAAGAATCTTCCCATTAGCCCAGTAGTCTGCATTCCTCTTACTCCTTCCAAAGTGAATCACCTCACACTTTTCCGCATAAAACTCCATTTGCCATCTCTCAGCCCAGCTCTGCAGCCTATCTATGTCCCTTTGTACCCTACAACATCCTTCGGCACTATCCACAACTCCACCGAACTTCGTGTCATCCGCAAATTTACTCACCCACCCTTCTGCACCCTCATCCAGGTCATTTATAAAAATGACAAACAGCAGTGGCCCCAAAACAGATCCTTGCGGTACACCACTAGTAACTAAACTCCAGGATGAACATTTGCCATCAACCACCACCCTCTGTCTTCTTTCAGCTAGCCAATTTCTGATCCAAAGCTCTAAATCACCTTCAGCCCCATACTTCCGTATTTTCTGCAATAGCCTACCGTGGGGAACCTTATCAAACGCCTTACTGAAAACCATATACACCACATCCACTGCTTTACCCTCATCCACCTGTTTGGTCACCTTCTCGAAAAACTCAATGAGGTTTGTGAGGCACGACCTACCCGTCACAAAACCGTGCTGACTATCGCTAATGAACTTATTCTTTTCAAGATGATTATAAATCCTATCTCTTATAACATTTTCCAACATTTTACCCACAACCGAAGTAAGGCTCACAGGTCTATAATTACCAGGGCTGTCTCTACTCCACTTCTTGAACAAGGGGACAACATTTGCTATCCTCCAGTCTTCCGGCACTATTCCTGTCGAAAATGACGACATAAAAATCAAGGACAAAGGCTCTGCAATCTCCTCCCTGGCTTCCCAGAGAATCCTAGGATAAATCCCATCTGGCCCAGGGGACTTATCTATTTTCACACTTTCCAAAATTGCTAACACCTCCTCCTTGTGAACCTGAATCCCATCTAGCCTAGTAATTTGAATCTCAGTATTCTCCTCGACAACATTTTCTTTCTCTACTGTAAATACTGACGAAAAATATTCATTTAACGCTTCCCCTATCTCCTCTGATTCCACACACAACTTCCCACTACTATCCTTGATTGGCCCTAATCTAACTCTTGTCATTCTTTTATTCCTGATATACCGACAGAAAGCCTTAGGGTTTTCCTTGATCCTATCCGCCAATGACTTCTCGTGTCCTCACCTTGCTTTTCCTAGCTCTCCCTTCAGATCCTTCCTGGCTAGCTTGTAATTCTCAAGCGCCCTAACTGAGCCTTCACGTCTCATCCTAACATAAGCCTTCTTCTTCCTCTTGACAAGCGCTTCAACTTCTTCAGTAAACCACGGCTCCCTCGCTCAACAACTTCCTCCCTGCCAGACAGGTACATACTTATCAAGGACACGCAGTAGCTGCTACTGGAATAAACTCCGCATTTCGATTGTGCCCATCCCCTGAAGTTTCCTTCCCCATCCTACACATCCTAAATCTTGCCTAATCGCATCATAATTTCCTATCGCCCAGCTATAATTCTTGCCCTGCGGTATATACTTGTCCCTGCCCATCGCTGAGGTAAACCTAACCGAATTGTGATCACTATCACCAAAGTGCTCACCTACATCTAAATCTAACAGCTGGCCGGGTTCATTACCCAGTACCAAATCCAATGTGGCATCGCCCCTGGTTGGCCTGTCTGCATACTGTGTCAGAAAACCCTCCTGCACACACTGGACAAAAACTGACCCATCTAAAGTACTCGAACTATAGTATTTCCAGTCAATATTTGGAAAGTTAAAGTCCCCCATAACAACTGCCCTGTTACTCTCGCTCCTGTCGAGAATCATCTTCACTACCCTTTCATCTACATCTCTGGAACTATTCGGAGGTCCATAGGAAACTCCCAACAGGGTGACCTCTCCTCTCCTGTTTCTAACCTCGGCCCATACTACCTCAGTAGACGTGTCCTTAAAGGTCCTTTCTGCCTCCGTGATACTCTCCTTGATTAACAATGCCACACCCCCCCCCTTTTACCATATTTTCTGTTCTTACTGAAACATCTAAATCCCAGAACCTGCAACATCCATTCCTGCCCCTGCTCTACCCATGTCTCCAAAATGGCCACAACATCGAGATCCCAGGTACCAACCCATGCTGCAAGCTCACCCACCTTATTCTGGATGCTCCTGGCGTTGAAGTAGACAAACTTTAAACCAAGTTCTTGCTTGCCAGTGCCCTCTTGCGTCCTTGTAACCTTATCCTTGACCTCACTACTCTCAACATATTGTGCACTGGAACTACAATTTAGGTTCCCATTCCCCTGCTGAATTAGTTTAAACCCCCCGAAGAGCAGTAGCAAATCTTTCCCCCAGGATATTGGTACCCCTCTGGTTCAGGTGAAGACCATCATTTTTGTAGAGGTCCCACCTACCCCAGAAAGAGCCCCAATTATCCAGGAAACCAAAACCCTCCCTGCTACACCATTCCTGCAGCCACATGTTCAACTCCTCTCTCTCCCTGTTCCTCGCTTCGCTAGCACGTGGCACGGTCAACAACCCATAGATCTCAACTCTGTTTGTTCTCGCTCGAAGCTTCCACCCTAGCTCCCTGAATTTCTGCCTTGAATCCCCATCTCTCTTCCTACCTATGTCGTTGGTGCCTATGTGGACCACGACTTGGGGCTGCTCCCCCTCCCCCTTAAGGATCCCAGAAACACGATCCGAAACATCATGAACCCTGGCACCTGGGAGGGAATACACCAAACGTGAGTCTCTCTCGTTCCCACAGAACCTCCTATCTGTTCCCCTTACTATGGAGTCCCCAATATTCACGTCTAAATCATTAATGTACACTGCAAACGGCAAGAGTCCCAGCACCGATCCCTGTGATACACCCCTGGTCACAGGCTTCCAATCGCAAATACAACCATCGACCATTACTCTCTGTTCCCTGCCACTAAGTCAATTTTGTATCCAATTTGCCAAATTGCCCTGGATGTCAGACCATGGTCCTGTCCTCTCAGTTGGTGTAAACAATCCCATTGCACTATTTTGAAGAAGAGCAAGAGAGTTCACCTGGGTTCCCTTGGCCAACATGTATCCGTCCACAAACTGCCCTGAAACACATTATCTGCGCAATGATCCCAAAGTGGGACCTCGCTGTTGGCAAATTCTCTGCCGCATTTCCTACATTACAGCAGTGACGAGATTGCCAAAGTCCTCCACTGGCTGTAGAGTGTTCGGGGCATCTTGATGTCTTGGATGGTGCAATAAAAATGCACCTCTTCTTCCTTTATCTGGAGTTACCCAAACACATCTGCAGATTACAGGCTCAGAAAGCAGAGACTAACTCCCTCCGACTCTCTCCACAGGACAAACTGACTCACAAGCCCAGGAAGAGGACGTGCATTTAGGAACTCACCCAGATGAAGCAAGAAACAGTGGACATCATATGGCTCGTCAGCTGGTGAATAATTAAGAATGACAGTGCTGGAGTCAGGTTGGCACAGGGTGGAGAACAAATTCTCTTATCCTATCTCTTCCATTAAACAATCACGTGGATGTTCTGGCGCCCCTGCTCACACATTGTGCTGCCCCCTCACCCTGCTGCTGTCTCACATCCCCATCACACACTGACACTTGCCCCTCTCCCCTCTGTTCCACGTCGGAGCCATTACTTGGATCCTGCTGTGAATGAAATAGAAGTGAACCCGCTAACATAAAACGCGTTGTAACTGGCACCAAGATTCCAGTGCACCAGCACGAGATTCGTTGGTGGAAGAGATGTCCAGTTGTCAGGATGCATGGAGAGTGAATCATTCAGGAATGGTGTGAAGAAGCTGGCCAAGACTGAAATGAGATTGCAGGAGACAGCTCAGCATCAAACGAATCACCAATGTTTCAAATTGACTGGTTCAGCCTCAGTTATTGGCCTGAGAGAGGGATGGAGTCAGTGTATGATTAACAGAGTTTGTGAACGGGATTGAAGAGAATGGCTTCCAACTTGGCAATACCTAAATAACAAAAGCAGTAATGCAATGAACTGTGGTTCATAGCTGGACATCGAGACTAAACAGCGATACCAACAATAGAAAAAATGAAAGTAGACGTCGCAAGATCAGTAATATAGTTCGGAATGATTTATAGCAGAAATGGCTGAATGGAGAGACTTACCAGGGACGCCAACAATAGCGAGGATAGGGTGATAAATTGTTTGGATAACCCGAAGTGCGCAGTAGATTCGAAGATCTAATGTAAGACAATCATAATCTGCAGAAAGAAAATCAACCCAAGTGAATAAACTCCTGCCTGTTGTAACATTCAAATCTATTGTAAACTAATTCTGATCCATTGTTGTAACATTCCAATCTATTGTGCTCGCATTCAGATCCATTCTCTCCCTCTGTCCGGCGCCACTGATCCCCGTTAGTGCTGGAGCTGGTTCTTCTGCTGACAATATGAGATACCAAATTGAATGGCATCCCTTACTAATATAAGAGGGAGTGCCTCCAGTGACACAATTAGCATCCTTGGAGATTGGCATTAATTACAGTCACTGAACAAATAGCTTTTGTTAACCTCTTCCAGTTCAACAGTTTCTGTACCACAATAAAGGAGATTAACCCTGTACAGATGGTATGTATGAGGGTCGCTCAGGGGAAGCATCCTAGAAATAGTGGAGATGATGGCCATCATTTTTCAATTTTGTTTGCATTGGGCTGCGTGTTGGAGGATTGGAGGATTGAAAATGTTACATCTTGTTTTTCAAAGGAGACTGGGATGAACCCCATATGTACAGGCGGTCTAACTTCAGTGGTGGAGAAAGTTTGACCATCATATATTTGTTGCTTTGTAAAAACACGGTTTTGTAAATGACAACCAGCATGGACTTGTTAAAGTTTCGTTTAGTTTAGAGATACAGCACTGAAACAGGCCCTTCGGCCCACCGAGTATGTGCCGACCATCATCCACCCATTTATACTAATCCTACACTAATCCCATATTGCTACCACATCCCCACCCTGTCCCTATATTTCCCTACCACCTACCTATACTAGGGGCAATTTATAGTGGCCAATTTACCTGCCAACCTGCAAGTCTTTTGGCTGTGGGAGGAAACCGGAGCACCCGGAGAAAACACACGCAGACACAGGGAGAACTTGCAAACTCCACACAGGCAGTGTAAAGGCTAACTGTATCTTACAATCTTGATTGAGTTCTTTGGTTAAGTAATGGAGAGCATTGATTAGGTTCGTACCGTTGAAGTTATGTATACGGACTTTCAAAGGACTTGGCCAAATCCCATTTTGTAGATATGTGAGGAAACTGAAGCCAATGGATCAAAAGGGCAATGCCAGTGAGAAAAATCAATTGGTTATTGACCAGAATCTTGGCCAAAAAGGTAATATTTAAATAGGGTCTTAA
The DNA here is from genome assembly GCF_036365525.1 of Heterodontus francisci. NCBI lineage: Eukaryota > Metazoa > Chordata > Chondrichthyes > Heterodontiformes > Heterodontidae > Heterodontus > Heterodontus francisci. The sequence goes on along the minus strand of NW_027140989.1, from coordinate 2,724,167 downwards.
AGTAGGGACGCGAGGTAGCTGGGAGGAGATGTTTAGGGAGGGAATTCCAGAACGTAGTGCCGAAGCAGTTGAAGGCATAAGCATCATTGGTGGAGCGATTAAAACCGGGAAATTCAGGAGGTCGGATGTCGAGGAGCACAGACGTCGCCTAGGATTTTAGGACTGGAAGAGATTACGGAAGTAGGAAGGGGTGAGGCCATGGGGACATTTGGAAACTTGATTAATATTTTAAAATCGAGGTGCTCGTTAGCTGGGAGACAATGTAGTTCAGTGGAAACATGCGTAATGTCTGCATGGCATTTCTTGCGAGTTAGGTCACTGCCAGCAGTCGTTTCAATGAACGCAAGTTTGCAGAGAGCAGAAAGTGGGAGACTGGCCAGCATTTTGATCGTTTCGCCAAGTCTGGAGGTAACTAAGTCATGAAAGAGAGGATTAGCAGCTGAACAGCTGAGGTGTGGTAGGTTGGGTGGGTAGTTGCTGATGGGCGAAATTAGAGAGATGGAAATATGTGGCTTTAGTGACGGCGTGAATATGTCATTCATTTCTGATATCACGGAAAAGCATGACACATTGTTTGTAAACAGTATGGTTCAGCCCCAGGAAGTCGCCAGGGAGAGGTATTGAGTCGGTAGTTGAAGAACAGAGATTGTGGCAGAGATCAAGAACAATGGCTTTATTCTTCCCAGCATTAAATCGGTGGGAATTTCAGCTTATCAGCTACTCTATGTTGGATAGGCAGTCTGATGACTTAGCGACAATGGAGGGATCAGGAGGGATCAGGAAGGCTTGTGGTGAGCTGGGTGCCATCAGCGTACATATTGAAATGAATGTTTTGTCTTCAGATAATTTCACCATGGGACAGCATATAGATGGGAAATGGGAAGGGGTGTTCAAGGATAGATGCATGGCCGGCACCAGCGATAACGATGCAGGAGATGGAAAAAATATATTGCAGTTGTTTAACTGGCTGCAGTTAGATAGATCAGAATGGAACAAAACGAAAGCTACACCCAGCTGCATGGCAGTGGAAAAGCACTGCAGGAGAGGATGTTATCAACTGTGTTAAAGGCTGCAAACAGGTTGAGAGAGACAAAGTAAATGGTTTGCTTTTATCACAGACACCTAGGATGCCTTTTTTTAAAACAATATTATCGATCTGCACAGCCACCTTCAAAGATCTCTGCATATGTATGCGCTCTACCCTGCAGTTGCTTTAACATTGCAAAATTTGGTTTACATTACCTCTCCTCTTCTTCCGACCAAAACGTATCACCTCGCAGTTATTTTTGCGTTAAATTTCATCTGCCACATGTCCACCAATTTCATCAGATTGTCTATATTTTTTTGATGTATGTCACCATCCTCAGCACCACCACAACTACCCCCACCCCCACCCCGTTCAATACACTTCTATCTTTTGTGTCATATGAAAATGTTGAACTTGTGCTCTGTGCGCTCTTCCATTAATATATCTCATAAAACAGAAGTCCTAGTAATGACCCCCAGAGAACCGCATTGTATACCTTCTTCTAAATCTAAAAGCAACCTTTAACCACTGCTTCCTCTTTCCAGCCCTTTATCAAATTTCTTATCCATGCTGCCACCTTCTTTTTGTTATTCCATGCGCGTTAATTTTGTTGCCAATCCTCTTATGTGACACTTTATCTCATGTCTTTTGGAAGTTCATGTACACCACATCATCCGCAATACCTTCATCAACAATTTCTGCTACCTTATCAAATATGAATTAAGTTAATTAAACACGATTTACAATGATAAAATCTGTACTGACTTTCCATAATCAAGCCACACTTGACCCTGATTATTGTTTCTGAAATATTTCCCACCACACGGTTAACCTGACTGGCCTATAGTTGCAATGGTTATACTTACATCTTTTTTTTTTTGAACAAGCGTATAACATTTTCAACTCTCCACTGAGCTGGTACTACCCCTGCATCACAGGAGGATTGGAAGGTTATCGCCAGCACCTCCGAAATTCAGCCTTTATCTCCCTCAGCAACCTAGGATTTGTTGCATCGGATCTTGGTAACTTATCCACTTTAGACAGGTCTGAGTTTGCCGTTGGTTTAGATAAAATTATTATCCCATGGAAGAGAATATTTTGAACAGAAGCTACTATTTTTCATCTTGAAATCATTAGTGTACAACTTGATATTGCTGCACGTCGAAATAAAAAGAAAAATTGAATGGACAAATGTGGCTTGATTGGATCCATTATCTGGCAGTGAAATGCTCTGCAACTTATCTGCACTGCAATATCACCAATGGCTTGCTATCCTGCTTTTCTTTCCACTTAAGAATGTTGAGCGATTGAGATGGGAGAGGTCCTGAGTTCAAATCCACAATCAGACCTGCTGACATGCCATTTTTGATGCATGCAATCAATTGCCATCTCAGCTCCTTCCAGCGTTGCAGAAGTGAGGCTGATTTGTGTGCAAAACATATTTGTGATCAGAGTTGATGGTCTACATGAATCTAATAAAGACTTTCTTTTATGAGTGTGTGTACACTGAAGTCGAATGTGAATTTATTTCCATTCAGGTGACATCATAGTTGTTAGTTCCATCATCTTGATCCATGCGCCCAGACGCAAACCTGTCTGTCAGAATCATAAATGATTTTGATAGGGTAAATAACGAGAAACCTTTCCGGTGGTTGGCGACTCTTTAACTAGAGAACACAGACTTAAGGTGATTTGCAACAGAATCAGAGGTAACATGAGACTTTAAAAAAAAGAGAGAGATGTGAGTTGCTGTGATCTGGAATGCTCTGCCTGAAAGGGCAGTGGAAGCAGATTCAATAGTTCCATTCAAAAACAATTTTATAAATACTTAAAGAACGTTCTTACAGGACCATGGGGAATGAGAAGACAATGGCATTAATTTGAGAGGTTACTGAATGCAGCAGCATGTGAGCAATGGACTGAATGAGCACCTTCTCTGGATTCCAGTTCGCTCATTTTATTCTCGGATCAATGGGGACGCGAACCAATCACAATCTGTACAAAGAGAGGTGACTCAGCAGTTAAACGTTCTCCTTAACATATCCTGTGGATTCACTGTTGAAGCTTCTGGTCAGCTGTTTATGCAGCGTATAGGCTATCACTTTCGTGTAAACATCCATGATTTGATCCCACGTGGATGACCTGTGTTGGAAGGTGGTACAATCACCTTCAAACAATGTTTTTCCTCTTATGAGAAAAAATGCATTCGTGGCTGCTCACTTACTCTTGAAAAAATATTGCGTTATGATAGGACGAATAAGGAGATTACTTAATTTCTTTGAATGAAGGAGTTTCTGCAGATCAGCACTACTTTCTGAAAGACAGCTGAGGATGGACAATAGCCGTTGGCCTTTCCAGTGCCACCCACCATCCCAATAAGAAGTAATATTAAAATATACTGGCCTGTGGTTCCCGTTCTCATATGATAGCTAAAAGTCTGAGCATCGTCACTCCAACTGTTCCATGCAATACACATTGAAAGTCTGATTATTGGCATTAGCAACTGCAGGTTCGGTCGATGCAATCAAAGTGTTATTGTTACAATAACGAAATTATTCTTAATGATCTGTCCTATAGACAAGTAATTAGCAAGATGCGATTCATTAGATATCTGCACTAATCTGCAACAAACTCTTGAGTGTGAAGCCAATATCCGACACACAATGGAAACAGAGAGATATAAGTTTTCTCGCCCTTCTCCTATTTTAGCTTGATTGGCTGTTATTGCGTCACTTGCTGCCTCTGGGCCTTCGAACTGCCTATCATGATGCATTGTGAAAATCAGAGACGTCACATAAAATTAATGCAGAAACTCGTCCACTGCGCTCTGGATGCCTCCATGCAGCTTTTGTGCAACATCATCCGGACAGCTCATTAACAGTCTAAATGGAGCTTTGACGTTTTCGAAAGATTGGTTTAAAAGGCAAAGTCACAAACGTCTCAGTCACAAGCGCAAAAACAAAAAAACAATATGGATTCCTCTTGAGGCTGTTTAATTATGCCAGCAGGCCCTTTGGTCTAAGGGTATGTTTCTAGTTCTGGAGTGATTAGATGAAGTACGTGACAGGGCGCTGTCTGTATTAAAACATATGGGGAAGCACAGTCATGTGACTTGCCATGCAGCTCTGGTAACACGCCCTATCTGATTAAGCCACTGGGGGCAACGTATTCGTCCACCCTTACTGTGGAGAGCTGATAAGTTTCCCAGTGTGTACTAACCCACCTTGACAGCACACTAGATTTTTCTTTCCAGAATGAATGAATGTAGTGCAGATTCAACGCAATGGGAATAGCTCTGCATGTCATCAGTTACATCGAAGAATGAAAGAAACTCGTATTTTTCTCCTTTGCCAGAGAAGAAGAAGAGATTTGATAAAGGTGTTCAAAATGGCGAACAATTTTGACAAAGAAAACTTTGACGTTGTAGAATGGAGGGTAACCATATGGGTAGAGCTTAAACACATAAAATGGGCAATCACTGTGCTGGGAGTGTGCAATACAGGCCCCAAACAGTCATGAAGAGCTGGAGGAGCAGATATGCAGGCAAACCTCAGAGAGGTGTAAAAATAATAGGGTAATAAGAGAAGGGGATTTCAAGTTCACCGATATTAACTGTTATAGCTTAGTGCAAAAGGTTTAAAGGGGGTGGAATTCTTAAAGTACATACAAATGAGATTTTTGAGGGAGCATTTAGAAAATCCTACAAGAGAAGGGGCGGTACTGGAACTCATCTTAGGGAATGAAGCCAGACAAGTGGTAGAAGTGTCAGTGGGGAGCATTGTGGGCATAGTGACCATAACTCTGTAAGATTTAAGGTAGTTATGGAAAGGACAAAGATGGGCGAGAAATAAAGGTACTGAATTGGGGGAAGGCCGATTTCAATAAAATCGGATCTGGCCAAAGTGGACTGTAAGCAACTACCTGTAGGAAAGCCTACATCAGACCAGTGGGAACATGAAAACATCAGAAATGGGAGCAGGAGTAGGCCATTCGGCCCCTGAAGCCTTTCCATCATTCAATAATTTCATGGAAGATCAGTCCCAGACCTCAACTCCTCTTTCGTGCCGGCTCCTCATGGGATCCAGGAAAGTTTTGCAAATTGGATTCAAAATTGGCTCAGTGGAAGCAGGCAGAGGATGATGGTGGAGTTTGTTTTGTGATTGGAAGCCTGTGATTAGTGTAGCCAGGGACCGGTGCCGGCACCCTTGCTGTTTGTAGTGTACATTATTGATTTTGATGTGAATATAGGAGGTACGTTAGCAGATGACACGAAAATTGGTGGTGTCGTGAACAGAGACGAGGAAAGGCTGAGATAACGGGACGATACAGATGGGCTGGTAAGAGCAGTGCCAAATGGAATGTAATCCCGAGAAGTGTGAAGTGATTCATTTTGGGAGGACCAACAAGTCAAGGGAATATACAATGCATGGTAGGACCCGAAGGAAGGACAGAGGGTCAGAGGGACCTTGGTGTACTTGTCCATAGATCACTTATGGCAGCAGCACAGATAGATAAGGTGGTTAGGAAGGCATATGAGATACTTGCCTTCATTGACTGAGGCAAAGAATAAAAGGGCAGGGAAGTTATGATGGAGTTGCATAAAACGCTAGTTATGCCACAGCTGGAATAATGTGTACAGTTATGGGCGCATCACTATAGGAAGGATGTGATTGCACAGGAGAGGGTGCAGAGGAGATTCACCGGGCTGTTGCCTGACTGCAGCATTTCAGCTATGAAGAGAGACTGGACAGGCAAGATTTGTTTTCCTGAAAGCGGAGAAGGCTGAGGGGGGACCTGATTGAGGTGTACAAAATTAGGAGAAGCATTGGTAAGGTGCGTAGGAATAAACATTTTCCATTAGCAGAGGGGTCAATAATCAGGGAACATAGATTTACGGTAAGGGGCACGAGATTTGGAGGGGAATTCAGGAAAAGAAATTACCCAGAGGGTGGTTGGAATCTGGAACACGTTGCCCGAAGAGGTAATAGAGGCAGCAACCCTCACAACATTTAAGAATAATTTAGATGAACACATGAAACGCCATAGCATACCAGGCTACGGGACAAGTGCTGGAAAAAGGTATTTAAAAATATAGTCTTGATGGCTGGCGCAGAAACGGTTGGCCGAAGGTTATGTTTCCGTGCTGTATAATTCTATGACTCCATAACTCCAACCAAATGACACACGTTTAAGGTGATTCACAACAGAACAAGGGACCACACATGAGAGACTATTTATGCAGCGAGTTGTTGTCCTCTTGTCTGTATTGCCACAAATTCTGGTGATTTCACATTGAATAATAGCATCAAAGGCAATTGTACGAACACTGCAGGGAAAATAAAACATACCGGGGTAAGGTTAAGAGCAAAGCAGTATAATTGAGTAGCTCACACTGCTAATTATTTATTTATTTAGAGGTACAGCACTGAAACAGGCCCTTCGGCCCACCGAGTCTGTGCCGATTATCAACCACCCATTTGAACTAATCCAACACTAATCCCATATTCCTACCACATCCCCACCTTTCCTCTCTTCCCCTACCACCTACCTATACTAGGGGCAATCTATAATGGCCAATTTACCTATCAACCTGCAAGTCTTTGACGATGGGAGGAAACAGGAGCTCCTGGCGAAAACGCACGCAGACTCAGGGAGAACTTGCAAACTCTGCACAGGCAGTACCCAGAATCGAACCTGGGTCGCTGCGGTGCTAGCCATTGCGCCACTCTGCCGCCCTGTCTCTAAGTAATCGAAACCTGTTGCACAAAACCGTTTTTGAGTGCCTCTGATTGCTTGTGTCTGTCCCAGCTTAAAGTGATCAGCTTACATTTCATTTTATATACCTCTGTCTTACTTAAGCTCAAAAGAATATCATGAGCATGAACTTTCTCCTCAAACTGAATGTCCGCCTCCAAACGTATTATGGTTAACCATTGACAGATGCTTATTTCTGTCCGAATGTTAATTAATGATGTCTAGTTATTCATTACACAATCTAGGATAGCCTGTTCTCTTTTCTTTTCAGGACACTATCCTGGATTCACCCCAGAAATGAATTGTCTCTATGGACATGCTCATGGCATAGAATGCATTTTAAAAAACCTGTTTCTCAATTCAATGGGAAATGCGGCGTGCATGATGGTGAAAATGACCTTTTTTCCTCAAGTGATAATGATACCCTGGTTCTTGAGAACAATTACCTTTTTTGCTGTTTTTCTAAGCTGAGTATGTATCCTTTCTGAGTGTGTCATAGAGTCATACAGTCATAGAGTTATACTGCACAAAAACAGGCCGTTTGGACCATCATGTCTGTGCCGGCCATCAAGCACCGAACTATTGTAGTCCCATTTTCCAGCACTTGGCCCGTAGCCTTGTACGTTATGGCGTTTCAAGTGCTCATCTAAATACTTCTTAAATGTTGTGAGGATTCCTGCCGCTACCATCACTTCAGGTAGTGTCTTCCAGATATCAACCACTCTCTGGGCGAAATCTTTTTCCCTTAAATCCCCTCTAAACCTCCTGCCCCTTACCTTACATCTATGATCCCTGGTTATTGACCCCTCCACGAAGGGAAAAACGTATCTTCCTATCTCACCTCGCAATGTCCCTCATAATTTTGTATACCTCAATCATGTCCCCCCTCATCCTTCTCTGTTCTAAGGAAAACAACCATAGCCTTTTCGGTCTCTCTTCAGAGCTGAAATGCTCCAGCCCAGACAACATCCTTGCCTGCTTAGACCTCCAAAAATGCATCACGTCACAATTCTAAGGATTACATTCCATTTGCCACAAAACTGCCCATCTTACCAGCACATCTATATCATCCTGTAATCTTTCCTCCTCACTATTTACGACACCAACAATTTTCGTGTCATCTGCGAACTTACTTATCGTACCTCCTATATTCACGTCTAAATCATTAATGTACACTACAAACAGCAAGGGTCCCAGCACTGATCCCTGTGGTACACCACTGGTCACAGGCTTCCACTTGCAAAAACAACCCTCGAGTAGTACCCTGTTTCCTGCAACCAAACCAATTTTGATCCAATTTGCCAAAGTTCCCTGGATACCATGGGCTCCTACCTTCTTAACGAATCTCCCATGCGGGACCTTATCTAAAGCTTTACTGAAGTTCATGTGGAATACATCAACGGCTTTACCCTCATCTACAAATTGAGTCACCTCCTCGAAAAAATGGATCAAGTTAGTTAGAAACGGTCTCTCCCTGACAAAGCCATGCTGACTATCCCTGATTATTCCCTGCCTCTACAAGTCGAGAGTAATACTGTCCCTCTGAATTTTTTTCAATAGTTTCCCAACCACTGATGTTAGACTCACCGACCTGTAATTACCTGGTTTATCCCTGCCACCCTTCGTGACTAATGGTACCACATTCGCCGTCCTCCAGTCCGCTGGCACCTCTCACGTGTCCAGAGAGGTTCTGAAAATTTGTGTCAGAGCCCCTGCTCTCACCTCTGTTGCTCTCACACACCAGCCTGGGATACATCTCGTCTGGACCTGGGAATTTATCCACTTTTAAGCCTGCTGAAACAACTAATACTTCCTCTCTTTCAATGTTTATATGTTCAAGTATGTCGCAATCCCGCTCCCTTATCTCTCACCTACATTGCCGTTCTCCACACTGAAAACAGATGAAAAGCAATCATTTAAAACCTCACCTATGTCCTGCGGCTCCACACACAGATTGCCACTTTGGTCCCTAATGGGCCCTACTCTTCCCCTGGTTATCCTCTTGCCCTTCATATAAAGAACAAAGAACAGTACAGCACAGGAACAAGCCATTCGTCCCTCCAAGCCTGCGCCGATCTTGATGCCTGCCTAAACTAAAACCTCTGCACTTCCAGGGACCACATCCCTCTATTCCCATCCTATTCATGTATTTGTCAAGATGCCTTTTAAACGTCGCTCTCGTACCTGCTTCCACCACCTCGCCCGGCAGCAATTTCCAGGCACTCACCACCCTCTGTGTAAAGGACTTGCCTCGCACATCCCCTCTAAACTTTGCCCCTCGCACCTTAAATCTATGTTCCCTAAAAACAGACTCTTCCGCCCTGGGAACAAGCTTCTGACTATCCACTCTGTCCATGCCACTCATAACTTTGTAAACCTCTATCATGTCTCCCCTCCACCTCCGCCGTTCCAGTGAAAACAATCCGAGTTTATATAACCTCTCCTCATAGTTAATGCCCTCCAGACCAGGCAACATCCTGATAAACCTCTTCTGTACCCTCTCCAAAGCCTCCACGTCCGTCTGGTAGTGTGGCGTCCAGAATTGCACGCAATATTCAAAGTGTGGCCTAACTAAAGTTCTGTACAGCTGCAGCATGACTTGCCAATTTTAATATTTATAAAACGCCTGAGGATTTTCCTTTCTATTGAGTTCCAATGTTTTTTCATATCCCCTCTTCGCTCACTTAATTACTTTTGTTAAGTACCCCCGACACTTTCTATGCTCCTCTAATGCCTCCGCTGTTTTCAGTGCTCCGAATCTGCCATCAGCCTTCTTTTTTTCCTCATCCAATACTCTATATCCTTTGAAATCCAGGGTTCCCTGGACATGATGGTCCTACCCTTCACCTTAACGGGTTCATGTTGGCTCTGAACCCTCACTATTTCCTATTTGAATGACACCCACTGGTCTGATGCAGACGTTCCTACAAGTAAATGCTCACAGTCCTCTTTGGCCAGATCATATTTTATCAAATTGAAACCTGCCTTCCCCCAATTCAGCACATTTATTTCTGGCCCATCTTTGTCCTTTTCCATCACGACCTTTAATCTTACAGAGTTATGGTCACTATCCCCGAAATACAGCCCCACTGATACTTCTGCCACTTGCCAGCTTCATTCCCTAGGATTAGGTCCAGTACTGCCCCTTCTCTTGTTGGACGTTCTGCGTACTGGCTCAAAAAGCCCTGCTGTATGCATTTTAAGAATTTTTCACCCTTTATGCCTTTTGAACTAAGACTATCCAAGTTGATATTAGGTACGTTGAAATCCCCTATTATTTTTACACCTCTCTGAGATTTGCCTACATATCTGTTCCTCTATCTCTCCCTGACTGTTTGGAGGCCTGTAGTACACGCGCAGGGAAGTGATTGCCCCTCTTTTGTTATTACGTTCTGCCCATATGGCCTCATTTAAGGAACCTTCCAAGATATCATCCCTCCCTACTGGAGTAATTGACTCCTTGATCAACAGTGCAACATTACCTCATAATTTATCCCCTTCCCGATTACGTCTGAAGATTCTTTACCCTGGAATATTGAGTTGCCAGTCCTGCTCCTCCCGCAGCCATGTCTCGATGATAGCAATAATATCATGATCCCATGTGCTAATCCATCCCCGCAATGCATCTGCTTCAATTGTAAGACTCTTTGCATTAAAGTATATGCAATCCAGTATTTTTCAATTGTGCCTTAACAGGTCTATATTTGCTCTGCCTTCCAGACTGACTCAGTTTCTCTTCTATATTTGGCTGTGCTACTGTACCTCTACTCTGTGTCCCATTCCCCTGCCAAATTAGTTTACCCCACCCCTTCCCGACCCCAACAGCAATATCAAACCTTCCAGCAAGGATGTTGGTCCCATTCCACTTCAGGTGCAAACCGTCTAAATTGTACAGGTCGCACCTTTGCCAGAAACAGACCCAAATATCCAGCAACCTGAAGCTCTCCCTCCTGCACCGTCTCATCAGCCACGTATTCATCTGCTCTATCCTCCTATTGCTATATTCGCTAGCACGTGGCACAGGGAGTAATCCAGAGATTACAACCCTTGAGGTCCTGTTTTTTTGAATCTGCTCCCTAGCTCCCTAAATTATTGTTGCAGGACCTCATCCCTCTTTCTACCTATGTCGTTGGTACCAATGTGAATCACGTACTCTGACTGCTCATCCTCCCCCTTCAGAATGCCCTGCAGACACTCCGTGAAATCCTTGAAATTAGCACCAGGGAGGCAACATACCATCCTGGAGTTTCGCATGCAGCCACAGAAACACCTATCTGCATGCTTGCGATAAAATCCCCTATCTCTATAGCACTCACACCACTTTTCTTCCCCTTCTGTGCAGCAGAGCCCTCTGCAGTGCCACGAACTTGGCTGCTGCTTCTTTCCCCTGGGAGTCCCCCCCCCCCCCCAACATGATCGAAAGCAGTATATCTGTTTGAGAGGGGGATGGCCACAGGGGACTCCTGCACGACCTGCCACGCCTACTACTGCACCTGGTGGTAACCCATCTCTTTTGTGCCTGTGCAGCCATTACTTGCGGTGTGACCACCTCACTAAGTGTGCTATTCACGATGGTTTCAGCATCGTGGATGCTCCACAGTGAATCTCCACAGTGAATCCACCCGCAGCTCCAGCTCCGTAATGCGGATATCCACTCGCTGCAGATGGATACACTTCCTGTGCACATGGTCGTCACGGACATTGGAAGAATCCCTGATTTCCCACATAGCGCAGGAGGAGCATATCACGGGGCTGAGCTCTTCTGCCATGGCTTCCCCTTAGATTAATTAGTTACTCCCTTAATTAAATATACTAATTACACTAGGGGCCTTGTTCTACCCAATAAATTCTAAAGTGCTTAAGAAGTTGCACTGATTTAACACAAAAGTGCAACCAGCATTGGTGTAAAATCTGTAACAGCAGCTCGTATCTACTCCTAGAATTTCTTAGTCCCAGAAATCCAATGGAAGCTGAACAATGTCGTGTCTGTTGTGTCCCACTCTGATCTGTGAACTTCGCTGTGACGCAGATTGCTGACATCTACCGGCCGAGTTTGAGCACTGTAAGATAGCAGAGTAAATTCGCTCAGTCTGTTGGGGTTCATGAAGCAGACAATGTGAGGAAATAGTTTATATCTGCATGATCTCCTCTCATATTGTTTCACATTGTTATAATGAAGAATAAATCAATCGATTCCTAATAAAAAGAAAAAAAATCCCTTTCTTTATTTGGCTATTTGTAAATATGCCCTGTTATATCAGATCTGACAACATATGTAGAGCGAGAAACCCATTGAACAGTTCAGGTCGATGGCCAATCTCCAGCATTTCTGCGAACTCCAAGTAATAATAGGTGTTGTTCTGGTTACACGCTGGGCCTTGGCTGTGTATGCCTTTTTTCTGGGATATGTGGGAAATTCCTTGCTGGGTTCCCATCCCCCACCTCTTCTTCAGGTACATTAATGACTGTATCACTGCCATTTCCTGCGCTCGTCCTGAACTGGAAAATTTCAGTCACTTTGCCCCCAATTTCTACCCTTCTCTCACTATCACATGGTCAATCTCGGACCCTTCCCTTGCTCAACTCCTCTGTCTCCGTTTCTGGGGAAATGCTATCAATCAATATTCACTATAAGCCCACACTGACTCTCATAGCTATCTGGACGACACTTGCTCACACCGTACTTCCTGCAAGGACTCATTTCCTTTCTCCCAGTTACTCCATCTCCCATCACATCTGTTCTGATGATGTAACCTTCCATCCTCGCCCTTCCAATATGTCTTCCTCTCTCGTGAGCTGAGAATTCCTCCACACTGTGTTTGGCAGGGCCCTCCACCGTGTCTGATCTATTTCACACACTTCTGTGATTGTGGTTGAGTACAATTCTGCTGATGCTGATGGCCCACCACGCCTTATGGATGCCCAGTTTTGCATTGCTACATCTGTTCGAAATCTATCCCATTTAGCACGGTGATAGTGCCACACAACACGATGGACGGTATCCTCAATGTAAAGGCGGGACTTCGTCTCCACAGAGACTGTGCGGTGGTCACTCCTACCAATGCAGACATGGACAGAAATGACAACAAGAAATGCTGGAACCACTCAGCACGTCTGGCAGCATCTGTGGAAGGAGAAGCAGAGTTTATGTTTCGGGTCAGTGACCCTTCTTCGGAACAGTCATGGACAGAAGCATCTGCAGCAGGCAGATTGGTGAGGATGAGACCAAGTATGTTTTTCCCTCGTATTGGTTCCCCCCACCACCTGCCACAGACACAGTCTCGCAGCTACATCCTTTAGGACTCGGCCAGCTCGGTCAGTAGTGGTGCGACCGAGCCACTCTTGGTGATGGACATTGAAGTCCCCCACCCAGAATACTTTTTGTGCCCTTGCCACCCTCAGTGCTTCCTCCAAGTGGTGTTCAACATGGTCGAGTACTGAGTCATCAGCTGAGGGAGGGCGGTTGGTGTAACTCAGTAGGAGGTTACCTTCCCCATGTTTGACCTGATGCCATGAGACTTCATGGGGTCCGGTGCTGATGTTGAGGACTCCCAGGGCAACTCCCTCCCTACTGTATCCCACTGTGCCACCACCTCTGCTGGGTCTGTCCTGCCGATGGGCCAGGACATACCCAGGGATAGTGATTGCAGTGTCTGGGACATTGCCTGTAAGGTATAATTCCGTGAGTATGACTATGTCAGGCTGTTGCTTGACTAGTCTGTGTGACAGCTGTCCCAACTTTGGCACAAGCCCCCAGATGTTAGTAAGGAGGACTTTGCACGGTCGACAGGGCTGAGTTTGCCGTTGTCGTTTCCGGTGCCTCGGACGATGCGGGTGGTCTGTTTGCTTTCTTTCCTTTTTATTAACTTTGTAACGGTTCGGTACAACTGAGTGGCTTGCTAGGCCATTTCAGAGGGCATGTCAGAGTTAACCACATTGCTGTGGGTCTGGAATCACATGTAGGCCAGACCAGGTAAGTACAGCAGATTTCCAACCATAAAGGACATCCGTGAACCAGATGGGTTTTTACAACAATCGACAATGGTTTCATGGCCATCATTGGACTAGCTTTTAATTCCAGATTTATGAATTACATTCAAATTCCACTTTCTGCTGTGGTGGGATTCGAACCCATGTCCCCAGAGAAAATACCAGGGGTCTCAGAGTTACTAGTCCAGTGATAAGACCATTACGCCACCGCCTACCCTTGTGCACAGTGCTCCAAGTGAGGTCAAACCAAGGAACATGGAGACTGGAGCTGTGCACAGTGATCCATGTGAGCTCGAACCAAGGAACTTGGAGACTGGAACTGTGCAGAATGCGCCAAGTGAGGTTCTGTCAAGGGACATGGAGACTGGAACTGTGCACAGTGCGCCAAGTGAGGTTCTGTCAAGGGACATGGAGACTGAAACTGTGTACAGTGCTCCAAATAATGTCTAAACATGGATCCTGGAGTCTGGAACTGTGCACAGTGCCCCAAGTGAGGTCTAACCAAGGGGCATGGATACTGGAACTGTGCACAATGCTCCAAATGAGGTGTTAACATCGGACATGTAGACTGGAACTGTGCACAGTGCACCAAATGAGGTCTATCCAAGGTACATGGAGACTGGTACTGTGTACAGTGCTCCAAGTAAGGTTTAAGCAAGGGACATAGAGACTGGAACTGTGCACGGTGCTCCAAGTGAGGCCTAACCAAGGGGCATGGAGACTGGAACTGTGCACAGTGCTCCAAGGGAGGTCTAACGATGCGACATGGAGACTGGAACTGTGCACATTTCTCCAATTGAGGTCTAACCAAGGGGCATGGAGACGGGAGCTGTGCGCAATGCTCCAAGTGAGGTCTGACCAAGGTGCATGGGGACTGGAACGGTGCACAGTGCTCCAAATGAGGTCGAAACAAAAGGTTTTGGTGACTGGAACTATGCACAGTACTCCAAGAGAGGCCTAACCTGGTAATATGGAGTCTGGAACTGTGCACAGTGCTCCAAATGTGGTATAAACAAGGGATACGGAGAGCCAAACTGCGCACAGAGAACCAGGTGTGGTCTAACAAATGTTAGTGGTCATCATAACTGCAGACAATGCTTCAAGTGTGGTCCAACCAATGTTTGATAAAATGAATGATTAACCTCTCCAATTTTCAATGCCATTCCTTCAGAAATAAACGTCAGTGAGTGGCTTACATTTGCTATGGGCTTGCTAATTTGCATCACAACTTTTAGTGATTTGTGGATTTGTGCTCCCACATCCCTTTGCTCATCTAACCCATTTACATTCTTTTAAGCAAATAAAGCGGGGGTGGGGCAAGAGATAATCAAACAGAAGGTGTTGATAGGACTAGATTGCAGAGAATAATGGAGCAAAGGCAAACGGCATGTTAATTGCCTGCTGAAAGACATAGCACCAATGCAAAGAGGGTGTTAATTGACCAAAAAAGAACAACTTGATCCAGAGCACAAACATGACAAAAAAGTAATGGGAAGTCACATGGTAAAAAAAATGAATGCTGAAACAAAATGAAATAAAATTAAAAAAGGTATAAATAAAAAAGGGTAAAAATAAAAAGTGGAGGGGGGGCAGTCATGCTCTGAAATTATTGAACTCAATGTTCAGTTCTGGCAGGCTGTAGTGTGCCTAATCGGTAAATGAGATGCTGTTCCTTGAGCGTGCGTTGATGTTCACTGGAACACTGCAGCAATCTCAGGGCAAATATATGGGCATGACAGCAGGGAGGCGTGTTGAAATGGACAGCAATCAGAATCTCAGTGTCATGTTTACGGACTGATCGGAGGAGTTACTAGAAACAGTCACCCAATCTGACTTTGGTCTCACCAATGCAGAGGAGTCCACATTGTGAGCAACGAATACAGTATATTAAATTGAAAAGAAACGTTCAAGTAAATCGCTGCTTCACCTGAAAAGATTGTTTGGTGCCTTTGACAGTGAGAAGAAAGGAGGTGAATGATCAGGTATTACACCTCCTACCATTGTATTGGAAGGTGCCGTGGGAAGGGGGCAATGTGGTGGGGTTAATGGAGGAGAGAACTTGGGTGTCGCGGAGGGAATGATCCCTTTGGATTGCTGAGATGGGAGGGGAAGATGAGTTTGGTTGTGGCATCACGCTGAATGTTGCGGAAATGGCAGAGGATGACCCATTGGATGTGGAGGCTGCTGGGGAGGGAGGTGGAGGAAGTGATGTCAAGGGTAACACAGTCGCCATTCTGGGTGGGAGGGGAAGGGGTGAGGGTAGAGGTGAGGGAAATGGGCCAGGCACGGCTGCGGACCCAGTCAACCACAGTGGTAGATC
Source organism: Heterodontus francisci (assembly GCF_036365525.1). Classification (NCBI taxonomy): domain Eukaryota; kingdom Metazoa; phylum Chordata; class Chondrichthyes; order Heterodontiformes; family Heterodontidae; genus Heterodontus; species Heterodontus francisci. Next base: position 2,708,076 of record NW_027140989.1, on the reverse strand, counting down.
AAAGGCAGAATCACTGAGTGGGTCTGTTATTATTGTATCTCCACAGGGAGAATCACTGAGTGAGATTTTTTATTATTTATTCTCCATCGGTTGAGACATTAAGTGGGATTGTTACTCCAGTACCTCCACAAGGAGAGACAATGAGCAGGTCTGTTATTATATATCTCCACAGTGAGACTGACTGAGTTGGTCTGTTGTTGTTGCAACTCCACAGGTTGAGTCACTGTGTGGGTCTGTTTTTATTCAATGTCTACAGGGAGAGTCACTGAGTGGGTCTTTTGTTATATTACCTTCACAGAGAGTCAGTCACTACGTTTGTCTGTTATAATAGTGTCTCCAAGGCAGTGTCACCGAGTTGGTCCATTATTATAGTATCACCACAGGGAGAGTGACTGAGTGGGTCTATTATTATAGCATCTTCACTTTTAGAATCACGAAATGGATCTGTGATTATAGCATATTCACAGGGAGAGTCTCTGAGCGTGTAGGATATTATATTATTTCCCATTGGAGAGTCACCGAGTGGTTCTGTTATTATTATATCTCCACAGGCAGAGTCACTGATTGGTCGGTTATTATAGTATTTCCACAGTCAGAGTCACTGAATCAGTCTGTTAATTTAATACCTTCACTGAGGGAGTGACGGGCCGGGTCTGTTATTATAGTACCACCACAGGGAGAGCGACTTAGTAGGTCGGTTATTATAATATCTCCACAGGGAGAGAGACTGTGTGGGTCTGTTATTATAGTATCTCCAACAGGAGAGTGAATGAGTGGATCAGTTAAAGTAGTATCTCCATAGGGAGAGTCACTGAGTATGATTGTTATTGTAGTACCTCCGCAGGGAGATTCATTGATTTTGCTGATTATTATAGTATCTCAACAGTGAGAGTCACAAGTTGGTTTGTTATTTCAGTATCTCCACAGGGAGTGACACTGAGTGGGTATGTTAATATAGTATCTCCGTAGGGATAGTCACAGAGTGGGTTTATTATTATAGTATCTCCACAGGGAGAGTGACTGTGTGGATCTGTTATTACAGCATCGCCACAGCAATAGTGAAAGTGTGGGTTTGTTTTAATAACATCTCCACAAGGAGAGTGATTAAGTGGATCTGTTATTATAATATCTCCACAGAGGGAGTGACTGAAAGTGTCTGTTATAATAACATCTCCAAGGGAGAGTCACTGAGTGTGTCTCTGATTATATTATCTCCATAGAGACAATGACTGAGTGGGACTGTTAGTATAGTCGCTCCACAGGGAAAGTGATTGACTGGGTCTGTTATTGTAGTATCTCCACAGAGAGAGTGACCTTGAGTGGGTTTGTTATTATAGTATTTCCCCAAGGAGACTGACTGGCTGGGTCTGTTTTTATCGTATCTCCACAGGGAGAGACAATGAGTGTGTCTGTTATTATATTACCTCCACAGGGACAGTGAGTCTTCCGGTCTGTTATTATAATATCTCAACGGTGAGACTGACTGATTCGTCTGATGTTATCGTTTCTCCACAAAGAAACTGATTGAGTGGGTCTGTGTTGGAAAAATCCAGATTATGCCAAATTGTTGAACAAATTCTCCGGACTCAGACTTTGAGAATAACCACCTTATTGCATGATATCATGGGGTCCACACCTTCCCGAAAGGTGGTCCAGTGCGACTGCACAGAACAAAGGAATTCCAAAACGGATATACAGTTACTCAGCCCATCCCGGCTGGACACAATCCAATCAGAACGGTTATTGATTACATACATTACACATAGTACCAATTAGATTACTGATTAGGCATCATGTGGCAACGTGATCAGCTCATGCAAGCCCTGATCACCAATTGATGATCTCAGGCCACATCAATCATCCTTGAGTCTTCCAACTGTCACTTTAATTGGACCTGCATTCCTGAAGGTGCTGTGCAGTCTGCAGTTACACTGATAAGGGGGGGCCCTCTCGTTGTCTGTGTTATGCTGTACCAAGCTCCAGCTGTGAGCGAACTAATCTGCCCCACAATGCCTCGGTCAAAAACTCCATTTTGTACCAATATGTAGCTATACTTTCAACTCATATATGAAAGAATATATGTATACGTATTCACTAGGATTATATTAATCTACTTACTCAAATAACAGTTATAGAAGCAAAAGATCAGCAAATCTTCTCCCACAATCCCTCCTTTTATCATACCATGATAACAAAACATCATCGTAAGCAGAGGGTAGAGGTATGGGGCTTAAAATGCCGCTGAACCATAATGTCTCTTTCTGCCTTCGCGCAGTACCAGCTGCAAGGCCAAGTTGCCTCTGCAGCCCTGAAGTTATGAAGTCATTTCTGATAAGCTGTCCCTCCCTGCAGCACTGCAGCTAGCCTGTTAGCAATACATGATTGATTAATTTATTTCATCTTAAATGCCCCCATAGAATTCTGTTCTTAAAATTCTAAAATTTCGTTCCCACAGTCCCTCTCTTGACTCTTCAAAACCCTTTCAAGAAGCCTTCCCTTGACCCCCCTAGGTGCCTTTAATGGTCTCTATTTGTCGAGAAACAGCCTTCAACACCCGGAGGGGTCGCACTCAATACGTTGCCTGCTTGTGCCACAAGAGGTGCCTGCGGGAACTCTGTAAAGGCATAGGTTTTGCAAGGGCTTCAGATACTCGTTTACAATATAATAGGTGGTACACTTATACAATTCCAATTTCGATTGTACAAACATCTTAGAGTACATTGACCATTTATTAATTCATTTTAAGTATCGATGAAAAGGTTAAACAATTACCCTTTTATGGAATAACTAATTGTCCCTCCTTTGACAAAGCAAGTTCGAACACTAATTGCTTTTCGGGTGGCTGTCCAACCTGTGCTCAAACATCCTCTTACATCGCCTAATTAATTTCTAAAGTTGCCAAATTAAGTAGGTCACATATAACACCATGATACCCAAAACCACAATCAGGACATGGGAGATAATTCTAAACCACGGGTGCATCTGCCCAGTTCTATAAGTCCTCCTGCCAGGTAGAATCATTTATCTTGTCAATCTCATCTTGTAGCATCTTCGACTGTTGTTCCACACTGTAGTACACTACAGCAATGACTTCTCGCTGCTGTCCATCTTGACCCAAGCGTGTGGGCAATGGCTGAATAGTATATTCATATTCTTGGAGGTAATTTGTCAAATCCTCCTTAATACTTTCTGTCACAGTTATCGTTTCTGTCTTTTGTTTATGTATCTGTACCAACTCCATCTTCCCTACTCTATCTTTTCTCCACTGGTCCAGTCTCTTCCCACCGACATCCGTGACTCTTCTGATGCCCTACGTCATTTTGACAATTTCCAGTTTCCTGGTCCCAACCTCCTCCTCTTCACTATGGACGTCCAATCGCTCTACACCTCCATCCCCCACCAGGATGGTTTGAGGCTCTCGGCTTCTTCCTGGAACAGAGGCCCAACCAGTCACCATCCACCACCACCCTCCTCCACCTGGCTGAACTTGTTCTCACATTGAACAACTTCTCCTTCAACTCCATGCACTTCCTTCAAGTAAAAGGTGTCGCTATGGGTACCCGCATGGGTCCTAGTTTTGCCTGTCTTTTTGTGGGATATGTCGAGCATTCTTTGTTCCGGTCCTACTCAGGCCCCCTCCCCAACTCTTTTTCCGGTACATTGATGACTGTATCGGTGCCATTTCCTGCTCCCGCCCCGAACTAGAAAACTTTATCAACTTTGCTTCCAATTTCCACCCTTCTCTCACCTTTACATGGTCCATCTCTGACACTTCCCTTCCCTTCCTCGACTTCTCTGTCTCCATCTCTGGGGATAGGTTGTCTACCAATATCCATTATAAGCCCACTGACTCCCACAGCTACCTCGACTACACTTCTTCACACCCTACCTCCTGTAAGGACTCCATTCCATTCTCCCAGTTTCTCCGTCTCTGACGCATCTGCTCTGATGATGCTACCTTCCATGACGGTGCTTCTGATATGACCTCCTTTTTCCTCAACCGAGGATTTCCCCCCACTGTGGTTGACAGGGCCCTCAACCGTGTTCGACCCATTCCCCGCACCTCTACCCTCACCCCTTCCCCTCCCTCCCAGAACCGTGACAGGGTTCCCCTTGTCCTCACTTTTCATCCCACCAGCCTCCATATCCAAAGGATCATCCACCGCCATTTCCGCCACCTCCAGCGTGATGCCACTACCAGTCACATCTGCCCCTCCCTTCTCCTGTCAGCATTCCAAAGGGATCATTCCCTCCGCGACACCCTGGTCCACTCCTCCATTACCCCCACCACCTCGTCCCCGTCCCAGGGCACCTTCCCCTGCAATCGCAGGAGGTGTAATACCTGCCCATTTACCTCCTCTCTCCTCACTATCCCAGGCCCCAAACACTCCTTTCAGGTGAAGCAGCGATTTACTTGTACTTCTTTCAATGTAGTATACTGTATTCGCTGCTCACAGTGTGGTCTCCTCTACTATGGGGAGACTAAGCGCAGACTGGGTGACCGCTTTGCGGAACATCTCCGCTCAGTCTGCAAGCAGGACCCTGAGCTTCCGGTTGCTTGCCATTTCAACACTCCCCCCGCTCTCATGCTCACATCTCTGTCCTGGGATTGCTGCAGTGTTCCAGTGAACATCAACGCAAGCTCGAGGAACAGCATCTCATCTGCCGATTAGGCACACTACAGCCTGCCGGACTGAACATTGAGTTCAATAATTTCAGAGCATGACAGCCCCCCATTTTACTTTCATTTTTAGTTGTTTTTTCTTCCCTTTTACATCTTTTACAATCGTTTTTTGCATTTATTTCATTTCATCTTAGTTCGTTCAGTTTGCTTACCCACTGTTTTTTTCAGGTTGTTTTTCTTCAGGTTTGCACTTGCTGCTCTTCAATATTCAGTGTATTCACACCTAATCTGTACTAATGCTTTGTCTTTCAACACACCATTAACATATTGTTTGCCTGTTCCCCGTGACCTTTTGGTCAGCTATGTGGCCTGGTCCAATCTGCACCTTCTCCTTTGTTATCTCTTGCCCCACCCCCACCTCACTTGTTTATAATCTGTGACTTTTCTAATATTTGTCAGTTCCGAAGAAGGGTCACTGACCCGAAACGTTAACTCTGCTTCTCTTTCCACAGATGCTGCCAGACCTGCTGAGTGATTCCACCATTTCTTGTTTTTGTTCCCTACTCGGGTTGGTATTTGTGGGTTGAACCAAAATGTACTGTTGCTCATCGTCCAAGTCCGTTTCTGTCCATACTGGTACTCCCTCGCTGTGGTGGTTCAGCAATATCTCCCCTTTCCCATATAGGCCACATGGGTTAACTCTGACAATGCTTGAACACCATGATGCAATTTTCAGTGGCATTAAATCCACATTTTGATTCTGCCATTTTATATTTAGGATGAGGACATATGATCATCTGGTTTTCCAGACTACACTCAGACAATGGACAATGTTGTTCCAATTACCTCTTTTCCAACTTCCATAACATAGGGTTAATTATCATTGTATTTTATGTAATCTTTTCACCTTATCACTCCTATATTTTCTACTTTGTTCTAAAAAGCTCATCCTGGCCTCAAAATTTAGTGGCACCCATGGCTTCGGCAGCCTGCTGCATTACAATCTTACGAAATACACGATACATATTTCTTGCCTATTCCATACCATATACCGACATTTGCATCCCTGAGATATTGACCAGGACAGGCACAATCTCATGTTTAACATTATCATACAACGCTTCCCCTGGGCTCGATACCCACACACATCCATGTTCCTTTCTACTTTCCTTATCATCTGTTGCCCAATGGGAGGGGCACAAACAATTCCAAAGACACAGCTCTCAGTTACCCCTTCCCCTTTCTGTCTGGTCACGCAGTTAGCACGGTCATCTGTGGAACACCGTACACACTTCCCATCCAACATGTTGTGCAATGCCCCATAGTTCATATAGTCCATGACCAGTCACTTGTGGCTGTTGGGTCGTAACCTTACTCGTTAGTAATTGAAATTTGGGCGTAATCGTGGTGATTGGAGCTTGTAGTCAATTTAATACATTTTGAATGCTGGTTTGATTGCTGGATCCTGGAATTGAATGAGTGTGAAAAGTGATTGTTGAGTGTGTTCATTTCGATTTTGTGTTGTACCCCCAGGAATGGGATATAAAATTGAATGATATTTTAAGTTAACATTTTATTTTTATCTCTTAGAAAATTGATCATTGCCTTTTCAAAGTTGCAAAACCAACTTTTAAAACAAAAATAAAATTTTAACTTAAAATATAATTCAATTTTATATCCCATTCCTGGGTGTACAAGACTAAATAGAAATGAACACACTCAACAATCAATTTTCACACTCATTCAATTCCAAACACCTTCAAAAATTGATTTCTGCAATGGGTTACGAATTCAAAATACCAAAGCTCTTTCTAAATTCCCAGTCACGATGTCAAGGAACACACACAGGTTCAACTAATTCACAACCAAAACATGACTCAAGGTTCCCACAAAATATACACTTGTTAAAATAGAAAAAGTAACAGACTCATTCTCTCATCATTAATGCCAGACAACAAAGAGTTAACGACAGTCAGTTCTAAAGAACACAAGTTCTACAGAACACAAGCTGTACATCCCAGACATTCAATTCATTCGCGAAGCTTCCAACATTCTCACAGTCGAATCAAAGACACAGTAACTTGTTTTTACTCTAAAACATACCTATCTTTAAAACACATATTTATCGTGGCGCTTCTGCGTCTCCTTCGAGGGGACAAACGGACGTGGGTCGCCTTTCTCCAGAGGACATGAATTACTTGTCCCCGGAGGCGACCCTTCCCTCTTGGAAGCCGTTGAGTCCAGATTTCCTTCTACTTTCTCAAAAACCTTCTTCACTTACGAGTTCTTTTCTTTGAATCAAATAGCATTAAAACAAAAGAAAACGAACAAGACACAAGAAAACGAATAGGCACAGGAACACAAACAAAGGACGAACCAAACAAAAGGAGTCGAACAGGCGCAGTTAATGTTAAATTCTCAAGGTCACCTAACTGGCTCACGTCCTGTCTCTCAGGCCAACGCTCTTTCGTTCTCCCTCCGTCTCACAGCCTCTCTCTCCAGGGCCAGATCCTGGCTCGTGTACTCTGGAGCAACGGTCACGTGCCTGTCGGGTCAATGTGGTATTAAATTTAGTTACAGCCCCAGTCGTTTACCATCCCAGACGGTTGTCCTAACTCCTTTTGTCCCACAGCCTCTTTGCTCCACCCGGAGGAACAGCCTGTGCAAACTCAAATTAGGATCACCAAATTCCCGGAATTTGGTACGACGCCAAATTTTCTAATTTTCTGGATTTTCTACTTTAGGTTCCTAATCCCCGTAAGGTTCGTTTAGGATCCCGTACAAAAGGGATCCTGCCGACTACACCAAACAGTTGGAGAAATCCAGATTATGCCAAATTGTTGAACAAATTCTCCGGACTCAGACTTTGAGAATAACCATTTTATTGCATGATATCATGGGGTCCACACCTTCCCGAAAGGCGGTCCAGTGCTACTCCACAGAACAAAGGAAATCCACAACGGATATACAGTCACCCAGGCCATCCCGGCTGGACACAATCCAATCAGAACGGTTATTGATTACATACATTACACATAGTACCAATTAGATTGCTGATTAGGCATCATGTGGCAACGTGATCAGCTCATGCAAGTCCTGATCACCAATTGATGATCTCAGGCCACATCAATCATCCTTGAGTCTTCCAACTGTCACTTTAATTGGACCTGCATTCCTGAAGGTGCTGTGCAGTCTGCAGTTACACTGATAAGGGGGGCCCTCTCGTTGTCTGTGTTATGCTGTACCAAGCTCCAACTGTGAGATAACTAATCTGTCCCATAATGCCTCGGTCAAAAACTCAATTTTGCACCAATATGTAGCTATACTTTCAACTCATATATGAAAGAATATATGTATACGTATTCACTAGGATTATATTAATCTACTTACTCAAATAACAGTTATAGAAGCAAAAGCTTAGCAAAACTTCTCCCACAGTCTGTTATTATAGAATCTCCACAGGGAGATTCAGTCAGTGGGTCTCGTGTTGTCGCATCTCCACAGGAAGACTGAATGAGTTGGCCTGTTAATATATTATCTCCACAGGGAGAATCACTGTGTGGGTCTGTTATTATCGCATCTCCACAGGAAGACTGAATGAGTTGGCCTGTTAATATAATATCTGCACAGGGAGAGTCACTTTGTGGGTCTGTTATGATAGTATCTCCACAACAAGAGTGACTGTGTGGGCCCAATATTATCGTATCTCTCGAGGGAGAGCTATTAAGTGGGTCTGTTATTGCTGTATTTCCACAGGGAGAGTCATTGAGTTTGCTAGTTATTATAGTATATCCACAATGAGACACACAGACAGGCTATGTTATTTTATTATCTCCACAGGAAGTGACATTGTATGGGTCTGTTCTTGCTGTATCTCCACAGGCAGAGTCACTGAGTGCGTCTTTTGTTGTTGTATCTCCACAGGGAGTGTCCTTGAGTGGGTCTATTATTGTGTTGTCTCCACATGGAAAGTCACTGAGTGGGTCTGTTATTATAGTATCTCCAAGGGAGAGTCACTGACTGGGTTTGTAATTTTAGTATCGCCACAGGGAGCGTGTCTCGGTATGTTTGTTGTTATCGTGGTTGCACAGGGAGAGTGATTGAGTGGGTCTATTATTTTAGTATCTCCACAGGGAAACTCACTGAGTGGGTCTGTTGTTATAGTATCTCCGCAGAGACACAGGCTGAGTGTTATTTTTATTATGATATTTCCAAAGGGAGAGTGACAGGGTGGATCTGTTATTATCATATCTCCACATGGCGCGCAACTTACTGGGTCTGTTATTGTATTATCTCCACAGGGAGAGTCGCTGAGTTGGGCTGTTGTTATAGTATCTCCACAGGGAAAGTGACTGAGTGTGTCTGCTATTATCGTATCTCCACAGGGAGACTGACTGCGTGGATCAGTTATTTTAGTATCTCCACAGGGAGATTAACTGAGCTTGCTACTAATTATAGTATCTCCACAGTGAGAGTCACAGACTGGCTTTGTTATTTTATTATCTTCACAGGGAGTGACATTGATTGGGTATTTTATTATCGTATCTCCACAGGGAGAGTCACTGACTGTGTCTGTAATTATACTATCACAACAGGGAGCGTGACTCAGTGTGTCTGTTATTGTCGTGGTTGCACAGGGAGAGTCACTTAGTGGGTCTGTTATTAGAGTCGCACCACAGGGAGAATGACTGAGTGGGTCTGTTATTATAGTATCTCCAGAGGGAGAGTGACTGAGTGGATCTGTTATTCTAATATCTCCACATGGCGTTCCACTTCGTGGGTCTGTTATTGTATTATCTCCACAGGCAGGGTCACAGATTTGGGCTTATTTTATGTTATCTCCACAGCGACAGTGACTCTGTGGGTCTGTTATTATAGTACCTCCAGAGGGAGAGCCCCGGTTTGGGTCTGTTATTTTACGATCTGCACAGGGAGAGTGACTGTGTGGGTCTGTTATTGAAGTATCTCCACAGGGAGAGTGACTGAGTGGGTCTGTTATGCTATTGTGACCATAGGGGGAATAACTGAGTGGGTCCTTCATTATAGTACATCCAGAGGGATAGCCACTGAGTGGGTCTTTAGTATAGTATCTCAACAGGAAGATTGATGACTGGGTCTCTTATACTATTGTCTCCACAGAAAAACTGACAGAGTGGGTCTTTCGCTAAGGTATCTCCAGAGGGAGAGTGATTGAGTGGTTCTGTTATACTATCGTGTGCACGGGGAGAATGGCTCAGTTTAACTGGGATTTCAATGTATTTATTCGTTATCACTGTGATCAAATATTATTTCATTCCGTGCGTGTCTGACGCTTCATCAGAGGTCTGACTACTGAACTGAGTTTGCTGCTGACACTTTCACACTCCTTCTCTGCTTCACTGCAGAGCCTTCACTGTCACTGGACGACATCGTAAAAGATTAAGTATTGATGTGATGTTTTATTGGTTTACAGTCCAATAGTTGTAATCAAGGGTCTCCCATTTATCTGTAGGTTATCAGCTGCAGCGCTGATGTTGGTGTTTGATTCATTAAACAATCGCACATTCTAATGGTTTACTTTATAATTCCAGGAGAAGGAATTTCAATGATTGTGAGGTTTGGCTGGAAGATACTTTCGATCCTGTTTATTCCCTGCATTGCAAATGAAGTGAAGCGTGTCTGTGAATGGAAGGAAACTTGTGTGGTCTGTAGTTACATTGAATTATTCACAGAGGTTTTCACTTTGAACAAACTGACTCTGAGAATAGAATCACTGAACATTGGGCTGGTGAATGTTAGGAATAAATCATGTGTGAAAAGCAGCATTAAGAAACAGCTTGCAGGGTGTCAGTACTCCAGAGAGATAGGGAAGGAGAAAAGGAGCAGGTAGAACGAAACCGAGGGAAAGAGACAAGCAGAAGTAACGAAAAAGAGAAAGAAGCAGCAGTGTGAATGATTCAGTTTCATAAAAGTGCTGGAATGTCCAGAACAATTAGAGAGTGGTGGGTGCGCGGAATGCACTACCCGCGGTGGTAGTAGAAGCAGATACATTAGGGACATTTAAGCGACTCTTGGATAGGTACACGGATGATAGTAGTATGAAGGGTATGCAGGTAGTTTGATCCTAGTTTAGGTTAAAGGTTCGGCACAACATCGTGGGCCGAAGGGCCTGTACTGTGCTGTACTGTTCTATGTTCTATGTTCTATTAGTGAGAGAAATTGTGAGTTGAAGTTGTCTGTTGTCAGATTGTGTTCATTTTCCGGTTGGACTTGATCCTCTGTGTTGATGTCTGTCAACTCCTCATTTTGTGTTGTGCAAAGTTCCCATTCCTTATTTATTGCATGAATAAGCAGAATAGAAACAGTTATTCACTGATGATAATTCATTATTTAAATACTGCACTTTAAAATCTCTGTGACTGCTGAATTCAATAAAGAGTGAGGCAGATATCAGAAATATATTTAAATTTATATTTAATTGCCTGTACAAACTAAATATATTGACTATATTGTAGAAACAATAAACTGTTGTCCAACACCAATATCCACATGGATTATACTTTGAATGTATGAATTGAGTTGTATTACTGGCATCTACAGATTAGATTTCCTCTCACACTCTGATGCAGGCTCTCCCTGTGAATCTCAGCCTCTCCACTCACTGTATTGAATCCTCAATCTCCTCATCCATTGTTTCAGTTTATCCACTTTCCCAAATCATCTGCTCCTGTCTCCCTCCAGCTCCATCATGTCGTTTTCCTTCTCTCCCTCCCAAGCTCACTCGCTGGCTCCACCTCTAGCTGCCTCGGCCAACCTGATAGGAATACAGGAACATAAGAGCAGGAGGAGCACATTCAGAGTTTAGAGCTTGCTCCACCATTCCAGGTCATGGATGATGCTCAAAGACAGCGCTGCAGTTTTCAGCCTTATCCCATTTGCTAACAGATCCTGTCGGTTCTCTGAACCCAGAGCAACAAACCAGCTGCACATCCTGCTCTCCCAAACCATCCCAACCAACAGCCTGGTAGCAAATCCCCAATTAACCTATTAGATTCCATCTCTATAAAACCCCTTCTCATCTCCGCACGGGCACTACATCCTCACTCAGTACTTCCAGTATATCCAGTGCTGACATTTTGTTCACTTTCTGTATCGCTTTCCCAGTTCATTATTAATAATTGCATTATCAAACATTTCACTGTGGTAAAGCACTGCCCAGGTCAATGAATCCGTTTTCACCGCTTGGTGCAGCAACAAAGTTGGAAATTTCAACCCAGATCCTGTCATACTGTTGCATTTTCTTCAGGTCCGATCAGTAATTTCTCTGCTTTCATTTCTGTCTCTTCCATTTAACTTGGTGGCGATTGTGATCCTGACCTGAGGAAAGAGCGGTCTCTCCAAATGTAGCACCGTCTACCTGGTGGAAATGGCAGTGGTTGATCTCCTGGTCGTTAACACTGATCCCATATTGACTTGGATTGTTTCAATTGATTTCTCATTTTCATTTCTGAGAATTACTCCAGTGTGTTCCCTCATTTTCGTTTTGCTTTATGTAGCCACAGTTTTGTTTCTGTCTGGCTCACAGTCACTTTCACCTTTGATCGATTTTTGGCTATTTGTTGTGAGAAGCTGAAAACAAAATATTGCACCAAGAAAACGGCAGTTGTGGTTGGAGGAACAGTGAGTGTGCTGGGCTGTTCGGAGTATGTCCCCTAGTACTTTACACTACGACAAAGAACAACAAAGAACAAAGAACAAATAACAGTAGAGCACAGTAACAGGTCATTCGGCCCTCCAATCCTGCACCTATCTTGATGCCGGCCGAAACGAACACCTTCTGCACTTCCGAGGCCCATATCCCACCATTCCCTTCCTATTCATATATTTGTCAAGATGTCTCTTAAACGTCACCATCGTATCTGCTTCCACCACCTCCCCTGGCAGCAAGTTCCAGGCACTCACTGCCCTCTGTGTAAAAAACTTGCCTCGCACATACCTTCTAAACTTTTCCCCTCGCACCTTAACCCTATGTCCCCTCTTAACTGACTCTTCCACCCTGGGAAAAATCTTCTGACTATCCACTCTGTCCATGCCGCTCATAACTTTGCAAACCTCTATCATGTTGCCCCTCCACCTCCGTCGTTTAAGTGATAACAATCCGAGTTTTTCCAACCTCTCCTCTTAGTTAATGCCCTCCAGACCAGGCAACTTCCCGATAAACTTCCTCTGTACCCTCTCCAAACCCTCCACGTCCTTCTGGTAGTGTGGCGACCAGAATTGCACGCAATATTCTAAGTGTGGCCTAACTAAGGTTCTGTACAACTGCAACATGACTTGCCAATTTTTATACTCTATGCCCCGACCGATGAAGGCAAGCATGCCATATGCCTTCTTGACTACCTTATCCACCTGCGTTGCCACTTTCAGTGACCTGTAGACCTGTACGCCCAGATCTCTCTGCCTGTCGATACGCCTAAGGGTTCTGCCATTTACTGCATACCTCCCACCTGCCTTAGACCTTCCAAAATGCATGACCTCACATTTGTCCGGATTAAACTCCATCTGCCATTTCTCCACCCAAGTCTCCAACCGATTTATATCCTGCTGTATCTTCTGACAATCCTCATCATTATCCGCAACTCCACCAACCTTTGTGTCGTCCGCAAACTTACTAATCAGACCAGCTACATTTTCCTCCAAATCATTTATATATACTACAAATAGCAAAGGACCCAGCACTAATCCCTGCGGAACACCACTAGTCACATCTCTCCCTTCAGAAAAAGACCCATCCACTGTTATTCTCTGTCTTGTTCGACTGAGCCAGTTCTGTATCCATCTTGCCAGCTCACCTCTGATCCCGTGTGACTTCACCTTTCGCACCAGTCTGCCATGCGGGACCTTGTCAAAGGCTTTACTAAAATCCATATAGACAACGTCCACCGCCCTTCCCTCATCAATCATCTTCGTCACTTCCTCAAAAAACTCAATCAAATTAGTAAGGCACGACCTCCCCTTCACTAAACCATGTTGTCTCTCGCTAATAAGTTCGTTTTTTTTCCAAATGGGAGCTAATCCTGTCCCGAAGATTCCTCTCTGATAGATTCCCTGCCACTGACGTAAAGCTCACTGGCCTATAATTTTCTGGATTACCCTTCTTAAACAAAGGAACAATATTGGCTATTCTCCAGTCCTCTGGGACCTCACCTGTAGGCAATGAGGATGCAAAGATTTCTGTCAAGGCCCCAGCAATTTCTTCCCTTGCCTCCCTCAATATTCTAGGGTATATCCCATCAGGCCCTGGGGACTTACCTACCTTAATGCTTTGCAAGACACCCAACACCTCGTCCTTTTTTATAATCAGATGACTGAGACTATCTGCACTCTCTTCCCTCGGCTCATCATCCACCAAGTCCTTCTCCTTGGTGAATACGGATGCAAAGTACTCATTTAGCACCTCACCCATTTCCTCTGGCTCCACGCATAGATTCCCATCTCTGTCCTTGAGTGGGCCAACCCTTTCCCTGGTTACCCTCTTGCTCTTTATATAGGTATAAAAAGCCTTGGGATTTTCCTTAATCCTGTTTGCCAATGACTTTTCATGACCCCTTTTAGCCCTCCTCACACCTTGCTTAAGTTCCTTCCTACTGTCTTTATATTCCTCAAGTGCTTCTTCTGTTCCTAGCCTTCCAGCCCTTACAAATGCTTCCTTTTACTTTTTGAATGGGCTCACAATATCCCGTGTTATCCAAGCTTCCCGAAACTTGCCAAACTTGTCTTTCTTCCTCACAGGAACATTCTGGTCCTGGATTCTAATCAGCTGACGTTTGAAAGACTCCCACATGTCAGATGTAACAAAGTTACATTATTGATAATGTTCCCATGGGTTGTGCTACTAAACTGAGTTTCTTGACTTCCCCCATATGGGGGGCATATGAATTGTTTGACCTCATTTTAACCCCTTGTGTTTTGGTATTTCTGATTTTGTTGCTCAATATTCTGACTGTCAGACGGATTTCATTGTCCAATAAAGTCCGCAGGGGATTCCGTGGCCACAGCAATGGAGAGAATCGCAAGGACCCAGAGATGGAGAATTGCAGAAAATGAATTATTTTACTCTTCACTATGTCCAGCAGTTTTATACTGCTATGGATGACTCGGGTTGTATTTATTATTTATGCGCGAATTGCAGATATTCGGTATCATTACTCCGACACTAACCCTCACTTTATCACACAACAAAAATCAAGGATGCTGCAGCTTCTCAGTTCCTGCACCAACAGATGTTTTTACGCTGTGACCCAGACTAAATTCAGACAGGAGCTGAAGAATGCGGTGAAATACCCTTTCAATCTCATTGTTAAATTCGGGGAATCATAGAAGGAGCTAGTGGATTTCAAACACTGGAATGGTGAGTGGGGGCAGTAACTGCAGTGAAACAGGGACACCAGCAAATGGCGATGGTGAGAGGGATCAGTAACTACATTGAGGCAGGGCACCAGGAAGTGGAGGTGGTGAGATGGAAAGTAACTGCAGAGAGACAGATGTACCAGCAGATGGCCATGGTGAGAGGGGCAGTCACTGCAGTGAGACAGGGAGACCAGTAGATCGAGATGGAGAGGGGGCAGAAACTGCAGAGAGACGTGTTCACCAGTAGATGGGCATGGTGAGAGTGAAAGTAACTGCAGTGAGACAAGGACACCAGCAGATAGAGATAGTGAGAGGGGGCAGAAACTGCAGTGAGACAGGGGCACCAGCATGTGGAGGTGGTGAGAGGGATCAGTAACTGCATTGAGACAGGGATGCCAGCAGATGGAGATGTTGAGAGGGGACAGAAATTGCAGTGAGACAGGGACACCAGGAGATTGTAATCATGAAAGGGACAGTAACTGCAGTGAGACAGGGACAACAGCAGATGGCCATGCTGAGAGGGACAGTATCTGCAGTGAGACAGGGACAACAGCAGATGGAGTCGGTGAGTGAGGGGCAGAAACTGCAGTGAAACAGGGACACCAGCTGATGGAGATGCTGAACAAGTGCTGATGGGGAGATTCTCTATTACTCAGAGTTTGAAAGTTTCCACAAGTTTGAGGAATTTACTTTCTGTAAACTTGAGATGCGGGAATAAATTATTTCAGTCCATTTCAAACTTGGAGGAGCACCCCCCTCCCATTTTAAACCTAGAGAAGCCCCCCTCCCATTTTAAACCTGTAGAAAACCCCCACCCATTTTAAACCTGGAGAAGCCGCCCTCCCATTGTAAACATCACCTAATTCCCTCTGTGAATAACGCCTTCTAATTCTCCCCTACCCCTACTGTAAACACTCGTCCCTCTCTAAATACCCTCTGTCCTGTAAAATCCCCCTCCGCCATTAATTCCCACGCAGTATCATCTCCCCCGTGAACAACCCCACCCCCCTCCGCAACTCCCGTGACAGTCAACAGCCCCCTCTGTAATTCCAACCTCCCTCACTTTCGTTGGTGTGACTTCATCTCCCGACAGTCTTTAATTCACTTTAAATCCGGTCCTGATAAGCCGCTGGAATGCTATCAAATGGCTCGCAGACCCCCTGCACTTTTATCTCGTGTTCGACCAAACAAAGGGCCGGGCAAAGAGCAAGGACCCCCAGAAGCTAACTGGCATTCTGAGCCTTTAATGCACAGCAGGATCCCAGCCCCAGACACATCCCTCCCTACAGAAAGGTGTTCTCGCCACCACCCACACTCCTCGGCATCAGGGCATCAGTCTGAGGCACAGTCACACATACACACTGGTTTGCACAGGGACACGGTTGCATGGGGTGGTGGGATGGAAATGAAGCTCAGGGAAGGGGAATAAAAGAATACTGAGTTTTTGCCGGTAGGTGTCCTTCACTGCCCACAAAGATCCCACAGAGGAGGATCTCCTAAGACTGCAAGGAAGGTGCTGCATTTCGTTAGGCGCTGTCACGGCTGATGGAAGCCATACTAATCAGCAACATAAGGTTACTAACTTACCTCTGATGGAAAGGCCATTGTCTGCCTATCCAGCTCCAGGCAGAATGGCGTGGCTAGGCTCCATCTGACTCCTGAATACAACACCATCTTTTGTGGGTCGGGGCTCAATAAAATGCAACCAGAATTTTGGACTCTTTCGGCACGATTGACCACAGAATCCTCCTCCAAAGCCTCCAGCTGGTTGAGGCTTCTATTGTCTGGTTCAATTCTTATCAAGCTTTTCATAGCCAGTGAATCACTTGCAAATGCTTCTCCTCATGTTCCCGCAACGTTACCCCTGGTGACCAGCAAGAATCCGTCCCTGGACCCTTCCAGTTTGTCCTCTGCATACTGCCCCTGGTGATGGACAGAAAAACGATCAGAAAAAGACTGAGCAAGGAAAGTATATTCAGAGCATCAGAGACAATGAGAGACAGACGGAGATAACAAGAGAAGATTAAGGAATTACCAGGAAGTGGCTTTAACCCACAGAGAGCAATGAATACATATGCTTTTTAGACAACACCTTATAATGACCCTGGAGACTGCATGTGCTGGTTGTCTGAAAATCAACAGATGGAATAAGCCGTCAGGTTAATGTCTGTTCTGGGGTAATACACTTCTGGGTGTTATGTCAATTCAAAAGGTAATGCATGTAGGATGAGTCTTGTGTAACTGACCCTCCTCACGTTTACTGCAGGAGTTTAATCTGTTGCGATAACATTACTAGTGATTTTCAGTCGTGTGTAATCAATCAGAATGTATTCTTAACCATTCTCCTGTGTTTCTGAACTAGATCCCTGTGCATTGTCGTTTTCTCGGTTTTTGCACCATGTTTTACTTTTGATTCGCATTGCATAGTAAAGATGGCGATTGACGAGATGTCAACTAAACACTGGATTAGACGCACTCTCAGTCTCAGCCCAATTGTATGTCTAACCTTTGAAATAGCAGCTGGAATTACAAAATGTCTTCTTCCTGTGCGTTATATCAAAAATAAACTTCAGTCCATTTACTTGAAACAGATGTCATTATTTCATTCAATGAACTGCATTCTCTGAGTTAAACATCTTACAATTACAAAATCAACACAATATTCTCTCTACAGAAGCCTACATTGCAAGGATCAATTCACTCAATCAATTCCATTCCCTGTGTTAATTCCCATCTTGTGATTTTTTTGACAGATTTTGCAGGTCTGATTGTATTAAACCTGATCATTTATTGCAAACATTGATTTAAAATGAGGAACAAATTAAGTTTTTCCATGTCTATTACCTGTACCCTCTGGCACATATGAATGCTTCAAGGACACATAACAGCCGGTTGTACTTCACATATTGTATCGTACAATGGAACATCGAACATAGAACATAGAACAGTACAGCACAGTACAGGCCCTTCGGCCCACGACGTTGTGCCGAACCTTTAACCTAATCTAAGATCTAAGTAACTACCGACCTTTCATTCTACTATCATCCATGTACCTATCCAAGAGTTGATTAAATGCCTCTAATGTATCTGCTTCTACAACCACCGCTGGCAGCGCATTCCACGCACCCACCACTCTCTGTGTAAAGAACCTACCTCTGACAGCTCCCCGAAACCTTCCTCCAATCACCCTAAAATTATGCCCCCTGGTGATAGCCCTTTCCACCCTGGGAAAAAGTCTCTGTCTATCCACTCTATCTATGCCTCTCATCACCTTGCACCCTTCTATCAAGTCACGTCTCATCTTTCTTTGCTCCAATGAGAAAAGCCCTAGCTCCCTCAACCTTTCTTCGTAGGACATGCCCTCCAGTCCAGGCAACATCCTGGTAAATCTCCTCTGAACCTTCTCTCAAGCATCCACATCCTTCCGATAATGAGGCGACCAGAACTGAACACAATATTCCAAGTGTGGTCGAGCCAGGGCCTCAGAGAGCTGCAACATAACCTCGCGGCTCTTAAAATCAATCCCCCTGTTAATGAAAGTCAACACACCATACGCCTTCTTAACAACCCTATCAACTTGGGTGGCAACTTTGAGCGATCTATGGACATGCACCCAAGATCCCTCTGTTCCTCCACACTACCAAGAATCCTGTCTTTAAGCCTGTATTCCGCATTCAAATTCGACCTTCCAAAATGAATCACTTCACACTTTTCCAGGTTGAACTCCATCTGCCATTTCTCAGCCCAGCTCTGCATCCTGTCAATGTCCCGTTGCAACCGACAACAGCCTTCCACACTATCCACAACTGCAGCAACATTCGTGTCATCGGCAAACTTGCTACCCCAGCCTTCCACGTCCTCATTCAAGTCATTTACAAAAATCACGAAGAGCAGAGGTCCCAGAACAGATCCTTGTGGAACACCACTGGTCACCGAGCTCCATGCTGAATAGTTTCAATCTACTACCACCCTCTGACTTCTATGGGCCAGCCAATTTTGTAGCTAGACAGCCAACTTTCTCTCTATCCCATGCCTCCTTACTTTCTGAATGGCCCTACCATGGGGAACCATATCAAACGCCTTGCTAAAATACATATACACCACATCCACTGCTCTTCCTTCATCAATGTGTTTTGTCACATCTTCAAAGAATTAAATAAGGCTTGTGAGGCATGATCTGCCCCTCACAAAGCCATGCTGACTGTCTCTAATCAAACCATGCTTTTCCAAGTAATCATAAATCCTGTCTCTCAGAATCCTCTCCAATAATTTGCCCACTAGCGACGTAAGACTGACAGGTCTATAATTCCCAGGGTTAACCCTATTCCCTTTCTTGAACAAGGGATCAACATTTGCCACTCTCCAATCATCTGGTACTACTCCAGTGGACAGTGAAGACGCAAAGATCAACGCCAAAGGTGCAGCAATCTCTTCCCTCGCCTCCCCTAATATCCTTGGGTATATCCCATCTGGGCCCGGGGACTTATCTGTCCTCATATCAGTCAAAATTTCCAGCACATCCTCCCTCTTAACCTCAACCTGTTCAATCATATCAGCCTGCTCCACGCTGTCCTCACAAACGACCAGGTTCCTCTCACTGGTGAATACTGAAGCAAAGTATTCATTTAGGACCTCCCCTGCCTCCTCCGACTCCAGGCACAAGTTCCATCCACTATCCCTGATCGGCCCTCCCCTCACTCTGGCCATCCTCTTGTTCCTCACATAAGTGTTGAACGCCTTGGAATTTTCCTTAATCTTATCCGCCAGCACTTTTTCATGTCCCCTTCCAGCTCTCCTAAGTCCATTCTTCAGTTCCTTCCTGGCTACCTTGTAACCCTCTTGACCCCAGTCTGATCCTTGCTTCCTCAACCTTAAGTAAGCTTCCTTCTTCCTCTTGACTAGCTGTTCCACATCTCTTGTCATCCAAGGTTCCTTCACCCTACCATCCCTTCCCTGCCTCATCGGGACAAACCTATCCAGCAGTCGCAGCAAGTGTTCCCGAAACAACCTCCACATTTCTGTCGTGCATTTCCCTGAGAACATCTGTTCCCAATTTATGCTCCCCAGTTCCTGTCTAATAGCATTGTAATTCCCCCTCTCCCAATTAAATATTTTCCCTTCCCGTCTGCTCCTATCCCTCTCCATGACTATAGTAAAGTTCACGGAGCTTTGATCACTATCACCGAAATACAATGAACTGGAACAAACAGCGACAAACCCTTTGAGAATTTGATGGTCCAGAATCCATGTCTGCCATCTTTGGAATCATTCTTGGGAAATAAACTGGGATAGCAAAAATGAATTGATGTTGCAGAAACCTACTGTAATGGGAGAAATCCATTGAGATTCCAGAACCTACCGGGACTCTAAGTGTTGGTTGGAATTGTAGAAATCGTTTGCTTCTCCAGAAATCAAATGGATCTTGGAAAGAAATCGTTGGGGTTCCAGATATGTAGTGAGAAAATATCACTGGGTTTCTATCTGTCCATTGGAATGCAATAAAATTGACTGCGATCCAAAAATATTGGACAGGAAAGAAATGGGGTCCTTGAAATCCGCTTGGATGAGTGAAAGCAATTAGGTTAACATAAAGAAATTGGATCGGGGAAATACGTTGTGTTGAAGAAATACATTGTGTTGGTAAAATCGGTTGAGGCAGAAAATTCTGCTGGTGTTCCTTAAATCTACTGAGGTTCTCGAAATCCAGAATAGGTAGAGAAATCCATTGGTGCATCATCAGTGGGATTATGACGGCCAATGTAAATATAATTCTTGCACTATTGTACTGGCTCCTTCCAATAATTTCTCACCTGTACAGCTAGAAAATCAAAATGAATGAGATAGGGTGTCCGAGATAGATTTCCACCAGAATTTCAAGCACTGCAGTGAAGAGCACACGAACTCATATTTTTAAAAGTGTTTTGTTATGTCGTGTCTGGTACCATTGCACCTGTGCCCTCCAGTTAGTGGCTATTTGGCGCAGGAAATTGATTCCTCTTTCTCACTGTGAAAATCTTCTCTCAACTGTATTTGTTCAAAGCGACATTTAATTCACCAATGGAGAGGTGTTATTATATCAAATGTCACAGCGGGAATTTTATTTGAATTGCATTTTGAGTTTGGAGTGGCTACTCTCGCAAAGGACATATTGTAAGCTTAGTGGGCTGGCAGCGACTTTTGCAAAAGCAAAAACAGCAACATTTTCTCCGAGACCCGTGCTATCAGAATCACCTGAGAACAACTGTCCCTTTTCACCAGAAGACAGGGTGAATTTCCCGTTCAAGACAGAAACAAGCTCATTTCAAAAGTGATTGCAGGTGCTGGACATTTCTCTCAAAACAGTTAATTTCTAGAGTGAAGTTTTCTGAAATAACATGCTGTAGAAACGACAGGAGGAAAGGCTGAACAAATATTTGAAATGAGTAACGAGCCAGAATTAATTCATATTCAGACACCAAATGGGCATCACGCAATGATGGCCATATTACGTTCGAGGCTACGTTCAGTTTGAGGAGAAAGGTTATGGCAATGCTCTGCCATTCACCTTAAATAAGGCTGGCATGAAATGTGATGCAGGCTGAGCACGTTAAACTCGGATGTGTTAATAACAGTCAAAACTGGAAACAAACAATCTGAGACACTGAAAGAAGTTTTAAGGACAGAAGGTATCCAATAAACAGACCCTGTACCAATCACCTTCAACATCTCTCCTCTGGTTACCTTTCCTTCTGCCAGGAAAGAGTTTACACTGGGAAAACTATTCCTTATTTGGAAAATGTCTGCCAAAACTCCGAATAGATTTGCTGATTTGAGAAAACAAGGATAAACCATCAAGACACAGCTCCAGGTTGATATGTAGCGCTCCCCTTCCCTCACTAATATCGACATCTCAGAGAAAAGCACCAACTCCCTGCAATCAAAACCCAGTTATTCTGTTACCATCCCCTGGATCAGAAGATTCTCCAAGAGCATTTTGTGAACAAACCGACTGCTGTCAATTCCAAAAGCCAGTCATCCTTTTGCAGAGCTTATCTATTGTGAAGCCACTCAGAATAAAGATTGAGTTCAAGGCACAAAGGAACATTGATGTGAATGGAACATCTCCGCCCAGGAACAACTGTAGCAGCAGAGCTAGGTAAACAGCGTAACATAATGACAATGAAAGTTGGAGTCGGCCCGGCCGCAGTAAAATATCAATGAAATGGAAGCAGATCAGTATTAACACTGGACAGGAGAATAAGCTGGGGGAAGATGTACGTTCATAATTAAAAAAAGAAATGCTGGAACCACTCAGCAGGTCTGGCAGCATCTGTGGAAAGAGAAGCAGAGTTAACATTTTGGATCAGCGACCCTTCTTCGGAACTAGCAAATATTAAAAATGTCAAAGGTTCTAAGCAAGTCAGGCCGGGGTGGGGCAAGAGATAACAAAGGAGAAGGTGTAGTTTGAACAAGGCCACATAGCTGAACAAAAGGTCATGGAGCAAAGGCAAACAATATGTTAATGGTGTGTTGAAAGACAAAGCAGCAGTACAGATAAGGTGTCAACGGACTGAGATTGAACAGCAGCAAATACAAACATGGAAAAAACAGTGGGTAAGCAAACTGAACAAACTAAGATGAAATGAAATAAACAAAAAAATGTAAAAAAGCAAAAAGAAAAAGTAACTAAAAATAAAAGTAAAATGGGGGGCCCGTCATGCTCTGAGATTATTGAACTCAATGTTCAGTCTGGCAGGCTGTAATGTGCCTAATCGGTAAATGAGGTGCTGTTCCTCGAGCTTGCGTTGATGTTCACTGGAACACGGCAGGAAGCCCAGGATAGAGATGTGAGCATGAGAGCAGGGGGGCGGGTGAGCGGGGAGGGGGGGGGGGTGCGGTGTGGAAATGGCAAGCAACCGGAAGCTCAGGGTCCGGCTTGCGGACTGAGCGGAGATGTTCCGCAAAGCGGTCACCCAGTCTGCGTTTGGTCTCCCCAATGTAGAGGAGACCACATTGTGGGCAGCGAATACAGTATACTACATTGAAAGAAGTACAAGTAAATCGCTGCTTCACCTGAAAGGAGTGTTTGGGGCCTGGGATAGTGAGGAGAGAGGACGTAAATGGGCAGGTACTACACCTCCTGCGATTGCAGCGGAAGGTGCCAGGGATGGGAACGAGGTGTTGGGGGTAATGGAGGAATGGACCAGGGTGCCGCGGAGGGAACGATCCCTTTGGAATGCTGACAGGGGAATGGAGGGGAAGATGCGTTTGGTAGTGGCATCACGCTGGAGGTGGCAGAAATGGTGGAGGATGATCCTTTGGATATGGAGGCTGATGGGGTGGCAAGTGAGGACAAGGGGAACCCTGTCACGGTTCTGGGAGGGAGGGGAAGGGGTGAGGGTAGAGGTGCAGGAAATGGGCCGGACACAGTTGAGGACCCTGTCAACAACAGTGGGGGGAAATCCTCGGTTGAGGAAAAAGGTCGTATCGGAAGCACCGTCATGGAAGGTAGCATCATCAGAGCAGACGCGTCGGCGATGGAGAACAAGAGGTAGGTTTGCTCGACGGACAGTGAACTACAGACATGGGTAAGTGCGGTGACGTAAAAGGAAGACAATGGGTTTTGAACATCAAGAACAAATGTATTTATAGGGAGTGATGTGTGGTTTCTTGTTGCTGTTCTATAAGCAGGTGTGGCTGATGTTTAAGACAGAAAGCAAGCTAGGTCTTGTTGCAGATTTAAATTGACGTTGTAGTGCAGAGGATTAACCATTATACGGTCACAGCGTCCGAAGATCCGCTGTGGTAGTCTTAAACAGGCCACTGCAATGCTGGTGAAAGAAAGATATATTTAATAGGAGCATCTCTCCTAAAAAGCTGCTGAACGTTCCGCAGTCAACTGCTTGCATTACGAGTTTCCCTTCTGACAATACAATACCAATAAATGCAGTGACGGGATTTGAGCTTGGCAGAGACTCGAGGCTAAATCCAGCTGCTTTAGCCGCTCAGTCCAGCCACCACGCCGGGTCAAACACAGTGTTGATGCTGTTGATTGCTGGTTTAAAGGTATCATTCCTGCTGTTTATCCTCTGAGTCCAATGATATGCAGCGATAAAAAAGGAAATAAGGGAACATTGTTAGCTGTGTTCAGGGTATGAAATTACTGAGAGGTTGAAGCAGCGGACCACTAATCCATTACTATCTGCATGCACGGCTCAGAATTCCATCATCATTGTTATTGTCTTTCAGTCTAGAGGTTTTTTTTGTTCCTTTAACTAATCCAAGAGTCTGACATCTGAGTCCCATACTTCCACAAGCCGCAGTGTGGGTGCTTTGCGAAGCTGTCTCACTCTTTTTGCTCACATCAGCACAGTCATAATTTCCACCCAAACTGTTTCTACACGGAGGTGTTGATAGTGGAAGATCTGAGCTGCCTGAATTCTCATTCCAAGTGACCAATGGCATCCTGGTAAAAGAAGTGTCTCTGCACAGCTGCTGCCTGATTTCACGAACATATTCATCATATTTCTGTTTTTTGTTAAATTTCTGCCTTCAAAGCAACAGTATTACTGAAAGCACAAAACCTGCCTCAGTTTCGCAGCTCCAGACATAACTTTTCTCATCTCTTCTCAGACACATGTTCGCTGTTCACTTTCTTACAGGCATTGTTAATTCCAGCGTTTCCACGCACAGGAGCATGAATCACGGCTTTCCAAAGACACGTTGTTCGTGTTATCAGGGTTTCTCATTGAATTCGCAAGGGAGGGGTTCCACAGTGGCTCTGAGGGAATATAATGATTTATCAAGTGGATTTGGAAGCTTTAAGGGGGGTACCAAAAGAGTAAGGTAGTTTCCCAAGATATCGGAGAGGTAACAGACAAAGTATGGTTGAGAAGATACTGATCTCCCGGAGAATGAAAGCATGTCAGGCACGTTGGGGAGGTGTTGGATGCGATAAGGGGTGCTCAGGAGATATCAGAGAGGGCCGAGACGCTTTGGGGACAGCAGAGATGGTAAGGAACACTCAAAGGCATCACATGGGCTAATGGACGCTCAGGATGTCTCAGAGACCAGAAGGGCGTACAGGAGTTATTGGGGAAAGTGAAGCACGCTCAGCTTTTACCAAAGAGCGTAACAAACAGCTCAGGAAGTTTTAGAAATGGTAAGCTCGGCTCAGGCTATTTCAAAGAATGTAAAGGGCACTTATGCAGCTCAAGTGCTTAGCTCAGTCCCTTTGGCATGGAAGCTTCAAGTGTGATATCGTTGAGGCATTTAAGATAATTATTGGATTGATTGGAATTATTGAGTGAAAATATCTGAACAAAGGTTCGTAACTAGAAATAATAAAAAAAAATCTGTAAAGCCATATAAATAATGCAGGGAATGAGGACCGGAATATGAACACTCAGGCACGCTCACTAGAAACTAGCAGATAATGGCAGGGACATGGACATAATATTCAAGCACACTTCTGGCTGGTCTGCCACATTTTATGCTCTATAAACGTGAAATGACCCAAAACTCTTCTGTCGTATCTTAACTTGCAACAAGTCCCTTTTTTCCCCTATCACCCCTGTGCTCACTGTTCGACAGTGGCTCCCTGTCAAGCATGGTCTTGATTTTAAAATTCTCCTTGTTTTCAAATTCCACCATCGCCTCGTCCCTCCCTTTCTCAGTAATTTCCTCCAGCCCCACAACCCTCAGAGATATCTGCACTTCTCTAGTTCTGGTATTTTGTGCATCCCTGATTTTAATCGCTCCACCAGTGGTGGTCACACCTTCAGTTGACCAGGCTTCAATCTCTGGAATACCCTCCCTACAGCTCTCTGCTTCTCGATCTTGATTTCTACTTCAAACACACTCCTTACAAGCTACCTCTGTGACCAAGCATTTGGTCATCTGTCCTCTTATTTCTTGATGTAGCTCGCTGTCATACTTTGTTTTATAATTCTCCGGTGAAGCAGCTTGAGACGTTTTAATACGTTCAAGGGCTTATATATAGATATAAGTTGCTGTTGTTACTTAGATGACCCCTCACTTTAAACTCCATCTGCCGAAGTATGACTCAAATAATTAATCCATCACGAAGGTTTGACAATACATTCATTCCCAAAGGGTAACGTTATGCCTCTGCTCTTTCACCAAGTTTTCTCATTATTCTTTCATTCGATGTGAATCCAGGAATAGGAGAGAGGCATGGAAGGAATGGAGGAACAAATCTGGATTTCGGTTGGAATCTCTGCTTGGTATTAATTCCAGTATAACTTGGGCGAGGAATTCCATTTGGGAGTGTTAATTTTAAATTGCTGCTGGCACTATGGGAAACTGCAGTGAGATATTGCAGAATAAATTTAAACACAAATTTTAATACATGCATGTTACTTAATAAACAAACAGCAGGAGATTCAAACTCGTGCATGGCAGAGCACGATAGATTAACAGTTCATTGGCTTAACGACTCGGGCACCTCGGCTTGCGCACTGGAGCCGTCACATGTCCTTTTTGAATCCCTGCAATGTCGTGCAAGGAAGCTAACATTTGCATATGTCTCACTTGTGCAGCCACAAGCTCAATTTGTACAGACTCAGAGAATTGTTAGAGCATGGAAGGGACCATTTCACCCGTTGTGTCTGTGCTGTATCTCGCAAGGAACAACTGACCTAGATCCATACCTCCGCTTTCGTTCTGTAGCCCTGCACATTCTGCCATTTCAGATATTCTTTATATATATTAATGGCCTAGAGCTTGGTTTACAGAGTGCAGTTTCAAAGTTTGCGGATAATATGGAACTTGGAAGCATTGTGAGCTGTGAGGATAGTGTGGAACTGCAAAATGACATAGGAAGTTTGGTGGAATGGGGGAGAGGTGGCAGATGACGTTCAATGCGGAGAAATGTAAAGTGATACATTTTCATAGGAAGAACATGGAGAGAAAATACAAAATAAAGGGTGCAATTCTCAAGGGGGTGCAGGAGCAGAGGGTCCTAGTTGCATATGGACATAAGTCATTCAAGTTGGCGGGACAGGTGTGAGTGTGGTTATTAAAGCATACAGTATCCTGGGTTTTATTAATAGGACATCGAGTACAAGAACAGGGAAGTTAAGTTAAACTTGTATAAGATACTAGTTCGGTCTCAGCTGGAGTTCTGGGCGCAGAACTTTAGGAAGAATATGAAGGTGGTCCAGAAGGAAATTGCCGGGGGTTGGGGAGCGGGGAATTGCTGGTGTGGGGTGGGGTGGTGGGGTTATTTGCGGGGGGTGATTTTGCGAAGGGGGCATTTTGTTTTGGAAGGAGATTTGCGGGGGGGGGGGGGTGATTTGTGGGGGGGACCCAAATTGGCAGGGGGCGGGAAGAACGCTAGAAAAAGTGAAAAAGCCACAGAGAAAGAGAGAGAGAAGAAGTCACACAGAGAAAAAAAAAACAGAAAGAACGAAAGAAAGAGACAGAAAAAGTCAGAGAAATAGAGGAAAGGCAGAAAAATTCAGAGAAATAGAGAAAAGACAACAAGAGGAAGAAAAGATTGCAAGAAATAGAGAAGAGAGAAAAAAGGGGGAAAAGATGGAAAATGGAGGGAAAAACGTGGAGGGAAAGAAACGGATACAGAAAGAAATTGCAGACACCAGAGAGACAGACAGAAAGCCAGTGAGACAGAAAGACACAGAGAGAATCACACAGAGAGAAACCCAGCGAGAGAAATGCAAAGAGAGAGAGAGAAAAATTGAGAGACAGAAATTGAGAGATAAAAGGAGAATGAGAGAGAGAGAGTTTGAGAGAGAGAGAGAGACAGAAAGAGAGTAAGCCAGTGAGAGAGAAAGGCACGGAGAGAATAATACAGATAGAATCACAGAGAGAGACACACACAAAGGGAAATGGAGAGATTGGTGTGTGGAGGGGGGCGGGGTGGTTGGAGAGAGAGAGACAAACAGAGAATGAGAGATGGAGAGAGATTGAGAAAGAGACATACAGATTGAGAGCGATAGATTGAGAGAGAACGAGGGAGAAATGCAGAGAGAGAGACAATAAAGATGTGATACTTTCCATCCCACATAGTATATACTCCACGAATGGACCCGAACACCTTCGCTCCATCAATTCCCCCATGGGGAAAAGATCCTGGACAGGGCATTGGGTTGGGAATTGGGGAATAGGGTCAGGGCTGTGACAGAGATAGCAGGCTTTAAGCTGGACTCTCTCTCTCACACACACACTGTAATCAGCTTGCAATTCACCTGTGTACAAGGACAGAGTGGCACAGTGGTTAGTACCGCAGCCTCACAGCTCCAGGGACTCGGCTTCGATTCTGATTACAGCCTGTGCGGAATTTGCAAGTTCTCCCTCTGACTGCGTGGGTTTTCGCCGGGTGCTCCGGTTTCCTCCCACAGCCAAAGACTTGCAGGTTGATAGGTAAACTGGCCACTGTACATTGCCCCTAGTGCAGGTAGATTGCAGCGAAGATGTGATTACTGCAGCGTTAGTATAAATGGTGGTTGTCGGTTGGCACCGACTCGGTGGGCCGAAGGGCCTGTTTCAATGCTGTATCTCTAAATTAAAATAAAAGAAAACTCACCTTCACGCACCAGCCGCATGGAAAGAAAAATTGGTAACTCATGCTGAACTAACATATTTCAGAACTAGTCACTCAAACAGCCAGTCCACCTTATCCAAGCAGCTCTCAGCTTCCTCTATCTAGATGCTGCCTCGCAGGTATGGGAGTCTCTGTGTAAACTGGGAATGGGGGGAAGGAGGGATATTCCAGCCATGGCCCAAATGGGCCATTCTAGACAGAAACCTGTCTATGTCTCTTCTTCCCCCAAAGCTTCATTAACAGTGCAGAAAAGCTGCTGTTATCTTAAAACATGGAGGGGTCGGTTTGGGTAATGCCAAATGAACACAAATTGTATTACATATATTTTACTTTTCACCTCCAGTTAACAGAAAGTTCTGAAAATGGCTGAAAATGTTTCAACCTTGAAATTCTGGCAAAAAAGTTTTTCCTTGATAGGCCTGTTTAACTGCAATAGTAACAGACAGTTTTTATTCAGATTTCCAATTCCACTGTGTGACAAAGCCTGAAACTAGAGCTAGGTTAATGATGCAGCCAGGAGAACTTTTGCAACTGGGGGCATTTCACATAACAGTTCTGACCCATATTTACAGTTATGTGTGTCAATGGTTGTTTGTACTTTATTTGATGCTGCTGTATTTATACATTAGCCTGTAATCATTTGAAACAAAAACTTTCTTAACATTTACCAGTTTAATGTTACAATCGTTTACAAATCTGGAAAATGGACATTTGACACATGTTGTATAAAAGCTCTTCCACTTTTCATTTCTAGTTTACGTAAAGCTCAGCAATAACGACCTCCACATTCCGACAAAGAGTTTTTGCTGCTGTAATAAAGTGTCACTTGTTTCCCTTTGCTTCCTGACTGTTTCTTTCTTCTGCTCTCCTGGGGGATTCAGAGGTATTTTGGTTCATCACTTGTTCAAATTCAAAAGTTTCCAGCTCTTCTGCAGCAGCTGTCCTGGAGAGATTAATTGCATTCAAAGTCTTTCCCTCATTTTGTAAACATTAAGAGAGACGGTTTACACTAGCAGCGGGGAGAAACAAATGGGCAGGGAGTTGGTATGGTCTGGAATTCACTCTGTGACAAGTTTCTGAAAGCAGATTCAATAGTAACTTAAAGAAGACAATTGGATCGAAACTTACATTACTCTTAGTTATCGGAGAGAAGATACCAGCATAGAAATAGACGTGTGAGAGAGAGAGAGAGATGTCATGCGAACATTAGATATAGGTGCAGGAGAAGGCCATTCATCCCCTCAAGCCTGCCCCAACATTCAATAAGATCATGGCTGATCTGTCCCAGGCCTCAACCCCTTTTCCAGGCCTGCTTCGCCTAACCCTCGACTCCCCGAAATTTCAAAAACCTATCTATCTCCTCCCTAAACACATTTACCGATCTAGCCTCCACAACCCACTGAGGGTCAGAATTCCAGAGACTCACCACACTTTGAGAGAAGGAATTCCTTCGCATCTCAGTTTTAAATGTGTGACCCCCTTATTCTGTAACTATGTCACAAAGACAAGAAATGCTGGAGTCACTCAGCAGGTCTGGCAGCATCTGTGGAAAGAGAAGCAGAGTTAACGTTTCGGGTCAGTGACCCTTCTTCGGAAGAAGTGAGTTCCGAAGAAGGGTCACTGACCCGAAACGTTAACTCTGCTTCTCTTTCCACAGATGCTGCCAGACCTGCTGAGTGACTCCATCATTTCTTGTTTTTGTTTCAGATTTCCAGCATCCGCAGTATTTTGCTTCTGTAACTATGTCCCCTAGTTTGACATTCCCCCACGAGTGGAAACATCTTCTCAAAATCTACCCTGTCAAGCCCCCTTAAAATCGAATGTGTTTCCATAAGATCACCACTCATCCTTCTAAACTCCAATGAATAAAGGTCTAACATGTTTAGCCGTTCTTGATAAGACAACCCCTTGATCCCAGGAATCAGCCTAGTGAAGCTTTTCTGAACTGCCTGCAGTGCTAGTATATCCTTCTTTACATAAGGGGACTAAAACAGTACGCAGTACGCCAGGTGTGGCTTCACCAACACCCTGTACAGTTGTAACAAGACTTTCCTATTTTTAAACACTAACCCCCGAGCAATGAAGACCAAAATTCCATAATTACTTGCTGCACATGCATGCAACCTTCAGTGTTTCATGCACAAGAACACCCAGATCCCTCTGTACTGCAGTATGTTGTAGTCTTTCTCCAACTAAATAATAGTCTTCCTTTTTATTCTTCCTACCAAATTGGATTACCTCGCACTTTCTCACATTGAACACCATCTGCCATGTTTTTGCCCACTCACGAAACCTATCTATATCCCTTTTCAAATACTTTGTGTCCTCATCACAACATGCCTTTCCACCTATATTTGTGTCATCAGCAAATTTGGCCACATTACACTCTGTCCCTTCCTCGAATTCATTAATATAGATCGTAAATAGCTGAGGCCCTAGGGCCAATCCTTGTGGCACTCCACGAGTTACGGTTTCAAAACTAAAAAAGACCAGTTGATCACGACTGTCTGCCTTCTGTGTGTTAGCCAATCCTCAAGCCATGTCAACACATTAGCCCCAATACCCTGAGCTGTTATATTTTTTATTCATTCAGGGATGAGGCCGTCGCTGGTATGTGCCAGCATTTATTGCCCATCCCCAACTGCCCTTGAGAAGGTGCTGGTGAGCTGCCTTCTTGAACCGCTGCAGGCCATTTGGGGTAGGTACACACACAGTGCTGTTAGGAAGGGAGTTCCAGGATTCTGACCCTGCGACAGTGAAGGAACGGCGATATAGTTCCAAGTCAGGATGGTGTGTGACTTGGAGGGGAACTTGCAGGTGATGATGTTCCCATGCATTTGCTGCCCTTGTCCTTCTAGTTGGTAGAGGTCGCGGGTTTGGAAGGTGCGGTCGAAGGAGCCTTGGTGCATTGCTGCAGTGCATCTTGTAGATGGTACACACTGCTGCCACTGTGCGTTGGTGGTGGAGGGAGTGAATGTTTGTAGATGGTGTGTAAATCAAGCGGGCCGCTTTGTCCTCGTGTCGAGCTTCTTGAGTGTTGTTGGAGCTGCACCCATCCAGGCAAGTGGAGAGTATTCCATCACACTCCTGACTTGTGCCTTGTAGATGGTGGACAGGCTTTGGGGAGTCAGGAGGTGAGTTACTCGCCTCAGGATTCCTAGCCTCCAACCTGCTCTTGTAGCCACGATATTTATATGGCTTCTCCAGTTCAGTTTCTGGTTAATGGTAGCCCCAAGGATGTTGATAGTGGGGGATTCAGCGACGGTAATGCCGTTGAATGTCAGGGGTAGATGGTTAGTTTCTCCCTTGTTGCAAATGGTCATTGCCTGGCACTTGTGTGGGGCGAATGTTACTTGCCACTTATTCGCCAAAGCCTGGATATTGTCCAGGTTTTGCTGCATTTCTACACGGACTGCTTCAGTATCTGAGGAGTTGCGAATGGTGCTGAACATTGTGCAATCATCAGAGAACATCCCCAATTCTGACATTATGATTGATGGTAGGTCATTGATGAAGGAGCTGAAGATGGTTGGGCCTAGGACTGCATCCTGAGGAACTCCTGCAGTGATGTCCTGGAGCTCAGATGATTGACCTCCAACAACCACAACCATCTTCCTTTTTGCTAGGTATGACTTCGGTCCGCGGAGCGTTTTCCCTCTGATGCCCATTGACCTCAGTTTTGCAAGGGCTCCTTGATGCCATATTCGGTCAAATGCTGCCTTGATGTCAAGGGCAGCCACTCTCACCTCTCCTCTTGTATTAAGCTCTTTTGCCCATGATTGAACCAAGGCTGTAATGAGGTCAGGAACTGAGTGGCCCCGGTGGAACCCAAATTGAGCGTCACTGAGCAGGTTTTGCTAAGCAAGTGCCGCTTGATGGCACTGTTGATGACACCTTTCACCACCTTCCTTCATTTTACTGATGATTGAGAATAGGATAATGGGCTGGTAATTTTCCGCGTTGGACTTGGCCTTCTTTTTGTGTACAGGACATACGTGGACAATTTTCGACAATGCAGGGTAGATGCCAGTGTTGCAGCTGTACTGAACAGCTTGGCTAGGGGTGCGGCAAGTTCTGGAGCACCCGTCTTCAGTACTACTGCCGGAATATTGTCAGAGCGCATAGCTTTTGCAGTACCCAGTGCCTTCAGCCGTTTCTTGATATCACGCGGAGTGAATCGAATTGGCTGAAGTCTGGCTTCTGTGATGCTGGGGACTTCAGGAGGAGGCCGAGATGGATTATCAATTCGGCACTTCTGGCTGAATGTTGTTGCAAATGCTTCAGCCTTATCTTTTGCACTGATGTGCTGGGCTTCCCCATCATTGAGGATGGGGATATTTGTGGAGCCACCTCCTCCAGTTAGTTGTTTACTTGTCCACCACCATTCACGCCTGGATATGGCAGGACTGCCGAGCATAGATCTGATCTTTTGGTTATGGGATCGCTTAGCTCTGTCTATCGAATGCTGCTTACGCAGTTTTGCACGCAGATAGTCCTGGGTTGCCGCTTCATCAGGTTGACACCTCATTTTGTGGTGTGCCTGGTACTGCTCCTGGCATGCCCTCCTGCACTCTTCATTGAACCAGGGTTGGTCTCCTGGCTTAATGGTAATGGTAGAGTGGGGGATATGCTGGGCCAGGAGGTTACAGATTGTGGTTGAGTACAATTCCGCTGCTGCTGATGGCCCACAGCGCCTCATGGATGCCCTGTTTTGCATTGCTAGATCTGTTCGAAATCTATCCCATTTAGCACGGTGATAGTGCCACACAACACGATGGATGTTATCCTCAATGTGAAGGCGAGACTTCGTCTCCACAACGACTGTGCCATGGTCACTCCTACCAATACTGTCATGGACAGAAGCATCTGCTGCAGGCAGATTTGTGAAATAACCTATTATGTGGCACCTTATCAAACATCTTCTGAAAAGCCAAATACACTACATCCACTGGTTCCCCTTTATCCACTCTGCTTGTTATATCCTCAAAGAACTCAAACAAATTTGTCAAACACGTTTGATTGCATTTTGTTTTTCTAAATGTCCTGTTATTTTTTCCTAAATAATGGTCTCTAAAATTTTCCCAATGACAGATGTTAAGCTAACTGTTAGTTTAATTAAGTTTAGTATCCTGCTTTCTATTTGCCTCCTTTCTTGAAAAGCGGTGTCACATTAGCTGTTTTCCAATCCGCTGGTACCCTCCTGGAATCCAGTGTGTTTTGGTACATTATGACCAATGGCTCCACTATCTGTGCAGCCACTTCTTTTAAAACCCTTGGTTGTAGGCCATCAGATCCTGGCGACTTGTTTGCATTTATTCCCATTAGTTTGTCCAGAACCTTTTCCCTCGTGATGGAGATTTTCACAATTTCCTGCCTCCCATTTACATCTTATTCATCTATTATTGTTGAGATGTTTCTAGTGTCCTCCACCATGAAAATTGATGCAAATTATTGGTTTAACTTATCTGCCATTTCCCTGTTCCCTGTTATTAATTCCCCAGTCTCATCCTCTAAGGTTCTCCCACTTACTTTGGCTATTCTGTTCCTTTTCATATTCCTGTCGATGCTCTTACTGATTGTTTGATTTTTAATATTTCTTGACAATTTAGTCTCATAATCAATTTTCTCCCGCTTTATTAGTTTTTTAGTCATCCGCTGCTGGTTTCTAAAAAAAATCCCAACCCTCTGACCTACCATTCACTTTTGCCGCATTGTACACCTTTGTTTTTGATTTGATACTGTCCTTATCTTCCTTTGTTATCCGCTGGTGGTTCATCGTTCTCTTCGAGTCCTTCCTTCTGACTGGAATAAATGTTTGCTGAGTGGT
This sequence comes from Heterodontus francisci, assembly GCF_036365525.1. Taxonomy (NCBI): domain Eukaryota; kingdom Metazoa; phylum Chordata; class Chondrichthyes; order Heterodontiformes; family Heterodontidae; genus Heterodontus; species Heterodontus francisci. Next base: position 2,673,672 of record NW_027140989.1, on the reverse strand, counting down.
ATGAAATATCTGCTTAAAAGTCTGCCGCTGCTCATCTACTGACTTCCCCTGTCGTCTATCTTCCCAGCCCGCTTTAGAAAATTATTTCTTCATTCCACTGTAATTGCCCTTGTTTAAGTTGAAGACACTGGTTTGAGACCCGAGTTTCTCACCCTCAAACTGAATTTGAAATTCTACCATGTTATTATCGCTTCAGACAAAGCATCCTTATCTACGAGATCTCTTATCAATCCTACCTCTTTACACAATACCAAATCTAAAATATCCTGTTCCCTGGTAGGTTCTGCAACGTATTGCTCTCAGTAACAATCTCTGTGGCACTCTACAAATTTGTCTTCCATGGTGCTCTTGCCAATTTGATTTATATGTCGATATGCAGATTAAAATCATCCGTGACTATTGCACGCCTCTATTATTTCCTGATGAATATCTTGTCCCACAGAGCGGCAACTCTTCGGGGGCCTATAGACCACTCCTAGCCGTGATTCCTTTCCATCGCTATTATTTAGTGATGAAGAAGGCAACGCAACGTTTCTAGAGAGTTTGTATTGGTAAATGAATATTTGAGTCCAATTTCAGTCTGTTGTTTTATTTATACATTAACTTTAATCGCTCAAAATAATTTTCCAAACAGGAACCAGGAGAATGTTACAAGTGTTTATGGAGTAGGAAAACAGCCATTCAACACAAGCTGTATTGACATTATTTTATTCAGCATCTCAAGCTTATATAAAGTAAATTCCAAAAACCTGAGGTAAATTTCAGGCTCTCAGTCACACTGAATCTCCCCATCAGCAATAGCTCAGCATCGCCATCCTGTGGTGTCCCTATCTCACTACAGTTATTGTCCACTCACACCATCTCCATTCGCTGATGTTCCTGCCTCACTGCAGTTACTGCCCCCTCTCACCATCTCCTTCGGCTGGTGTCCCTGTCTCACTGGAGTTACTGCTGCTCTCACCATCTCACATTCAATGTCATTTGCAGAGTTTTCTATGTTGCTGTGGCTTCAGGGTGGGTTTAGTTCTCTAGAGCAAGTCCCGCCTCAAAAGCTCAGATTATCAACAAAGTAAAACCTCAGAATCAGATATAAAATCATTTCAGGGCTCAGAAATGAATTTTCTGTCTTGTAGGGAGTGCAGGGAATGGAATATGAAATGGGATTTAGTTCCAGAGTTTGAAATCCTTCAAATCTTTCTATGATTTCAGTAATTTAACGATGAGATTGAGAGGGTATTTCACCGCCTTCTTCAGCTCCTGTCTGAATTTAGTCTGTGTCACAGCGTAAATGCATGTGTTGGTGCAGCAACTGAGAACCTGCAGCAACTGTGATGAGTGATCTGTGATAAAGATAGGGTCAGTGTCGGAGGAAGGATAGTCAATACCTGCAATTCGCGAATAAATGTTAAACACAACCAGTGTCATCCATAACAGTATAAAACTGCCAGATATACTGAAGAGTAAAATAATTGATTTTCTGCGAATTTCCATCTCTGGGTCCTTGTCATTCTCTCCATTACTGTGGCGCTGGAATCCCCTGCGGACTTTACTGGATAATAAAATCCGTCTGACAGTCAGAACATTAAGCAGCAAAATCAGAAAGACCGGACCACAAGGAGTTAAAACGTAGTGAATCAACTCAAACACCCCCCATGTGGGGGAAGTATAGAAGCTTATTTTATTGTCACAACCCATGGGAACATTATCAATAATGTAATTTTGTTCCTGTGTAAAGTTCCAGGTGGCAGACTCTAAACAGCCCAGCACACTCACTGTTCCTACAACTACAGCCGCCGTTTTCTCGGTGCAATATTTTGTTTTCAGCTTCTCACAACAAATAGCCACAAATCGATCAAAGGTAAAAGTGACTGTGAGCCAGACAGAAACATTTGTTGCAGCATAAAGCAGAACGAGACTGAGAGAGCACACAGGAGTAATTCTCAGGAACGAAACTGGGAAATAAATTAAAACAATCCAAACCAATATGGGATCAGTGATAACGACCAGGAGATCAGCCACTGCCATTCCCACCAAGTAGACTGTGATACATTTGGAGAGACCGCACTTTCCTCGGGACAGGATCACAATCGCCACCAAGTTAACTGGAAGAGAGAAAAAGGAAACAGAGAAATTACTGATCAGACCTGGAGAGGAAGCAGCAGTTTGACAGAATCTGGGCTGAAATTTCCAGATTTGTTGCGGCACTGAGCAGTGAAAACTGATTCATTGACCTGGGTAGTGCTTTACCACAGTGAAATGTTTAGAACAAAGAACAAAGAACAAAGAAAATTAGAGCACAGGAACAGGCCCTTCGGCCCTCAAGGCTGCGCCGATCCAGATCCTCTATCTAAACCTGTCGCCTATTTTTTAAGGGTCTGTATCTCTTTGCTTCCTGCCCATTCATGTATCTGTCTAGATACTTCTTAAAAGACGCTATCGTGCCTGCGTCTACCACCGCCGCTGGCAACGCGTTCCAGGCACCCCCCAACCTCTGCATAAAGAACTTTCCACGCATATCCCCCCTAAACATTTCCCCTCTCACTTTGAACTCGTGACCCCTAGTAATTGAATCCCCCACTCTGGGAAACAGCTTCTTGCTATCCACCTTGTCTATTCCTCTCATGATTTTGTACACCTGAATCAGGTCCCCCCTCAACCTCCGTCTTTCTAATGAAAATAATCCTAATCTACTCAACCTCTCTTCATAGCTAGCGCCCTCCATACCAGGCAACATCCTGGTGAACCTCCTCTGCACCCTCTTCAAAGCATCTACATCCTTTTGGTAATGTGGCGACCAGAACTGCACGCAGTATTCCAAATGTGGCCGAACCAAAGTCTTACACAACTGTAAATTGACCTGCCAACACTTGTACTCAATACCCCGTCCGATGAAGGAAAGCATGCCGTATGCCTTCTTGACCACTCTATTGACCTGCGTTGCCACCTTCAGGGAACAATGGAATGAACACCCAAATCTCTCTATACATCAATTTTCCCCAGGACATTTCCATTTACTGTATAGATCAATCTTGAATTGGATCTTCCAATTATTTTGGAAAAGCACAATTATTAATAATGAATTGGGAAATTTAGAGAGAAAGTGAATAAAGTCAGCATCGGATTCCTGGAATTATTGAGTGAGGATGCAGTGCCAGTGGAGAAATGAGAAGGGATTTTACAGGATGGAACTCAATGGATGAATGGGAATTTGTCTCCAGAAAGTTGGTTGGGAAGGTTTGGGGAGAGCGGGATGTGCAGCTGATTTGTTGCTCTTGGTTCAGGAAACTGACAGGAACTATTACCAAATATGAAAAATGCAGCGCTGAGTTTGAGTACGAGCCATGACCCAGAATGGCAGAGCAGACTTGAAGTGCTGAATGACCTTCTCCTGCTCACATCTTCCTGTATTCCTATCAGGTTGGACGAGGCAGCTGGAGGTGGAGCAAGTGAGTGTGATTGGGAGGGAGAGAAGGAAAAAGACATGTTGGATCTGGAGGAGAGACTGGAGCAGATGGTTTGGGACAGTGAATAAACTGGATCAACGGATGAGGAGACTGAGGATTCAATACAGTGAGAGGTTAGGTTGAGATTCACAGGGAGAGACTGCAGCAGAGTGTTAGAGGAAATCCAAGGTCCAGTAAAACAACTCAATGTATACATTCAAGCAATAATCCCTGTTTTCTATTGGTGTTGGATTATAGTTAACTGTTTTTACAATATAGTCAATATATTTAGTTTGTGTAGACAATTAAATATAAATGTAAATATATTTCTGATATCAGCCTCGCTCTTTATTGAATTTAACAGTCACAGAGATTTCAAAGTGCGATATTTAAATAATGAATTACCATCAGTAAAGAACTGATTCTATTCTGTTTATTCAGTCACTCACATAGGAGCTTTCTACAAAACAAAATGAGGACTTGACTGAAATCAACACAGCGGAATAGGTCCAACAGGAAAATGAAGACAATCTGACAACAGACAACTTCAACTCACAGTTTCTCTCACTAATTGTCCTGGCCATTCCAGCACTTTATGATAGTGAATTATTCACACTGCTGCTTCTTTCCCTTTCTCTTTACTTCAGCTTATCACTTTCCCTCGGTTTCATTCTCCCTGCTCCTTTTCGCCTTCCCCGTCTCTCTGGAGTACTCAACCCGGCAAATTGTTACTTAATGCTGCTTTTCAATTATGATTTATTCCTAACATTCTGCACCTGTGTTCTGTTCACCTGCCCCAGGTTCAATGATTCTATTCTCATAGTCAGTTTGTTCAATAATGAAACCTCTGTGAATAATTTAACGTATCTACCGAACATCCGAGTCTCCACCTGTTCACCTACGCTCTTCACGTCATCGACAATGCATGGAATAAACAGGGTCAAAAGCTTCTTCCAGACAAACCTCACAATCGTTGAAATTCCTTCTGCTTGAATTATGAAGTAAACCGTTGGAATGTGGGATTGTTTCATTAATAAAACACCAACATCAGCGCTGCGGCTGATAATCTACAGATAAATGGAAAGACTCCTGATTCCAAATGATAGAGTGTAAACCAATAAAATATCACACCAGTACCTTCTACTTTACAATGCAATCCAGTGACAGCGAAGGCTCCACAGTGAAGCTAAGAAGGAGATGTGAAAGTGTCAGCAGCAAACTCAGCAGCGTCAGACACACACAGAATGAAATAATATTTGATGTCAGTGATAACCAATAAATACATTGAAATCCCAGTTAAACTGAGCCATGTTATTGTGGAGGGAGGACACTGTGCTGTCCCCTTGCAACACTGAGACCGTGAAATGTCTCATTATCAATCACTGAAAAAATAAATCGTTAAAAATATTCCAAGATTGGTTACATCCACATTAAATGCCTGCTTAAATCCGGAAATAGAACTCGACCCGAATCCAACCAATCTACAGTGGACCCGAGCCCGACCGTCCCGAGTCCCTCCAATTTTTCCCCGAGCCCGAAGCTACTCGACCATCCCTGTAGTTTCCTTCCGACCAGGAAGCTCCACGAATTTGCAGCGCATGCGTGATATCGTCATAGCTTCGTCCTACACTCCCAGTTCCGATAAGTTTTTTTTAATTTAATATTTTCCAGCAGAGCATTTGCTGTGTGTGTCCCACCCGACCCGACCCGAGCACGACCCGGACTCGGTCCGACGCGACCCTAGCCCGAATCGCCTCTGGTCAGGTTCGGGTCCGGTCGGGTTCATGTTGGGTAGCCAGCTTTTAATCCACATCATGAAACTGTTAAAAGCTCCTGATGGTGTAATTCGTGATGCTTACCGAAACATCTCATTCAAATACATTGAATACACAGAACAATCCGGCAACATAGCCAGGATTACTTAAAACAACACCAATCAAGACATAACACAACTCCTGCAAGACTGAAAGCGTAGACAGTCAGGAGATTCCATGAGTAAATTGCTGGAAGAGAACAGGCAGCTGTGTAACACACACAGTGCGAAATAATACCGAGTACAGAAGCGCCGTTAATATCGATTTATAATTTTAACAGCTGAGATACTGGCTTACCAGGAACGCCAATTGCTGCAAGGACAGGATAATAAATGTCTTCTATCTGATAGATTACTGGATATCCCATCTCTGTGTGAAGCAGAGACTTCTGTTAGCCTGGAATCCACAGCTCCAGAAGGCAATCGGCGCTGATTCATTCCAATGGGTCCTGATTTATACAGGGGATAAGTCTCCACTGATACGGTTACACTCACCTGAATAAACATATTACTTCAGCAGCTTTGACTCTGATGTAAATAATGTGGTGGATAAAGCACATCATTTCAATGTCAATGACATTTCTTAGTAAGATCTCTTTTGGCAATAAACCTGAAATCTGTACTCATACTGGACGGATGCTGCACCTCTCAGTGGCGTCATTTACATTTTCCATATTATTGTATTGACCTTGTTCACTCTTGGTGTTTCTATTGTAAATGTAACTGATTTGACTGCTGTGGACACTGAATCCAGGTAAAAAACAATCCCGTTTCACTCTGTTCCTGTCTTTTGCCGCTTAAAATGTGAACCTCGAGTCTCTGATTCAGGACGATGTTCAGGGTTACAGCCTCGAAACTGCTGTGGGTGATATTAGGGGACAGACACTGTCCACGTCCAGTGGGGAGGCAGTCGCATAGTGATGATATTACTGGCCTAGTAATTCAGAAGCCTGGCCCAATGACCTGTTGACTGGTGTTCAAATCCCACCATGGCAGCTGCAGGAATTTAAATTCAATTAATTGACAAAAGTCTGCAATTGAAAGCTGGTCTCTATAATAGTGACATTAAACTATCACTAATTGTTGTAAAAAAAACAACATTTAGTTCGCTTATTCCTTTCAGGGAAGGAAATCTGGCATTCTTATCTGATGTGGCTACTGATCCAGAGCAATGTGGCTGACTGTTAACTGCCCTCTGAAAAGGCCCAGCAGGCTGTGAAGGGCAATAGATACTTGACATTTTCAGCGGAGTTCACATCACATGTACTCTCTGCTATTCTCTCTGTTATTTCACTGCAGATATGTTCCTGTTTATTCGAACATAGAACAGAGCACAGTACAGGCCCTTCGGCCCACGATGTTGTGCCGACCCTTTAACCTACTCTAAGATCAAACTACCTACATACCCTTCATTCTACTATCATCCATGTACCTATCCAAGAGTCGCTAAAATGTCGCGAATGTATCTGCTTCGACAACCACCGCTGGCAGCGCATTCCACGCACCCACCACTCTCTGTGTAAAGAACCTACCTCTGACATCTCCCCGAAACCATCTTCCAATCACCTTAAAATTATGCCCCCTGGTGATAGCCCTTTCCGCCCTGGGAAAAAGTCTCTGGCTATCCACTGTATCTATGCATCTCATCATCTTGTACCCCTCTATCAAGTCACTTCTCATCCTTCTTCGTTCTAATGAGAAAAGCCCTAGCTCCCTCAAACTTTTTTCATAAGATATGCCCTCCAGCCCAGGCAGCATCCTGGTAAATCTTCTCTGCACCCTCTCTGAAGCTTCCACATCCTTCCTATAATGAGGCGACCAAAACTGAACACAATATTCCTAGTGTGGTCTAACCAGGGCTTTATAGAGCTGCAACATAATCTCACGGCTTTTAAACTCAATCCCCCTGTTAATGAAAGCCAACACATCATACGCCATCTTAACAACCGTATCAACTTGGGTGACAACTTTGAGGGATCTATGGACGTGGACCCCAAGATCCCTCTGTTTCTCCACACTGCCAAGAATCCTGTCTTTTAGCCTGTATTCTGCATTCAAATTCGGCCTTCCAAAATGAATCACTTCACACTTTTCCAGGTTGAACTCCATGTGTCACTTCTCAGCCCAACCCTGCATCCTGTCAATGTCCCGTTGCAACCTACAACGGCCCTCCACACTATCCACAACTCCAGCAATCTTTGTGACATCGGCAAACTTACTAACCCAGCCTTCCACTTACTCATCCATGTCATTTATAAAAATCACAAAGAGCAGAGGTCCCAGAACGGATCCCTGCAGGACACCACTGGTCACCGAGCTCCAGGCTGAATACTTTCTATCGACTACCATCTTCTGTCTTCTATGGACCAGCCAATTATTTATCCAGACAGCCAACTGTCCATGCATCCCATGCCTCATTACTTTCTGAATGAGCCTACCAAGGGGAACCTTATCAAACGCCTTGCTAAAGTCCAGATACACCACATCCACTGCCCTTCCTTCATCAACGTGTTTTGTCACATCTTCAAAGAATTCAATAAGGCTTGTGAGGCATGACCTGCCCCTCACAAAGCCATGCTTACTGTCTCAAATTAAACTATGCTTTCCCAAATAATCATAAATCCTGTCTCTCAGAATCCTCTCCAATAATTTGTCGACCACCGATGTAAGACTGACTGGTCTGTAATTTCCTGGATTATCCCAATTCTCTTTCTTGAACAAGGGAATAACATTTGCCACCCTCCAATCATCCGGTACTACTCCAGTGGACAGTGAAGACGCAAAGATCATCGTCAAAGGCGCGGCAATCTCTTCCCTCGCATCCTGAAATAACCTTGGGTATATCCCGTATGGCCCCGGGAGTTATCTATCCTCATGCCTTTCAAAATTTCCACCACATCCTCCTTCTTAACATCAACCTGTTCAAGCGTATCACCCTGTTTCACGCTGTCCTCACAAACGACCAGGTCCCTCTCACTAGTGAATACTGAAGCAAAGTATTATTAAGGACCTCCCCTACCTCCTCCGCCTCCAGGCACAAGTCCCCTCCACTATCCCTGATCGGCCCTACCCTCACACTGGTCATCCACTTGCTCCTCACATAAGTGTAGAACGCCTTGGGATTTTCCTTAATCCTACCCGCCAAGACTTTTTCATGTCCCCTTCTAGCTCTCCTAAGTGCATTCTTCAGTTCCTTCCTGGCGACCTTGTAACCCTCTAGAGCCCTGTCTGATCCTTGCTTCCTCAACCTTAATTAAGCTTCCTTCTTCGTCTTGACTAGCTGTTCCACATCTCTTGTCTTCCAAGGTTCCTTCACCCTACCATCCCTTTCATGCCTCATCGGGACAAAACTATCCAGCAGTCGCAGCAAGTGCTCCCTGAACAACCTCCATATTTCTGTCGTGCATTTCCCTGAGAATATCTGTTCCCAATTTATGCTCCCCAGTTCCTGGCTAATAGCATTGTAATTCCGCCTCCCACAATTAAATATTTTCCCATCCCGTCTGCTCCTATCCCTCTCCATGACGATAGTAAAGGTCGGGGAGTTGTGATCACTATCACCGAAATGCTCTCCCACCGAGAGATCAGCTACCTGGCCTGGTTCGCTTCAGTGGTTAATGGCTCTTGTAAAATTACAACTTTTCCGACTCCTGACTCCTTCCATCCATTTCATTGTTGACCAGACACCCAAATTCCACCACCCCTCATTATCAACTGCTCCAAATCCTTGCTTCCATTTCAACCCCTCACCAAGTCCGGCTCTCGACCTTTTCACATTTTGAGACAGCCCCTCTTGGCTCTGTTAACAAGTAAAACAAAAACACCTCCCCTGTTTTCTCACTTTCTCGGCCATTGGGCTGGAGGTGAAACTGGATTTAAACCATTGGATTCCTTATTCAGCCCTTCCACTGTGTCCAATGCTCATTCTCATCCTCCTTTTATTTTGTTTTCAAATCAATTTCCCAATTAATTGTTGATAATTGCTCTCAGGAGAATCTTGTTCCCGAAAGTGCTGGATGCTGCTGCAAAGCTGTAAATTTCACTCTCGATCCTGCCAAACTGCTGTTTTAGTTTGAGGTCTGATCAGTAATTTCTCTGCTTCCGTTTCTATCTTTTTCAGTCAACCAGATGGCGATTCTTATCCTGTCCCGAGGAAAGTGTGGTCTCTCCAAATGTATCACTCGCTACCTGGTTGGCATAGCACTGACTGATCTCCTGTTCGTTATCACAGATGCCACATTGAGGAGGCTTCCGGTGGTTTATTCCCCAAATTCATTCCTGTCCATTACTCCCATCTGCATTTCAATTGTTTTCCTGATCTTTGCAACCACAATGGTTTCTGTCTGGCTGCCAGTCGCATTCAGCTTTGATCGATATGTGGCCATTTGTTGTGGGAAGTTGAATACAAAATATTGCACTGAGAGAACAGTGGCTCTGGTTATCGGAACAGTGAATGTGCTGTGATCTTTAGAAAGTGTTCCCTGCTACTTTATATATACACCTAAATATATAATTAATAATGTTCCCTGGGGATGTATCATGAAACAGAGCTTCAGTACTTCCCCCTCATGGACCAGTTTTGTGCTGTTTCACCGCATTTTAACCCTTTATGTCCCGTTATTTCTGATTTTGCTACCCAATGTTCTGACAGTCAGACGTATTGTAACGGCCAGTAGAGGCCGCAGGGGCTTTGCAGGCCTCAACACTGGGGAGAAGCGAAATGACCCAGAGATGGAGATTCGAAAGAAATTCATCATTTTACTGTTTAGCATATCTGGCAGTTTCATACTGTTATGGATCATGCAGGTTGTATTTAACATCTATAAGTGAATCACAAAACAATACAATTTATCTATCAACGAGCCTTATTTTATCACACAAACAGCAGGTGGAATGCTGCAGCTTCTCATTTCCTGCACCAACACGTGTATTTACACTGCGACCCAGACTAAACTCAGAGAGGAACTGAAGAAGATCCTGAAATACCCATTCAATCGAATAGTTAAATTCATTAAGCGGGGGTTGGCAAGTTCTGGCACTAAAATCTATTCCTGACTGCACTGCATAAACTCACTGCAGGGCGGAGCATTTTATATTTACAATTTCGAGCCCTGAATAAATTATAGTTATTTAGAGATACGGCTCTGAAACAGAACCTTCGGCCCATTGAGTCTGTGCCGACCATCAAGCACCCATTCATACTAATCTTACGTTAGTCCCAGACCCTTATCTGTACTAGAGGCAATTTACAATGGCCAATTTACTTATCTGCCTGCGAGTCTTGGCTGTGGGAGAACTTGCAAACTCAGCACAGGCAATACCAGAATTAAACCCGGGTCGCTGGAGCTGTGAGGCCGCAGTGCTAACCACTGCGCCACTGTACCACCCTTGAATTTTTGGATTTTTTGTTGCTGTTTACCTTTGCAGAAGGCACATGAAATATTTCTCAAACATAACGATGCTGAAGAGCACAGCTGAACATCAACTGAAACAGCTGTTAATCAAAGGAGCTTCTGTTGCCTCAGAAGACAGATTGACAGGGTGGTGTACTGGTAATGTCACTAAACTAATAATATGGAGGCCCATGTTAATGTCCAGGGAACCCAGGTTCAAATCATCCCATAGCTGCTGGTGGAATTCAAATTGAAGTAATTCTTAAAAATATGGAATTAAGAGTTGGTCTCAGTGGAAGTGCCATGAAACTACCATCATTTGTCGTTAGAATCCATTTGGTTTTCTAATTCCCATTGTGGAAGGAAATCTCCCTTCCTTACCAGATCTGTTCTTCATGAAAGAATAAATAATGTAAGATGAAGGAGGGGTATGTCACCCAAAAAAACTAAAGCATGAATGAGGAAAGAGAGGGAAAATCAAACGTTAAAAAAGTGAGATAAAAGCAAAATACTGCGGATGCTGGAAATCTGAAACAAAAACAAAAACAAGAAATGCTGGATTCACTCAGCAGGTCTGGCAGCATCTGTGGAAAAAGAAGCAGCGTTAACGTTTCGGGTCAGTGACCCTTCTTCGAAACTTCCGAAGAAGGGTCACTGACCTGAAACGTTAACTCTGCTTCTCTTTCCACAGATGCTGCCAGACATGCTGAGTGAATCCAGCATTTCTTGTTTTTGTTAAAAAAAGTGAGAATGACTAGCAGAGCTCATTGAAGGAAACAATGCAAAGAGGAACGGGAGAAGAACTGAGCGCACCTTGGTAAGAAAGCACGGAGCGGAGATGATAAATCGACCCAGAAGATCGAGGCCCAGTCTCTTGCCTTCCGGGAGTGGAGAAGAGCGGAGCGTACCTGTGAGGAGAATGCTGGGAGCGGAGCTGAGTGGAGAGCAGTCGAACCTCTTCCAGCACACTGGAGTTTTGAAAACAAAAAGGCAAACAATGACGTCAGAGGATAGCTGCATGCTGATTGATTGGTGAGCAACAGCTGTGAGAATATCTTTAGAAAAAGGGGAATGATTTTTTTTTGGTTGGGATACAAATCTCTGGTGTTCAGGTGAGTACTACTAAAGTTTTCTTTTAAGGACTTTAGATGGAAGTGAGTGGAACAAGGCCCCTAGCATAATTAGTATTTTTTAATTAATGGTGTAAATAACTAACCTCAGGGTAAGTCATGGCAGAAGAGCTTAGCCCCGTGATCTGCTCCTCCTGCGCTGTGGGAAATCAGGGACGCTTCCAGTGTCCCTGACGACCATGTGTGCAGGAAGTGTATCCATCTCCAGCTACTGGTTACCTGCATTACGGAGCTGGAGCTGCGGGTGGATTCACAGTGGTGCAGTGGTTAGCACAGCAGTCTCACAGCTCCAGCGACCCGGGTTCAATTCTGGGTACTGCCTGCATGGAGTTTGCAAGTTCTCCCTGTGTCTGCGTGGATTTTCGCCAGGTGCTCCAGTTTCCTCCCACAAGACAGAAAAGACTTGCAGGTTGGTAGGTAAATTAGCCAATATCAATTGCCCCTAGTATAGATCGGAGATTATGGGATTAGTGTAGGATTAGCATAAATGGGTGGTTGATGGTCCCGCATAGGCTCGGTGGGCATCTCTAAATAAAAATAAAATAAATAAATCCCCGATGCTGAGGAAGTCATGGCTAGCATGTTTAGTGAGATGGTCACACCGCAGGCAATGGCGACAGAGGCAGAAAAGAGATGGGTGACCACCAGACGGCACAGGTAGTGCAGCAGTTCCAGTGGCCATCCACCTCTCAAACAGATGCACCGCTTTGGATACTGTTGGGGGATGACCTCCCAGGGGAATGCAGCAACAGCCGAGTTTGTGGCACCACGGAGGGCTCTGCTGCACAACAGGTGATGAAAAAGGTTGGAAGAGCTGTTGTGTGAGGGGATTCTGTCGTAAGGGGTAACGCAGATAGGCGTTTCTGTGGACAGAAACCAAACTCCAGGATGGTATGTTGCCTCACTGGTGCTAGCGTCAAGTATGTCTCCGAGTAGCTGCAGGGTATTCTGAAAGGGGAGGGTGAGCAGCCAGAGGTCGTGGTCCATATTGGAACTAACGACAAAGGCAGAAAGAGAGATGAGGTCCTACAAAGTGAATATAGGGAGTTAGGCCGAAGGTTGAAAAGCAGCACCTCTATGCTCGCAATCTCAGGATTGCCACGTGCCAGTGAGGGAAGGATGAGGCAAATGAATGCGTAGCTGAAGAGCTGGTGTAGGCGAGAGGGCTTCAGCTACTTGGATCATTGGGATCTCTTCCAATGCAGAGGTGACCTGTACAAGAAGGGCGGGTTACATTTAAACTGGAAGGGGACCAATATCCTGGCGTGGAGGTTTACTAGTACTACTCGGGAGGGTTTAAACTAATCCTTCAGCGGGGTGGGACCCAAAATAGTAGTCTCTCCGATTAGATAGTTGAGACAAATGTTAGAGGTTAAAAAAGCAAGTCCAGTCGACAGGCCGGGCAGGGATAGGACAGGGAGTGTGGAAGGACTGGGAGGCTAAACTACATTTACTTTAATGCATGAAGCCTCACAGGTCAGGCAGATGAACTCACAGCATGGATCGGTACATGGGATTGTGATATTATAGCTATCATGGAAACGTGGTTGAGGGATTTGCAGAACTGGCAGCTCAATATTCTGGTGTACCGATGCTTCTGGCGTTACAGAGGTGGAGGTAAGAGAGGAAGGGGTGTTGCACTATTGATCAGGGAGGACACCATTTCAGTACTTAGAGAGGATATCCCGGGGGGAGTGTCCAGCGAGGCTATACGGGTAGAACCTAGAAATAAGAAAGGGGTGATCACTTTGATGGGATTATAATATCGGCCTCCCAATAGTCAGAGGGAAGTGGAGGAGCATATATGAAGGGAAATCACAGATAGGTGTAGGAATTATAGGGTTGTAATAGTAGGTGATTTTAACTTCCCTAATATTGACTGGGGCTGCCTCAGTGCTACGGAATCAGATGGGGAAGAATTTGTTAAGTGCGTCCAGGATAGTTTTCTGAAGCAGTGTGTGGATGGCCCGACTAGAGAAGGGATACACTCGATCTCCTCGTAGGAAATGAGGATGGACAGGTGGTTGATGTGTCAGTAGGGGAGCATTTTGGGAACAGTGACCATAACTCTATTAGCTTCAAGATAGTTATGGAAACGGATAGGACTGGACGTCAGGTTGAAGTCCTAAATTGGGGTAGGTTAATTTCGATGGCATTAGACAGGGACTCTCAAAAGTTGAATGGGAGAGGCTGTTTACAGGTTAAGGGACGTCTGGCAAGTGTGAGACTTTTCAAAGTGAGGTAGGAAGAGTTCAGGGCCGGCATGTTGCTGTGAGATGGAAGGGAAAGGCTGGCAAGTTTAGGGAACCTTGGTTGGCGAGGGATATTGAGGACAAAGAAGGAGGCATATGCCAGGTATAGGCAGCTGGGATCGAGCGAGTCACTCAAGGAGAAGAGGGAAAGTAGGATTACACTTAATAAGGAAATTAAGAGGGCCGAAAGGGTCCATGAGATTTCCCTGGCTGGGAAGATAACGGAGTATCCTAAAAGACTCTCTAAGTATATTAAGAGTGAAAGGGTAGCTAGCATGAGAGTCGGTATCCTAAAGGATCAGTGCAGCAATCTATGTGCGGGGCCACGGGAAATGGGCGAGGTCTGAAATGAAGGTTTCTCGTCCGTATTTGCCATGGAGTAGGTTATGGAAGCTAGTGAGCTGGATAAATCCCCAGGGCCTGACCAGGTGTAACCTAGGATGCTCTGCGAAGCAAGGGAGGAGATTGCTGGGGCTCTGGCAGAGATTTTTGTATCATCGTTAGCCATGGGTGAGGTACCAGAAGACTGGAGGAGAGCTAATGTTGTGCCTTTATTTAAGAAGGGCAGCAAGGATAAGCCAGTCAGGTCGGTCAGCCTTACATCAGTGGTGGGAAAGTTATTGGAAGGAATTCTGGTATAATGTATTCATGTGCATCTGGTAGGCATGGTCTGATTAGGGATAGTCAGCATGGCTTTGTGCGTGGGAAATCATGTCTCACGAATTTGACTGAGCTTCTCGAGGAGGTGACCAAGAGGATTGATGAGGGCAGGGCGATGGACGTTGTCTACATGGACTTTAGCAAGGTCTTTGACAAAGTCCCCCATGGTAGGCTGGTCAAGAAGGTTCAAACACATGGGATCCAGGGTGAGCTAGCAAATTGGATACAAAATTGCCTTGGTGATAGGAGGCAGAGGATGGCAGTGGATGGTTGCTTTTCACATTGGAGGCCAGTGACCAGTGGTGTGCCGCAAGGATCGGCGCTGGGCCCTCTGTTGTTTGTCATATATATTAATGACTTGGATGTGAATGTAAGGAGCATGGCTAGTAAGTTTGCAGATGACCCCAAAATTGGTGGTATGGTGGACAGTGAAAATGGTTGTCTAAGGATACATAAGGATATAGATCAACTGGGAAAGTTGGCAAGGGAGTGGCAAATTGAATTTAACGTGCAGTGATGCATTTTGGGAAGTTAGAGTCATAGAGAAATGCAGCACTGAAACACGACCTTCGGCCCACTGAGTCTGTGCCGAACATCAACCACCCATTTATACTAATCCTACATTAATCCCATATTCCCTACCATTCCCCTACCTACACATGGCACAATTTACAATGGCCAATTTACCTATCAACCTGCACGGTTTTGACGTTGGGAGGAAACCGAAGCAGCCGGCGGAAACCCACGTGGTCAGAGGAGAAACTTGCAAACTCCACACAGGAAGTGCCCAGAACTGAACCCGGGTCGCTGGAGATGTGTGGTTGCGGTGCAAACCGCAGCGCCACTATGCCGCCCCGCAGTTAGACCAGGGAAGGACATATACAGTGACAGGCAGGGCACTCGGGAGTGTTCTTGAGCAGAGACACCTTGGGATGCAAGTGGATAGTTCCCTAAACGTAGCAACACAGGTAGACAGGGTGGTGAAGAAGGCATATGGCATGCTTGCCTTCATCAGCCGAGGCACTGAGTACAGGAGTTGGGACGTCATGTTTCAGCTGTACATAAAGTTGGTTAGGCCACATTTGGAGTACTGTGTGCAGTTCTGGTCGCCACACTACAGCAAAGATGTGATTAAGCGAGAGAGGGTGCAGAAAAGATTCACAAGGATGTTGCCTGGTTTGGAGGGCTTGAGTTATAAAGAGATATTGGATAGGCTGAGTCGGTTTTCTCTGGAGCAAAGGAGGCTGAGAGGGGACATGATTGAGGTATCTAAAATTATGAGAGGCATCGATAGGGAAGATAGCCAGAGTTTGATTCCTACGCTAGGGGTCACTAAAACTAGAGGGCATAGTTTCAAGGTGAGAGGGAGGAGGTTTAAAGGGGATCAAAGGGGTAAATTTTTCGCACAAAGACTATTGGGTAGCTGGAATGAGCTGCCTGAGGAGGTGGCGGAGGCAGGAACAGTAGCAACATTTAAGAGGCATCTGGACAGGTATTTGAATGAGCAAGGCATCGAGGGATATGGAATTAATGAAGGCAGGTGGGATTAGTTTAGATAGACATTATGGTCGGCATGGAAGGGGTGGGCCGAAGGGCCTGTTTCTATGCTATACGACTCTATGACTATGCCTCTATGACAAAGAGAGAGAACAGAGCAGGAAAATGTGGAAAAAAGAAGTCAAACAAAGAGAAGTGAAGTTCGACAGAGCAGGAGCATGAAGGACAGAAATATTGACACCTCAAAACCCAAAAACAGGCGGGAATTGTTTGCTGCATAAAGCGATTATTTCTTTCTTTAGGTTACATGAATACAGCCTCTTTTTACTTGGAATTATCTCTGAATATTTTATGCACAGAATTGCGTCTGAAATGTTGGAATCTATTGGCACCAATGCGGTTCATGCTGCCAGGAGGAAAAGGCAGGGGGAACACTGCTTTGGCCTTTCCGAGTCCTCTCCCATCCAGATCCCCACCACCAACGATCGTCGCCACAACCTCCACCCCCAGCACCCCAGGCGCAATCTTACATTGTTGAAGCTGTTCAGTGCCCGGCGCCGGGATCTCCATCCGTTTGACGACGGAGATGCCCGCCTCAAGAATTGGCACCCAATCATATGGCCAGCATCCCAACTTTATTGACAGCCCCAGCGGTGGTCAATGCTGATGCTGTAGAGGCATTGGGACAGGTCCAGCATTGGAGCCTCGGACCTCTGGTAAGTGAGGCCAGGTACATAAAATCCAACCAGAATTGCGTAGGCTGTTTTGGCGATTGGTACGGGAAACCACACCATCTTCCTCCAAAGCCTCTTCACTGTCATCTAGCTGGCTGGGGTTTCTCTCGCCTGGTCCCATTCTTATCTAGCAACTCATAGCCAGTGTGTCACTTGCAAAGCCTTCTCTTCCTGTTCGCGCAACGTTACCCCTTGTGTCTGCCAAGGATCTATCCATGCGCCCTCTCTTGTTTGTCACCTACATACTCTCTCTGGGTATAACAGACAAAAAAGAACGTATGAAGCAGAACCGAGTAAATAACATATACTCAGAGAGACAGAGACAGTGAGAAACAGACCGAGATAATTAGAGATGATAAAAGCAGTGGCAGGAAGTGGGTTTAACCCACAGACTGCAATGACTATCTATCCTTTTTAGACAACACCTTATAATGAGCCTGAAGAATGTATGTGCTTGCTGTCTGAGAATCAACAGATGATACAAGCAGTCAGGTTAACATCTGTTCTGGGGTAATACACTTCAGGGTCAACTCTTAAGGTAATGCATGTAGGCTGAGCAATAATCCCCTCAGTCTTGGCCGTGTTCGCATTTACTACAGGTGTTTAACCTGCTGTTATGTACAATCTGTAACATTACTAGTGAGCTTCAGTCTTGTGTAATCAATTAGAATGTATCCTTAACCGTTGATCTCTGTTGCACAGTAGATCCCACTGCACCGTTCCTTTCTCTGTTTTCGCGCCATGTTTTATTTTTGATTCACATTGCATATTAAAAATGGTGATTGGCGTGATGTAAACTAAACACTTGATCTGAAATACTCTCAGACTCAACCCAGTTTTATCTGTAACCTTTGAAATAACTGCACAAATGCCCTCTCCCTGCGGATTATCTCAAAATAATAAACTTCCGTCCATTTACGTTCAACAGATGTCATTATTTCATTCTTTGTTTTATATATCGTTGAATTACAAAATCAACACAATATTCTCTCTACAGTAGCTCACATTTCAATGTTTGATTCACTCAATCCATTACATTGTCTGTGTTAATTCCCATCCTATGTTTTTAACACAGTTTGCAGGTCTGATTATATGAAATCTGTTCATATATTGTAAACATTGATTTAAATTATAAACAAATAAAGTTTTTCGATGTATATCGCCTGTGAGCTCTGACACGTCTGAATGCTTCAAGGCACTGAACAGCCTATTACACCTCTCATTTCATCGTACAACGGACTGGAACAGACAGCGACAAACTCATAGACAATTTGATGGTCAATAGCTCATTTCTGCCATCCTTGGCAGCATTCTCGGTAAATAAAGTGGGATAGGAGAAATGAATTGGTGATGCTCAAATTAGATGCAATGGGAGAAATCCGTTAAGATTCCAGAAATTTATGAGGACAGGAATAGACCCATCGGGATTCTGTATATCGGGTGGAATGGGAGAAACCATTAGTTTTTCCAGAAATCAAATGGATCAGGCTACACAAAAAATGAGGTTCCAGATATATACTGAGAAAAAAGCATCAGGCTTATTTATGTCTATTGGGTCGTAATAAATCGATTGGGATCCAAAAAATCTTCGAGAAACAATGGGTTTCTAGAAATCGGTTTGGACTTGCAAAATCAATTATGTTTCCATAAAGCAATTCGAATGGGAGAAATCCGTTGTTTTGAAGCAATCAGTTGTGTTCGAGAAATCAATTGAGGGAGGAAATTCTGCTGGTGTTCCAGAAATCCAGTAAGGCGCTGGAAATACAGAATAGGTAGCGAAATCCATTGGTGCAGCACCAGTGGGGTTAGGATCGCCAATGTAAATATAAATGCTGCACTATTGGACAGATTCCTTCCTCATATCTCTTATCTGGACAGCTAAAAAAACGAAATGAATGAAATAGGGTCATCAAGATGAAGCGAATATGATCCCACCACACTTTGAGGCACTACATTCAGGAACACACGAACTGTTAAAAACAGTTTTGTCATGTCGTGTCTGGTCCCTTTGCATCGGTGTCCTCCAGTTAGTGGTTATCGTTCCAGAGGAAATAGTCTCCCCTTATTCACTCTGCGATTTGAGACATCTCTATCAAGTATACTGCCAACTGTCTCTGTTCAAAGCGACATTTAATTCACCCAACGGGGAGATGTTACTACTTCAAATGCAACCATGGAAATTTGATTTGAATTGGATTCAGAGTTTGGAATGGAGACGCTCAGCAAGTGGGCTGGCAGCGACTACTGAAAAAGCACAAAGAACAACATTTTCTCAGAGGCCATGATATCAGCATCACCTGAGAACAATGGCCCCTTTTCATCATAAGACAGGCTGCATTTCCCGTTCAAGACAGAAATTAGCTGTTTCAAAATGGATTGCAGGTGCTGACAATTTCGCTAAAGACAGTTGATTTCTGGAGTGAATCGAGGACTGTTTCCTGAAAGAACTTACTTCAGAAGCGACTAGAGAACAGGCTAAACTAAAATCTGTAATGAGTTACGAGACAGAATTAATTAATATTCTGACATCAAATGAGCAGCAAGCAATGAGTGGTCATCATCTGTTAGAGGCAGACCTTCAGTTTGAGGGGAACTGGAATGGAAATGCCCTGCTATTCACCTTAGGTAAGGCTGATGTGAAGTATACGCAGGCTGAGCACATTAAACTCGGATGTATTAATGACAGGCAAACTAGAAACAAACAATCAGAGGCACTGAAAGAAGTATTTAGTAAAGTAGCTTTTCAACATGGAGCCTGTGCTGCCTCATGGAAGAGCTACTCAATTAATCCCTGTGCTCTTTCCCATTCGCCCTATTTTGTGCTTGCCTTGCAGTATTTAAAGAATTCTCTTTTGAACTTCCATATTCAATTTAAAAACATCAGCCTTGCAGACAGCACGTTCAAGAGCATAATAAGCCACTGTGTAAAAAAAAAATCCCTCTGTAGCTCCTGGTTCCGTTGCTGGTCACCTTAAACGTTTCTACTCTGGTTACGTTCCCTTCAGCCAGAAAAGAGTTTACACTGGGAAAACAATTCCTGGAGCAGCTGCAGCAGCAGAGCAAGGTAAACGGCGTAACATAATGACAATGAAAGTTGGAGTTGTCTCGGTCGTAGTAAAACGTCAAGGAAATGGAAGAAGATCAGTATTAAAACTGGACAGGAGAATGAGCTGGAGGAAGAAGTAGGTTTGCATGATGGACAGTGAACTAGACATGTGTAAGTGCAGGGATGTAAAAGGAGAACAATGGGTTTTGAACATCAAGAAGAAATGCATTTACATGGAGTGATGTTTGAATTCTTGTTGCAGTTCTATTAGCAGATGTGGCAGCTCTTTGCAACAGAAAGCAAGCTGAGCCTTGTTTCAGATTTGAATTGACATTGTTGTGCAGAGTATTAACCATTGGACAGTCACAGCGTCCGAAAAACCGCTGTGATAGTATTAAACAGGCCACTGCAATGCTGGTGAACGAAAGATATATTTGATAAAGAGCATCTCTCCAAAAAAAGCTGCCGACTCTGCTGAAAGTTCCAGTCAACTGCTTTTATTTCGAGTTTCCGTTCTCTGCAGTTTGTTTTCTGACAATACAACGCCAATAACAGCAGTGATGGGAATTGAACTTGGCAGAGACTCGAACCTCAATCCAGTACCTTTGACCCCTCAGTACTACCACTATGCCGGGCCTAACTAAGTGTTGATGCTATTGACTGGTGGTTGAAAGCTGTCATTCGTGCTGTTTATCCTCTGAGTCCAATGATTTGCAGTGAAAAAGAAGAAAATAAAAGAACATTGTGAGTTCTGTTCAAGGCATGAAGTAGCCGAAAGGTTATACCAGCAGGCCAAAAATCCATTACTCACTGCGTGCATGGCTCAGAATTCCACCATCGGTGTTATTGTATTTCAGACAAGATGTGTTTTTCGTTTCTTTAACATATCCAAGAGTCCAACATGTAAGTCCCATCCTTCCACAAGCCGCAGTGCGGGTACTTTGCAGAGCTGTCTTACGCTTTTTGCTCAAATCAGCACTGTCATGATTTCCATCCAAACTGTTTCTGTACAGAGGTGTTGATAGTGGAAGAACTGAGCTGCATGAATTCTCATTCCAAGTGATCAATGATATCCTGGTAAAAGAAATATCTCTGCACAGATGCTGCCTGATTTCAATAAAGTTTTCATCATTTTTCTGTTTTTAAATTTCTGCTTTCACAACAATAGTGTTACTGAAAGCACAAAACCTGCCTCAGCTCCGCAGCCCCAGACATACCTTTTCTCAGCACTTCTCAGACGCGTGTTCACTCTTCACTTTCTTACAGGCACTGTTAATTCCGGCGTTTCCACCCACAGTAGCCTGAAGCATGGCTTCCCAAAGATACGTTGCTCATGTTATCAGGGTTTCTCAGTGAATTCACAAGGCTGTGAGGGAATATAATCGATTATTCAGTTAGCAAGCGGATTTGAAGGCTTTAAGTGGGGAACCGAAAGATTAAGAGAGTTGGAAAAGATATCGGAGAGGTAAGAGAAGACAATGAACTCCAGGAGAATAAGAGCAGGTCAGGCACGCTCGGGAGATATCACAGAGGGTCGAGACGCTTTAGGAACAGCAGAGATGGTAAGGAACACTCAAAGGAATCACATGGGCTAATGGACGCTCAGGATGTCTCAGAGCCCAGAAGGGACGTTTATGAGTTATTGGAGAAGTTGAGGCGTTCTCATCTTTTACCAAAGAGAGCAAATAAGCGCTCAGGAGGTTTCAGAAAAGGTAAATTAAGCTCAAACTATTTCAGAGAATGTAAAGGAAACATATTTACCTCACGTGCTCAGCTCAGTCCCTTTAACATGGAAGCATCAAGGGTGATATCGTTCAGGCATTTAAGATGATTAATGGATTGATTGAATTGATTGAGTGAAGCTATCTGAAGAAGGGATCATAACGAGAAATAATAAAGACTCTAAAGGCAGAAGAATAATGCAAGGAATGAGAGCTGGAATATGAACACTCAGGCACGCTTTTACAAATAAAAGCAGAATACTGTGGATGCCGGAAATCTGAGCTAAAATCAAGAAATGCTGGAACCACTCAGCAGGTCCGGCAGCATCTGTGGAAAGAGAAGCAGAGTTAATGTTTCGGGTCAATGACCCTTCTTCGGAACCCTTCCAATGAGTGGTTCCAGCATTTCTTGTTTTGACGCTCACTATAAACTAGCAGGCAATGACAGGGACATCGCCATGAAATACAAACACACGCCTGCTTGGTCTGCTACATTCTATTCTCCATAATCTTGAAACGATCCAAAACTCTGCTCCCCATATCTTAATTTGCACCAAGTTAATTCTTAATCTGTCAGTGTCCATTACAGTGTGTGAGTGTGGGATTAATTTTGTACGAGTCACTGTCTGTTACTATGTTTGAGTGTGGCATTAGTTCTGTATCTGTCAGTGTCTATTACTATGTGTGAGTGTGGATTCAGTTCTGTATCTGTCAGTGTCTCTTACTATGTGTGAGTGTGAGATTAATTCTGTACCTGTCAGTGTCTGTTAGTGTGTGTGAGTGTGGGATTAATTCCGTATCTGTCAGTGTCTGTTACTGTGTGCGAGTGTGTGATTAATTCTGTACCTGTCAGTGTCGATTACTGAGTGTGACTGTGGGATTAATTCTGTATCTGTCAGTGTCCGTTATTGTGTGTGAGTGTGGGGTTAATTCTGTATCTGTCAGTGTCTATGAATGTGTGTGCGTTGGGATTGATTCTGTATCTGTCATGTCTGTTACGACAGTTTCAGATGACACAAAGATTGGCCGCATGGTAGATAGTGAGGAAAGTAGTTTCAGGCTGCAGGGAAGATATTGATGCTCTGGTCAGATGGGCAGAAAAGTGGCAAATAGAATTCAATCTGGAGAAGTGTGAGGTGATGTATTTGAACAAAGAACAAGGAACAAGAACAGTACAGCACCGGAACAGTCCATTCGTCCTCCAAGCCTGCGCCAATATTGATGCCTGTCTAAACTAAAACCTTCTTCACTTCCCGGATCCGTATCCCTCTATTCCCATCCTATTCATGCATTTTTCAAGATGCCTCTTAAACGTCGCTAACATACCTGCTTCCATCACCTCGCCCGGCAACAAGTTCCAGGCACTCACCAACCTCTGTTTAAAACAATTGCCCCGAAAATCTCCTCTAAACTTTGCCCTTTGCACCTTAAAGCTATGGCCCCTAGTAACTGACTCTTACACCCTGGGAAAAATCTTCTGACTATCCACACTGTCCATTCCACTCATAACTTTGTAAACCTCTATCATGTCGCCCCTCCACCTCCGTCGTTCTAGTGAAAACAATCCGAGTTTATCCAACCTCTCCTCATAGCTAATACCCTCCAGATCAGGCAAAATCCTGTTAAACCTCTTCTGCACCCTCTCCAGAGCCTCCACGTCCTTCTGGTAGTGTCGTGACCAGAATTGTACACAATATTCCAAGTGTGGCCTAACTCAGGTTTTGTACAGCTGCAGCATGACCTGCCATTTTTTATACTCTATGCCCCGTCTGACGAAGGCAAGCATGCCGTATGCCTTCTTGACTACCTTATCCACCTGCGTTGACACTTTCAGTGATCTGTGGACCTGTACTCCCAGATCTCTCTGCCTTCAATACTCCTAAGGGTTCTGCCACTGACTGTATACTTACCACCTGTATTAGACCATCCAAAATGCATTACCTCACATTTATCTGGATTAAACTCCATTTGCCATTTCTCCACCCAAGTCTCCAACTGATCTATATCCTGCTGCATCCTCTGACAATCCTCATCATTATCCGCAACTCCACCAACATTTGTGTCGTCTGCAAACTTACTAATCAGACCAGCTACATTTTCCTCCAAATCATTTATACATACTACAAACAGCAAAGTTCCCAGCACTGATCCCTGCAGAACACCACTGGACTCATCCCTCCATTCAGAAAAACAGCCATCCACTGATACCCTCTGTCTTCTGTGACTGAGCCAGTTCTGTATCCATCTTGCCAGATCACCCCTGATCCCGTGTGACTTCACCTTTTGTACCAGTCTGTCATGAGGGATCTTGTCAAAGGCTTTACCGAAGTCCCTGTCGACAACAGCCACTGCACTTCCTTCATCAATCATCTTCGTCACTTCTTCAAAAATCCAGATCAAGTCAGCGAGATACGACCTCCCCTTCACTAAAACATGCTGCCTCTCGCTAATAAGTCCATTTGTTTCCAAATGGGAGTAAATCCTGTCCCGAAGAATCCTCTCCAATAATTTCCCTTCCACTTACGTAAGGCTCACCGGCCTGTAATTTCCTGGATTATCCTTGCCTGCCTTCTTAAACAAAGGAACAGCGTTCGCTATTCTCCAGTCCTCTGGGACCATACCTGTAGCCAATGAGGATACAAAGATTTGTGTCAAGGCCTCAGCAATTCCCTCCCTTGCCTCCCTCAATGTTCTGGGGTAGATCCCATCAGGCCCTGGGGACTTATCTACCTTAATGTTTTTCAAGACGCCCAACACCTCCTCCTTTTTCAATAACGACATGACCCAGACTATTTACACTCCCTTCCCTAGACTCATCATCCACCAAGTCTTTCTCTTGGGTTAATACTGATGCAAAGTACTCATTTAGTAACTCGCCCATTTCCTGAGGGTCCACGCATAGATTCGCTCCTCTGTCCTTGTGTGGGCCAACCCTTTCCCTGGCTACCCGCTTGCTCTTTATATACGTGTAAAAAAGCCTTGGGATTCTCCTTAATCCTGTTTGCCAATAACTTTTCTTGACCCCTTTTAGCCCTCCTCACTCCTTGCTTAATTTGCTTATTACTTTCTTTATATTCCTTAAGGGCTTCATCTGTTCCCGGCCTTCTAGCCCTTACGAATGCTTCCTTTTTCTTTTTGACCAGGCTCACAATATCCCTCGTTATCCAAGGTTCCCGAAACTTGCCAAACTTATCCTTCATCCTCACAGGAATCTGGCAGTCCTGGATTCTAATCAACTGACGTTTGAAAGACTCCCACATGGCAGATGTTGATTTACCCTCAAACAGCCGCCCCCATATGAATTCTTCAGTTCCTCCTTAATATTGTCATAATTATCCTTCCCTCAATTTGGGGAGGTCAAACAAGGCAAAGAAATACATGATTAATTGGAAAATACTGAGATATGCAGAGGAAGTGAGGGACCTTGGAGCGAATGTCCACAGATCCACGAAGGTAGCAGGGCACGTCGTTATGGTGGTTCGGAAGGCATATGGAATCCTTTTCTTCATTAGTTCAGGTGTAGTATGTAAGAGCAGTGAGGTTATGCTGGAACTGTATAACTCCTTGTTTAGGCCGCAACTTGAGTACAGTGTGCAGCTCTGGTCAACTCATTACAGAAAGGAAGCCATTGCACGAGAGGGGGGACAAAGGAGATTTACAGGATGTTGCAAGGATTGTAAAAATGCAGCTATGAGGATGGATTGGACCGGCTGTGGTTGTTCTTCTTCGAACAGAGAAGGCTGAGGGGAGATCTGATTGAAATATACAAAATGTTGAGGAACCTGGAACCAGTGGAGGTGAAGGGTCTCTTCACCTTAGCAGAAGGTTTAGTGACGTGGGGGCATAGATTTAAAGTAATGGGTAGAAAAATTAGAGGGGAGCTGAGTAAAAGCTTTTTCACCCAGAGGGTGGTGATGGGTTGGATCTCACTGCCTGAAAGGATAGTTGAGGCAAAGACCCTCAAATCATTAAAATACATATCCACCTCAGGTGCCGTAATCTGCAGGGCTATGGACCAAATTCTGGAAGGTCGGATTAGAATAACCTCCTGCCTCTCATATTAAATCTATGCCCTCTCGTTTTAGTCACCCCGACCATGGGAAACAGACTCTGGCTATCTACTCAATCTATGCCTCTCAAAATTTTATATAGCTCGACCATTTCCCCTCACAGCCTCCTTCGCTCCAGGGAAAACAGACCCAGCCTATCCAATCTCTCTTTGTACCTCAAGCCCTCCAAACCAGGCAACATCCTTGTGAATCTTTTCTGCACCCTCTCTAGCTTAATCACATCTTTACTGTAGTGTGGTGACCTCAACTGCACACATTACTCCAAATGCGGCCTAAACAACGTTATGTACAACTGCAACATGACGTCCCAACTCTTGCACTCAATGCCTCGGCCAATGAAGGCTGCATGCCATACGCCTTCTTCACCACCCTGTCTACCTGTGTTGCCACTTTCAGGGAACTATGTACTAGCACCCCAAGGTCTTTCTGCTCAACAAGACTATCCAGGGCCCTGGCATTCACTGTCTCTGGCCTGCCCTGGTTTAACTTCCCAAAATGCATCACTTTGCACTTGTCTGCGTTAAATTCCATTTGACAGTCCCTTGCCCACTTTCCAAGTTGATCTGTATCCTATTGTAACCTTAGACAACCTTCTTCACTGTCCACTATACCACCAATTTCGGTGTCATCTGCAAACTTACTAATCATGCCCCCAACATTCACATCCAAGTCATTAACATACATGAGAAACAACAGAGGGCCCAGCGCCGATCTCTGCAGCACACCACTGGTCACCGGCCTCCAATATGAAAAACAATCCTCCACTACCACCCTCTGCCTCCGATCACCAAGGCAACTTTGTATCCAATTGGCTAGTTCACGTTGGATCCCATGTGTTCGAACCTTCTCGACCAGCCTGTCATGCGGGACCTTGTCAAAGGCCTTGCTAAAGTCCATGTAGACAACGTCCATCGCCCTGCCCTCGTCATTCCTCTTGGTCACCTCCTCGAAAAACTCAATCAATTCCGTGGTTCATGGTTTCCCAAGCGCAAAGCCATGCTGACTATCCCTAATCAGACCATGCCTTTCCAAATGCATATAGATCCTTTGTCTCAGAATCCCTTCCAATAACTTTCCCACCACTGATGTAAGGCTCACCGGCCTGAGGTTCCCTGGCTTATCGCTGCTGCACTTCTTCAATAAATTCGCAACATTAGTTATCCTCCAGTCTTCTGGTACCTCACCCGTGGCTAACGATGATACGAAAATCTCTGCCAGGGTCCCGACAATCTCCTCCCTTGCTTCACATCGCATCCCAGGATATACTTGGTCAGGCCCTGGGGACTTACCCACCATTATGCGCTTAAAAAGCTCCAACACCTCATCCTTTGTAATGTTGATATGCTCCAGGATATCGCTGTTCCCTCCCTTGAACTTCGAAGCTTCCATGACCTTCTCCACGGTAAATACAATTGAGAAGTATGCATTTAATACCTCGCCCATTTCCCGTGGCTCCACACATAAAATACCACACTGATAGTTTAAGGGAACTACTCTTTCTCTAGGTACCCTTTTACACTTAATATCCTTATGCAATCTTTAAGCATTCTCCTTTATCTTATCTGCCAGGGAAAGCTCATGCCCCCTTGTCACCCTCCTAATTTCCTCCTTAAGTGTAGTCCTACATCCCCTCTACTCCTCGAGGGACTTGATTGATCCCAGCTGCCTACACCTGACATATGCCTCCTTCTTTGTCCTGACCAGACCATCAATATCCCTCGTCAACCAAGGTTCCCTAAACTTGCCAGCCTTTCCCATCCATCTAACAGGAACTTGCCGGCCCTGAACTCTTCCTATCTCACTTTTAAAAACCTCTCACTTGCCAGACGTCCATTTTCTTGTGAACAGCCTCTCCCATTCAACTTTTGAGAGTTCCTGTCAGATGCAATCGAAATTAGCCTTCCCCCAATTTAGGACTTCAACCTGAGGACCAGTCCTATCCGTATCCATAATTATATTGAAGCGAATAGAGTTATGGTCACTGGTCCCAATGTGCTCCCCAACTGACACATCAACCACCTGCCCATCCTCATTTCCTAAGAGTAGGTCGAGTGTAGCCCCTTCTCTAGTAGGGCCATCTACATACTACTTCAGAAAACTATCCGAGACGCACTTAACAAATTCTTCCCCATCTGAGCCCTCAGCACTAAGATAGTCCCAATCAATATTAGGGAAGTTAAAATCACCGACTATTACAACCCTATAATTCCTATACCTGTCTGTGATTTCCCTGCAAATATGCTCCTCCAATTCCCTCTGGTTATTGGGAGCCGATAGTCTAATCCCATCAAAGTGATCACCCTTTCCTTATTTCTAAGTTCTACCCATATGGCCTCGCTGGACGTTCCACCCGGGATATCCTCTCTAAATACTGTCGTGATGTCCTCCCTAATCAATAGTGCAACTCACCCTCCTTTCCTACCTGCACCTCTGTCACGCCAGAAGCATCGGTACTCCGGAACATTGAGCTGCCAGTCCTGCCCATCTCTCAGTCA
Source organism: Heterodontus francisci (assembly GCF_036365525.1). Taxonomy (NCBI): domain Eukaryota; kingdom Metazoa; phylum Chordata; class Chondrichthyes; order Heterodontiformes; family Heterodontidae; genus Heterodontus; species Heterodontus francisci. The sequence goes on along the minus strand of NW_027140989.1, from coordinate 2,645,418 downwards.
CGTTTCCGCCACAGCTATAATATCACACTCCCATGTACTGATCCATGCTCTGAGTACATCTGCCTTGCCTTTAAGGCTTCTTACATTCAAGTAAATGCAGTTTGGCCGACCAGACCTTATACGCTCCCTGACCTGTCTCTGCTGTCCTGCCTACTGGACTTGCTTGCTTTAACCTCTGCATTTGCCTCAACTATGTCATCGGAGAGACGCCTACTTTGGATCACACCCATCCGCAATACTAGTTTAGACCCTCTCGAGTAGTTCTAGCAAACCTCCCCGCAAGGATATTGGTCCCCTTCCAGTTCAGATGCAACCCATCCTCCTTGTACAGGTCACCTCTGCACCAGAAGAGATCCCAATGATCCAAGTAGCTGAAGCCCTCCCGCCTACACCAGCTCTTCAGCCACACATTCATTTGCCTTATCCTAACCCTATTCCTACCCTCCCTGGCACGTGGCACAGGGAGTATACCTGAGATTACAACCCTTGATGTTCTGCTTTTTAACCTTCTGCCTAACACCCTACATTCACTTTGCAGGACCTCATCTCTCTTCCTGTCTATGTCGTTGGTACCAATATGGACCACAACCTCTGGCTGCTCATCCGCCCCTTTCAAAATGTCCTGCAGCCGCTCCGAGGCAACCTTGACCCGAGCACCAGGGAGGCAACATTCCATCCTGGAGTCTCATTTGCGGCCACAGAAACGCCTATCTGCACCCCTTACGATAGAATCCCGTATTACTATAGGCATTGCACCCTTTTCCTCCTCTGCTGTGCAGCAGAGCCCTCCGTGGTGCCCTGAACTTGGCTGTTGCTGCTTTACACTGGGAGGTCATTCCCCCAACAGTATCCAAAGCGGTATATCTATATGAGAGGGGGATGGCCACAGGGAACTCCAGCACTACCTGCCTGCACCTACTAATCTGTCTGGTGGTCATCCATCTCTTTTCTGCCTGTGTAGACATTACATGCGATGTGACCACCTCACTAAACGTGCTATCCACGATGTCCTCAGTTTGTGCTAAAGTATGAGTGGGTGATTAATGCTGTGTGTGTCATTCTCTGTTACCGTGTAAAAGTTTGAATTTAATTCTGTATTTCTCAGCGTCTGGCATTGTTTGTGAATTTGTGTTTCATTCAGAATTTGTCAGTGTATTTAGTTTGATGTCAGTGTGTACTATCTTCTTTATCTTTAAGTCTCTGGTACTGCATCCGAATGTGTGTGTGTTTTCAGTGAGAGAGAAGGAGAGAAATTCATTCTCTGTCAGAATCTGGTTTTGGGCACAATTGCGATTAATTCTGTATTTTCCAGTGTCTTGAACTGTATGTGAATGTATGGTTGATTTTGTCTATCTCAATGGTAGGTGAGTGCGGCATTCAGTCTGTACCTATCAGTCTGAGGTACCGTTTGAGTGAGGGATCTGGCATTCCCTGCTATTGTGTGTAAGCATGTACTTCATTCTGAATGTGTCTGTTTGTGATACAGCATGTGAGTGTGAGATTTAGTCTATATCTGTCAGTCACTTGTATGTTTGTGCATCTCGTGTTCATTTGTCAGATGTATTTCATTTGCATCTCACTTCTGGTCTCTCAAATAATATATTTAACATTAATACCTATATTTGCTTCAAATTTCATTGAATTATGACGACACGGGGTTTGATGTTGTCGGTTTTAATTAGCTAATATGAAATTGTTTTTAAGTACTATTGACTCAGTCTCCCTGTAGACACACCGGTGATACATCACATTAGACCAACCTTTACAGCACTAATGATCGTACAGGACGTTGGTGGACAGGCTTGTATCCTGGAGCTCAATCTACAGTGATGGAATTGACACTGCATCTTTCAGTTTGAAACGGGATGTAGCTCTGGGCAGAAAGCAACCAATGCTGGATCTTGCAGCTGCATAATATGGGTGAATGCTGAACAGTGAACAAAGTTGTCCCTCAGCTTTTCCCTATTTTACAACATCACTCAATCTAATACTGCACAGAATTTTGGACTTGCATCTAAGCTGGATGAACTTTGGGATCAACATTGTTTAAACACATACAACAGGTTAAGTGGGTTGTTTCTTTTTTTAAAATTTGAGTCCGAGGGCACCCTTCTGGTATGAATTCTGTACATTTCAATCGGGTACACGTCTCAGATCTATCGAATATTTAACTTGTAGCTCAGGCTGCACAGAGTCTATTTCAAAATTTGCTGACAGCACCAACCTTGGAGGTCAGGCAAACAGTGAGGATGATGTGAACTGCCTGCAACAGGACATAGATAGGCTAGCAGAATGGGCAGAGCGATGGCAGATGGAATTTAATACTGACAAGTCTGAGGTGATACATTTTCGCAGGAAGAATAGGAGAGGCAATATATACATAATGGCACAGTTCTAAAGAGTTTGCAGGAATAGAGGTTCCTGAGGGGCAACTGCATAGATCTTTGTAGGTGGCAGGGGATATTTATAGAGTGGTGAGTTTATGCATATGGGATCTTGGGCTTTATAAACGAGGCATTAAGTACAAAAGCAGGGAAGTTATGCTAAACCTTTATAAAGTTCTGGTTAGAGCACAACTGGAGTGTTGTGTCCAGTTCTGGTCACCATACTTCAGGAAGGATGTGAGGGTCCTTGAGATGCTGCAGAGGATATTTACCAGAATGGTTCCAGGGATGGAGGATTTTAGTTACAATGGTAGGTTGGAAAAGCTGGGCTTGGTCTCCTCAGAACCAAGGAGATTTAGGGGAAATTTAATTGAAGTGGACAAGACTTTGACAGGGAAGCTAGACAAGGAAAAAACTGTTGGCATTAACAAATGGTACAAGGACTAGGGGATACAGATTGAATGTTTTGGGCAAGAGTTTCTCTGGCAATATGAGGAAGCACTTTTTTCCACAGCGGGTGGCAATAAACTGTAACTCACTGAACACAAGGGAGGTGGAAGTGGAGCCAATCACTGACTTCAAGAGGAAGTTGGATGGTCACCTGAGAAAAATAGGCTTGCTGGGCTACTGGGATCGGGATGGGGAGTGGGACTGACTGTATTGATTTGTGGAGATTAAACATGGAGTCAAGGGTTCGAATGGCCTCCTCTGTGCTGTAAATGACTATGACTCTATTTAAATCTGATTGTTGACCTAGGATTCATGTCTCTACCTGTCAGCAGTCCTGAGTTGGTTTGAACCGGATATGATGTCTGTCTCTGCTGCTCTGCTTACCTTGTTGGGATTGAGAAGGTGTGTCTGGATCTTGGGTTCAGTGTAAGACCGATTCCTTCTGGTGTCCCTGACAGTGGAAGTGGTGAGCTGTCTGTGCCTTTGCACGCTGGGAATGATCACGTACCTACTGTGTGTTAGAAGAAACTGGGCTGTACGGTTCCTTGGTCCTGATAAACATCAAATCTATTCCAGTTCCTGCACAAAGGAGAAGTATTCATTGTAAGAGAAGAACAGGTGAGGGCTAGAAACTTACAGTTTTATCATTGTCATTTCCACAGCGGGAACCCTGCAATACATAGTGTCAGTTTTGGACAGCACTGCAGGACACCAGCACAGTTTTGTTCCCCCTTACCTTGACTACAGCTCAAGAACATAAGAACTAGGAGCAGGAGTAGGCCCTTCAGCCCTTACAGCCCCTTCCGCCATTCAGTGAGATCATGGCTGATTTTCTTGCACGATAGCTATATCTCTTGTTGTTTTAATGTGTAAAAATCTATCAATCTCTCATCTTGAACATACTCAATGACTGAGTCTCCACAGCCCTCTAAGGTAGAGAATTCCAAAGATTCACCAGCCTCTAAGTGAATATATTCCTCCTCATCTCAGTTCTAAATGGCCTGCCCCTTATTCTGAGACTGTGTTCCCTGGTTCTAGATCCCCAGTCAGAGGAAATAGCCTTCCTGCATCAACCTGTCGAACCTTGTAAGAATTGTGTATGTTTGAATGAGATCACCTCTCATTCTTCTAAATCCAAGTGAATCCAGGCTCAGTCTTTTTAAATACTCATCATAGGGCAATCTCTCCATCGCAGAATCTAGCTTGCTGAACTTCAATGCACTCCCTCTATGACAAGTATATATTTTTAGACTTAAGGAGACCAAAACTGCATACAATACTCATGTGCTGTCTCACCAAGGTTCTATGTAACTGCAGTAAGATATTGTTACTCCTATATTCAAATCCTCTTTGAATAAACGCCAACATACCATGTACCTTAATTGTTTGTAATACCTGCATGATAGCTTATCGTGACTCATGAACAAGGACACCCAAATCCCGTTGTAATTCAACACTTCCCAGCGTCTAACCATTTATGAAATACACCGTATTTCTGCGCTTCCTCCGCAAGAGGATAACCTCACATTTTTCCACATTGTCTTCCATCTGCCAATTTGTTGCCCACTATCTTAGCCTCTCTCTACACACGCGCACAGACAGATACCGTACACGCAGTCAGACAGACACCCACACACAGAGTCCGAGAATTCCCTTCCCCAGCCCCCCTCACTCTCTGCTCCTCGACCATTTCTTGCTCCACTTTGTCTCTTACAATTCTGCACCGCCTCCCCTCCTGAATTTGCCCCGGACTCAATTTTGACCTGAACCACTGTTCACACACTCGTCAGCGCCATGTGTTGCTGGAAGGAGGTTGCAACTTGCTCCTTTCACCCCGGGTAGCAGGATCTCTCCATTCGCCACTGTTTCAAACCCTTTGTTGCTGCTGACTCTGTGAATGGCTTCAGAGGAGGACAGCACGCATGCACGTTTCGCTTCATTCGTCACCAGGGAGGAAGCAGCGGAGCCAAATCGCGCATGCGCACTTACCAGGATAACAACAACGAGAATTTGAATTCATCTAGCGCTTCCAAAGTAATGTAACGTCCCCAGGCCCTTCAGGATGTTCACTATGCCACTAAAGCTCAATCAAATAAGGAGCTATTATGAACAGGTGACCAGCAAATGTTAGATTTTACATTGGTTTGAAGGAGTGTGTTAAAGATGGCGAGATTAAAATTACAGGATGCTCTGGAGGTCAGAATTAGAGGAATGCAGATAAGTCGGAGGCTTGTGGGGCATGAGGAGTATACAGAGACTGTGACGGGGCGAGGGTCCATGGAGCGATTTGAACTGGAGGAGAGGAATTGTCCCAGCTTGCGAAAGTTACAGAGATAGGAAGGGGGCGAGGGACCATGGAGAGAATAATTTGAAAAGGAGGATGTGAATTGCAAGGGCTGGAGGAGGTTACAGAGATAGGGAGCGAGCGAGGGAACATGGAGTGATTTGGAAACAAAGATGAGAATTTAACAATCGAAGTTTAGCCTGACCGGGAGTAAGTGTATGTCAGACAGCACAGGAGGTGAGAGGTGAAGAGGGGTGAGGGACAAAGTGGACTCGGTGTGAGTTAGGACATGGGCAGCAGAGCTTGGGATGACCTCAAATTTATGAAGAGTAGATTGTGGGTTAGCAGCCAGGGTGTGTTGAATTGTCAAGTCTGGAGGTAACGAAGGCATGAATGAGAGTTTCAGCTGCAGATGCGCTGAGACAGGGATAATATCAGGTGATGGTATGGAGGTGGAAGTGGACAGTCTTAGTGATGTGTAGTCGGAAGCTCATCTCGGGGTCAAATATGACACGAAGGTTATGCACAACATGCATTTGTCAGGGAGGGGAATGGAGTTGGTTGCTGGGGAATGTAGTTTGGAGCGTGTATCAAAAACAATAGTTTCAGACTTCCCAATAAACCTGGGTGGAAAGGGGACACATGGATAAACTTTGAAACCAAAGAAACACTTGCATTCATTTTGCGCATTTCAAGACCTTAGAATGTCCCAAAATGTTTTACCGTCAATTAAGTTCCTTTGAAATGTGATTACTTTTGTAATGTAGGAACCCAGCAGCCAATTTGTGCACAGCAAGATGCCACCGACAACAATGTGATAATGACCCAGATCCACTTTTTTTAATGATGTTGATTGATGAGTAAGTATTGAAAGGGCACTGGGGTAACTCCCCCGGCCCTTCATTGAAATATTGCCATGGGATCATTTTACATCCACCAGAGAGTATATGCAGGGCCCTTGGTTGGACGTCTCATTGGAAAGACAGCACTGCCAACAGTGGAGCACTCCCTCAGTACTGCACTGGAGTCTCAACAGAGATATTTGTGCTCAAGTTCTGCTGTGGAACTTGAACACACAATCTTCTGATTCACAGAGTGTGCTACCCACTGAGCTATGGATACAAAACAACTGCTTAGCAATGATGGGAAGGGGGGATATATTAATCAGTTTAATATAGAGGTGTGCTCTTTTAGCTAACCTGTTGTTGTTAGCTGTGCTGCTTGCGCCAGGATGTTTTGATGGTAAAGTGTATAACATACATTAATTAATTCCAATACTGGATGGAAAGATGAACAGAAACATCCTATCATTGTTTGGGTCTGTTCTGTGTGTGAGTGGGAGAGACAACATAAACTAAAGGCTATAATTCTAATTCTAAAAGGATGTGCGGGAAAGGAGGGGTATAGGTGGATCTCTATGACTTCATTGAAGGTGTCAGAACAAATTGAGAAAGAGGTTAATAAGGCATATGGATCTTGGGTTTCATAAATGGAGCAGAGGGAGCAAAAGGAGGGAAGTCATGGTGAACCTTTGAAAAACACCGATTCTTCCTCATTTGGAATATTGTGTCCAATTCTAGACACCACATTTTAGGGATGAAGTGAAGGCTTCAGAGAGAATGCATAAAAGATTTACCAGAATGGTTCCAGGGATCAGGGACTTCAGCTAATGTGGATAGATTGGAGAAGCTGGGTCGGTTCTCCTTCGAGAAGAGAAGGCTGGGAGGAGTCAACTGACGTGTTCAAAATCATGAGGGGTCTGGAAAGAGTAGATAGGGGGAAACTGTTTCCATTGGGAGAAGCGTCAGGAACCAGAGGACAGCAATTTAAGGAGATTGGCAAAACTGCAGAGACGAAATGAGAAGGAAAAAAATAACTTTTGTTGTACAGTGAACGATTAGGATCTGGAAGCACTGTCTGGATTGTGGTGGAGGCAAATTCAATCGTGTTTTTTTTTAAAGCGAACTTGGCTATTTACCTGAAGAGAAAAATGCAGGTTTACAAATAAAAGGCAGGGGAATGGGATTAGGGGCGCAGGAAATTAGAGATGCATGTAATAAAGGAACATCTGTAATTATGGGTGAATTTAATGTGCACATAGATTGGACAAATCAAATTAGTCACAATACCGTAGAGAAGGAATTCTTGCAGTGTATGCAGGATGGTTTTCTGGACCAATACATTGAGGAGCCAACAAGAGAACAGGCCATCCGAGACCGTGTATTGTGTAATGAGAGAGGAATAATTGACAATCTGGCTGTGCGAGACCCATTGGGGATGAGCGACTATAATATGGTAGAATTCTTCATGAAGATGGAAAGTGACGGAGTTGATTCTGAGACTAGGGTCCTGAATCTTAGTAAAGGAAACTACGAAGGTATGAGGTGCGAATTGGCTATGATCAATTTGGAAACGTTACTTAAAAAAGGATGACGGTGGATAGGCAATGGCAAACATTCAAAGGGCGCATGGATGAACTGCAACAATTGTTTATCCCTGTCTGGCACAAAAGTAAAATGGGGAAGATAGCCAAACCATGGCTAACCAGTGAAAATAGAGCTAGCATTAGATCCAAGGAAGCAGCATATACATCTGCCAGAAAAAGACAACACACCTGAGAATTGGGAGCAGTTTTCAATTGAGCAAATGAAGACCAGGGGATTGAATAAGAAGGTGAAAATATAATACGAGAGCAAGCTTGTGGAGAAAATAAAAACTGGCTGTAAAAGTTTCTATAGGTATGTGAAGAGAAAAAGATTGGTAAAGACGAATGTAGATCCCTTACAGTCAGAAACAGGGCAACTTATTATCGGGGACAAAGAAATGGCTGATCAACTAAATGCATACTTTGGTTCTGTCTTCACAAAGGAGGACACAGATATCATATCAGAAATGTTGGGGAACACAGGTCTTAGTGAATGAGAGGAATGAAAGGAAATCAGTATTAGTAGAGAAATGGTGTTGGGGAAATTGATGGGATTGAAGGCTGATAAATCCCCAGTGCCTGGTGGTATTCATCCCAGAGTACTTAAGGAACAGGCCCGCGGAATAGTCAATGCATTTGTGGTCATCTTTCACGATTCTATAGACTCTGGAACAATTCCTACAGATTGGAGGGTAGCTAATGTAACCCCACGATCTAAAAAGGGAGGTAGAGAGAAAGCAGGGAATTATAGGCAAGTCAGCTTGATGTCGGTAGTGGTGAAAATTTTAGAATCCATTACCAAAGATTTTATGGCAGAGCATTTAGAGAACCGTGGCAGAATCGGGCAGAGTCAGCATGGATTTACGAAAGGGAAATCATGCTTGACAAATCTACTAGAAGTCTTCGAGGATGTAACTAGTAAAGTTGATGAGGGGGAGCCAGTGGATGTGGTTTATTTGGACTTTCAGAAGGCTTTCGACAAAGTCCCACATAAGAGACTAGCATGTAAAATTAAAGTGCATGGGATTGGGGGCAGCGTATTGCAATGGATAGAAAATTGGTTGGCAGACATGAAACAAAGAGTAGAGATAAATGGGTCTTTTCCCAAATGGTAGGCAGTGACTTGTGGGGTACTGCAGGGATCAGTGCTAAGACCCCACTAGTCACAATATATATTAATGATTTAAATGAGGGAACTAAATGTGATATCTCCAAATTTGCAGATGACACAAAACTGGGTGGGAGGGTGAGTTGTGAGAAGGATGCAGAGAGGCTTCAGGGTGATTTGGACAAGTTGAGTGAGTGGGCAAATGCATGGCAGATGCAGTATATTGTGGATAAATATGAAGTTATCCATTTTGGTAGCAAAAACAAGAAGGCAGATTATAACTGAATGTCTATAAACTGAGAGAGGGGAATATGCAGCGAGATCTAGGTGTTCTCGTACACCTGTCGCTGAAGGTAAGCATGCAGGTCCAACAGGCGGTAAAAAAGGCAAAGTGTATGTTGGCCTTCATAGCGAGAGGTTTCGTGTTCTGGAGCAGTAATGTCTTACTGCAATTATACAGGGCCTTGGTGAGGCCACACCTGAAATATTGTATGCAGTTTTGGTCTCCCTATCTGATGGAGGATGTTTTTGCTATAGAGGGAGTGCAGCAAAGGTTCACCAGACTGATTCCTGGGATGGCAGGAGTGACGTATGAGGAGAGATTGAGTCGGTTAGGTTTATATTCGCTGGAATTCAGAAGAGTGAGGGGGGAATCTCATAGAAACCTGTAAAATTCTAACTGGATTTGACCGGGTAGATGCAAGAAGGATGTTCCCGATGGTGATGGAATCAAGAACCAGCGGTCATAGTCTAAGGATACGGGGTAAACCTTTTAGGACTGAGATGAGGAAACATTTCTTCACACAGAAATTTATTCGCCTGTGGACGTCGCTACCACAGAAAGCAGTTGAGGTCAAAAAATTGTATGTTTTGCAGAAGGAGTTAGATATAGCTCTTGGGTGAAAATGGATCAAAGGGTATGCGGAGAAAGCGGGAACAGGTTATTGAGTTGGATGAACAGCAATGATCATAATGAATGGCAGGGAAAGCGCGACGGGCCGAATGGCCTACTCCTGCTCCTATTTTCTATGTTTCTATGTTTCCATTAACTAATTCCTCCAGCCGCCGCCGCTCAAGTCAAGACTCCCAAGCAGACAAAGAATGAAAACAAAATGAATCCCACTACTGCACAGCACCAGCACTGTATCAGGGACAGAATTAAACCCAAACTTACAATGTCAGTGGCAAAAAGAGACAGAATAAATCCCATACACACACAGTACCAGAAACGGACAAGGAAGGAATGAAACCCACACTCATATACAGTAACATAATCAGACCGATGCAGAATCAATCCCAGAATTATATTGTATTGCAGACTGACAGATACATTATGCCTTCTACAATCACATAAAGTACCAGAGACTGACCAGATACCGAATGATTACATCACACACACTGTACCAGAGAAGAAAGAATGAATCCCACACTCACATTCTGCAGCAGAGATTTATAGGTACAGTGTGTCTCCTTCCCTCATACATAGTATCAGGAAGCTTCAGATGGAGAATGACCAGAGACTGACAGATTCAGAATTAATCCCTCAATCTCACACAGCACCAGAGAGTGACAGACAGAGAGTGACAGACAGAGAGTGAATCCAACACTCACGCTGCACCAGACAATGACGGAAACAAAATTGATCCCACACTCACACATAACATCTGGAACTGTCAGAGAATGAATCCCACACTCATACCAAGTAACTGAGAGTGACAGAAGCATCATTAATCCCACACTCATAGACTGCAGCACTCATTGCAGCAGCTTTTTTGGGAGCAGAGTGCGAGCGAGTGAGCAGCTGGGAAGCAGCTTTTTCGGGAGCAGAGTGTGAGCGAGTGAGCAGCTGGGAAGCTTTTTCGGGAGCAGAGTGTGAGCGAGTGAGCAGCTGGGAAGGTCAGTTTGAAAGTAAACTTAATTTCCTTTTGTTTTCGGCGGAGGCCAGGGGGCTGCTGGGTAAGTAAAACACTATATATTTGGGCGGTTTCTGAACCTGAGACACCACACTTGTAGTGTCTCCCACCTGCGTTCCTCCTCTAACCAAAAAAAAAAGGACTCGGTGGGGTGTTTATAAGGTAAGGCTTTTTCTATTTATCTGGTTTTATCGTGATTGGTAAAAACTTTTCGTTCCTTTTTCATTTAACTAAGTTAAGCTTAAGATTAAAAATGGCAGGAGATCTCAGACCCGTGTCATGCTCCTCTTGCTCAATGTGGAAGCTCAGGGACATGGCTGATGTCCCTGACTCCTTCACGTGCACGATGTGTGTCCAACTGCAGCTCTTGTTAGACCGCATGACGGCTCTCGAGCTGCGGATGGACTCAATTTGGAGCATACGCGATGCTGAGGAGGTCGTGGATAGCAAGTTTAGAGAATTGGTCACACCGCAGATTAGGATTGCAGAGGGAGAAAGGGAATGGGTGACCAAAAGGCAGAGAAAGAGGAGGAAGGCAGCGCAGGAGTCCCCTGCGGTCATCTCCCTCCAAAACAAGTATACCGTTTTGGATACTGTTGAGGGAGATGGCTCACCAGGGGAAGGCAGCAGTAGCCAGGTCCATGGCACCGTGGCTGGCTCTGCTGTTCAGAAAGGCGGGAAAAAGAGTGGAAGGGCTATAGTCGGAGGGGATTCGATTGTAAGGGGAGTAGATAGGCGGTTCTGTGGTCGAAAACGAGGCTCCCGAATGGTATGTTGCCTCCCAGGTGCACGGGTCAAGGATGTCTCAGATCGGCTGCAGAACATTCTGAAGGGGGAGCGTGAACAGCCAGTTGTCATGGTGCACATAGGCACCAATGATATAGGTAAAAAACGGGATGAGGTCCTACAAGCAGAGTTTAGGGAGTTAGGAGCCAAGTTAAAAAGCTGGACCTCAGAGGTAGTAATCTCAGGATTGCTACCAGTGCCACGTGATAGTCAGAGTAAAAATGAAAGAATAGTCAGGATGAATGCGTGGCTTGAGAGATGGTGCAGGAAGGAGGGTTTCAGATTTTTGGGACATTGGGACCGGATCTGGGGGAGGTGGGACTATTACAAATTGGACGGTATACACCTGGGCCGGACTGGAACCAATGTCCTTGGGGGTGCTTCTGCTAACGCTGTTGGGGAGGGTTTAAACGAATGTGGCAGGGGGATGGGAACCAATTGAGGAGGTCAGTTGACAGTAAGGAGGTAGTAACAAAAGCCTGTAAGGAACTAGATAATGAAGACAGTGTGACTAAGGGGAAGAGCAGGCAGGGAGCAGATGATGAATATAAAGGGACTGGTGGTCTGAGGTGCATTTGTTTTAATGCAAGAAGTGTAGTAGGTAAGGCAGATGAACTTAGGGCTTGGATTAGTACCTGGGAGTATGATGTTATTGCTATTACTGAGACTTGGTTGAGGAAGGGCATGATTGGCAACTAAATATCCCAGGATATCGATGCTTCAGGCGGGATAGAGAGGGAGGTAAAAGGGGTGGAGGAGTTGCATTACTGGTCAAAGAGGATAACACAGCTGTGCTGAAGGAGGGCACTATGGAGGACTCGAGCAGTGAGGCAATATGGACAGAACTCAGAAATAGGAAGGGTGCGGTAACAATGTTGGGGCTGTACTACAGGCCTCCCAACAGCGAGCGTGAGATAGAGGTACAAATATGTAAACAGATTATGGAAAGATGTAGGAGCAACAGGGTGGTGGTGATAGGAAATTTTAATTTTCCCAACATTGACTGGGATTCACTTAGCGTTAGAGGTCTAGATGGAGCATAATTTGTAAGGAGCATCCAGGAGGGTTTTCTAGAGCAGTATGTAAATAGTCCAACTCGGGAAGGGGCCATACTGGACCTGGTGTTGGGGAATGAGCCCGGCCAGGTGGTTGAAGTTTCAGTAGGGGACTACTTTGGGAATAGTGATCACAATTCCGTAAGCTTTAAAATACTCATGGACAAAGACGAGAGTGGTCCTAAAGGAAGAGTGCTAAATTGGGGGAAGGCCAACTATACCAAAATTCGGCAGGAGCTGGGGAATGTAGATTGGGAGCAGCTGTTGGAAGGTAAATCCACATGTGATATGTGGGAGGCCTTTAAAGAGAGGTTGATTAGCGTGCAGGAGAGACATGTTCCTGTGAAAATGAGGGATAGAAATGGCAAGATTAGGGAACCATGGATGACAGGTGAAATTGTGAGACTAGCTAAGAGGAAAAAGGAAGCATACATAAGGTCTAGGCAGCTGATGAAAGACGAAGCTTTGAAAGAATATCAGGAATGTAGGACCAATCTGAAACGAGGAATTAAGAGGGCTAAAAGGGGTCATGAAATATCTTTAGCAAACAGGGTTAAAGAAAATCCCAAAGCCTTTTATTCATATATAAGGAACAAGAGGGTAACGAGAGAAAGGATTGGCCCACTAAAGGACAAAGGAGGAATATTATGCTTGGACTCAGAGAAAATGGGTGAGATTCTAAACGAGTACTTTGCATCGGTATTCACCGAGGAGAGGGACATGACGGATGCTGAGGTTAGGAACAGATGTTTGATTACACTAGGTCAAGTCGGCATAAGGAGGGAGGAAGTGTTGGGTATTCTAAAGGGCATTAAGGTGGACAAGTCACCAGGTCCGGATGGGATCTATCCCAGGTTGCTGAGGGAAGCGAGAGAGGAAATAGCTGGGGACTTAACAGAAATCTTTGCAGCATCCTTAAACACGGGTGAGGTCCCGGAGGACTGGAGAATTGCTAATGTTGTCCCCTTGTTTAAGAAGGGTAGCAGGGATAATCCAGGTAATTATAGACTGGTGAGCCTGACGTCAGTGGTAGGGAAGCTGCTGGAGAAGATACTGAGGGATAGGATCTATTCCCATTTGGACGAAAATGTGCTTATCAGTGATAGGCAACATGGTTTTGTGCAGGGAAGGTCATGACTTACCAACTTAATAGAATTCTTTGAGGAAGTGACAAAGTTGATTGATGAGGGAAGTGCTGTCGATGTCATATACATGGACTTCAGTAAGGCGTTTGATAAGGTTCCCCATGGCAGGCTGATGGAGAAAGTGAAGGCGCATGGGGTCCAAGGTGTCCTAGCTAGATGGATAAAGAACTGGCTGGGCAACAGGAGACAGAGCGTAGCAGTGGAAGGGAGTTTCTCAAAATGGAGACGTATGACCAGTGTTGTTCCACAGGGATCCGTGCTGGCACCACTGTTGTTTGTGATATAAAGTATAGGTGGTCTGATTAGCAAGTTTGCAGACGACACTAAGATTGGTGGAGTAGCAGATAGTGAAGGGGACTGTCAGAGAATACAGCAGAATATAGATAGATTGGAGAGTTGGGCAGAGAAATGGCAGATGGAGTTCAATCAGGGTAAATGCGAGGTGATGCATTTTGGAAGATCCAATTCAAGAGTGAACTATACAGTAAATGGAAAAGTCCTGGGAAAAATTGATGTCCAGAGAGATTTGGGTGTTCAGGTCCACTGTTCCCTGAAGGTGGCAACGCAGGTAAATAGAGTGGTCAAGAAGGCATACGGCATGCTTTCCTTCATCGGACGGGGTATTGAGTACAAGAGTTGGCAGGTCATGTTACAGTTGTATAGCACTTTGGTTCGGCCACATTTGGAATACTGCGTGCAGTTCTGGTCGCCACATTACCAAAAGGATGTGGATGCTTTGGAGAGGGTGCAGAGGAGGTTCACCAGGATGTTGCCTGGAATGGAGGGCGCTAGCTATGAAGAGAGGTTGAGTAGATTAGGATTATTTTAATTAGAAAGACGGAGGTTGAGGGGGGACCTGATTGAGGTGTACAAAATCATGAGAGGTATAGACAGGGTGGATAGCAAGAGGCTTTTTCCCAGATTGGGGGATTCAATTACGAGAGGACACGAGTTCAAAGTGAAAGGGGAAAAGTTTAGGGGGGATATGCGTGGAAAGTTCTTTACGCAGAGGGTGGTGGGTGCCTGGAACGCGTTGCCAGCGGAGGTGGTAGATGCGGGCACGATGGCGTCTTTTAAGATGTATCCAGACAGATACATGAATGGGCAGGAAGAAAAGAGATACAGAACCTTAGAAAATAGGCGACATGTTTAGAGAGAGGATCTGGATCGGCGCAGGCTTGGAGGGCCGAAGAGCCTGTTCCTGTGTTGTAATTATCTTTGTTCTTTGTTCTTTTTGTACCAGAATCTGACAGATACAGAATTAATCCCACACTCACACACAGTAACAGGATCTGACAGACAGAATTAATCGCACACTCACACACAGTTTCAGAATCTGACAGATACAGAAGTAATCCTAATTTCACGCACTGTACCAAAGCGAGGCAGATGCCGAATTAATCCCAAACTCAGACTGCACAAGACAGTGACAGACAGAATTAATCCTGCATACACTCACAGTAGCAGAGAGTGACCTGGACAGAATGTAGGCACTCTGCAGCCTTCTAGACTCAACATTGAGTTCAAAAACGTCAGAGTATGATTGACTTTTTAATGTCATTTTCTTTTAACCATTGGCCTGCATCAAACTTCTTTTTTTTAGATTTTTGTCTTGGGATAGATCTGTTCATTATTCTGTCATTAACATTCACTCCAGACTAATGCTGCATCTTGTAATACAACTATTGGCACTCACTTTGCCTTTGTTCCATGACCTCTTTATCATTTATTCTCTCTTGCCCTCAGCCCTCTCACACACCTTCGCTTGTGTTCTTCTTCCCCCACCTCGCCCACTTTTCACTTGTTCATAACCTGTTACATTTTGAACCACAAACTGGCTTCTGATCTTCCTATCTGACAACAGCGACTACATTTCCCATGGTATTTAATTGCATGTTGAGCGTTAGGTAACGCACTGAGGTCGTGAAAGGCGCCTTAGAAATGCAAGTCCTACTTCATTGCTGACAACACATCCATCCAGGAAAACAAAGTCTGAATTTGAAAGGTTTACTATTTAAATGACGTATACAAAAAACCGCCTGCCAACCATTGATAATATATCAACACTCTTTCGTACACTGGTGCTTACCACAGCAGCTCCCATGCTTTCAGCATGAGGATTGTGCAGTGTACTTTCATCAGGCAGGTTTTAATAGATGCTCATAGTCTGTGGTCTCTCAGAGCCCAAGTCTGAAGGATCTTGCTCACAGTCTGCCGTACCACTGCTGTCGCCAGTGCAGTCTGGTCTTCCCGTTTCCTGGCTGTGTGGTAGTGGTGGTTTGAGAAATGGGCATGTGCACGGATACGCTGCTGTCCCAAGAGAGGGCAGAGTGCACCACTCACACGGTGTCAGTCACAGGCAGCCAGGACTCAGCACTGACTGGTGGAAGAGCTGACTGCAGCAGAGCTATGACATGACAGAAGCCGCAGTCAATATATCCCACCTGCCTTTCCAAGCTGGAGGAGACGGTGCAGGTCAGAGCCTGAATGGTGCCGGTTCGAGCCTCGATCAGCGATACCATTGTGGGCGACACCGGCTCCTGGGCAGGGGACTTTATTGCGGCGTCCGTGAAACTGACCACAGGCTCCATGGTGGACTGCAAGGTGGTGAGGTCACCCAGTATGGACACAGTCTCCTCCATCCTCTTAGACAGATTAAGACAGTTTCTGGACAGGTTTTCCAGTGCCTCCAGCAATTGATGATGCACATGGAAGATCCTCCTTTTGAAGGCTAGGCCGGTGAACTCTCCATCCTTGCCCTCTTCGGGGGAACTGGAAGCTCAGCTGGCCGTTTGGCCATCCGTCTCCTGCACGCTCATTTCCGCCGTGGAAAGCTTCTGCTCACCATTCCTGAATGATTCACTCTCCATGCATCCTGACAACTGGACATATCTTCCCCGAGCCAATCCCCTGCTGGTGTACTGGAATCTTGGAGCCCGTGACAAAGCGTTTTCTGTTCGCCATCCATCTCATCCACAGCAGAGCCAAGTAATGGCTCAGACCTGGAACAGAGTGTAGAGGGGCAAATGTCAGTGTGTGATGGGAAGGTTAGACAGCAGCAAGATGAGGGGTCAGCACAATGTGAGTGCAGGGGTGCCACAGCGCCCACGTTATTGCTTAAGGGAAGAGAGGATAAGAGAATTAGGTCTCCACCCTTGTCAACTGGCCTCCAACATTTTCATTCTACATTCTGCTCCAGCTGCTGAGCCATATGATGTCCAGAGCTTCTTGCAGAAGTTATAATCAGTGTTGTGCACGAGGGAACAAGGAGCCATTAGAGGTTTATGGGCTGGATCAGAGGATCTTGCTTGCCGTGACACCCACCTGACTGCCGCATGGAGGCAGAAACTGTTGATCCTAAGGTAATTAAAATGCTGCAATGGTGATTGTATGCTTCCGGAGGTATCTTTGCCTTCAGAGATAAGATATGCAAAAGGTGACTCTTCAGTTGATGGCTGTGCTGGTGAACACACATGCTGGAGTTGAGTGAACTTGTGCTATTGTTGAGAGGCTCCGCCAAGGCTAATGAATTGTTCCATTGCAGAGATGTTAACATGGCTGTAATGCAAGTAATGATCATGGCCTATGCCTGAAAAACTTTGTGTGCCTCAGCAGAGAGTGGGAGGGAGTTAGTGCCTGCTTTCTGAGTTTGTAATCACAGAATCATAGAATTGTTACAGTGCATGAGGAAACCATTCGGCCCATCATGTCTGCTCCGGCTCTCTGAAATATCAACTCCCTCAGTTCCATTCCCCTGCCTTCTTCCTATAACCCTGCACATTCTTTCTTTTCATATAACAGTCTGATTCCTGTTTGAATGCTTCATTTGAACCTGCCCCCACCACGTTCTCATGCAGCACATTCCAGACCTTAACCACTGGCTGCATGAAATGTTTTTCCTCATGGCTGTTTTGCTTCTCTGACCAAATATCTTAAATCTGTGCCCTCTCGTTCGCGGTCCTATCACCAGTGGTGGCAGTGACTCTCTATCTACTCTGTCCAGACTACTCATCATTTTGAATACCTCTATCAAATCACCTCTCAGCCTTCCCTTCTCCAAGAAAAACAGTCCTAAATTCTCCAAACTATTTTGATAACTGAAATTCCTCATCCCTGAAACCATTCTCATAAATCTTTTCTGTACTCTGTCCAATGCCCTCAGATCTTTCCCACGTGGAGTGCCCAGAACGGGATGCAATGCTCCTGCTGAGGTTGAGCTAGTGTCTTATACACGTTCAGCATAACATCCTTGCTCTTGTACTCCATGCCCCTACTAATAAAGCCCAGATTACTGTATGCTTTATCAACTGCTCTTACAACCTGTCCTACCACCTTCAATGACTTAAGCACAAATACACCCAGGTTCCTCTGCTCCTGCAACCGCCTTTAGAATTGTACCCTTTATTCCATATTGTGTCTCCATGTTCTTCCTACCAAAATGAATTACTACACATTTCACTTCACTGCCGCCTGTCTGCCCATTCCACAAAGTTGTCTATGTCCTTTTGAAGTTCTATACTATCCTCCTCACGGTTCACAGTGCTTCCAAGATTCGTATATCTGCAAACTTCAAAATTGTGCCCTATACACCAAGGGTCAAGGTCTATTAATATATATTAGGAAAGCAAGTGTCCCAACACTGATCCCTAGGGAAATCCACGACAAACCTTCCTCCAGCCCGAAAAACATCCATTAATCACAACTCGTTGTTTCCTGTCACTCAGCCAATTTTGTGTCCATATTGCTGCTGTTCCTATTATTCCAGGAGCTACAGGTTTGCTCACAAGTCTGTTGAGTGACATTGTATCAATCGCCTTTTGAAAGTCCATGTACATCACATCAACAGCATTTCCCACATCAACCCTCTCCGTTACCTCCTCAAAGGAACTCCAGCAAGCTGGGCAAACATGATTTTCCCTTAAGAAATCCATGCTGCCTTTCCATAATTAACTCAGATTTATCCATGTGACTATTGATTTTGAACCGAATTAATTTTGAAACGAATTAATTTTTCTAGAAGTCTTCCCACCACAGAAGTTCAAATGGCTGACCTAAAGTTGCTGCTGTAATCTACCCACTCTGTCTCTGTCTTGCTCTATGTCTTTATCTTCCCTCCCTTTCTCTCTCTCTCTCTCGCTTTGTCTCTCTCTCTCTTTGTCCTTTCTCTTTCTTTGTCTCTACCTCTCTCTGTGTCTCTGTCGCCATCCCTCCCTTTGTCCCTCCCTCCCTCTGCCTCTATCTCTCACTCTCTGCCTCTCTCTCTGTCGGTCTCTCCTTCTTTCTCTGTCTCTGTCAATCTATCTTCCCCTCTCTCTCTTTGCCTCTGTCTCTCCATCGATTCTTCTCTCCCCCAATCCCTGTCTCTCCCAATCCCCCCCACTCTCTCTCTGTGTCTCTGTCTCGCCCTCTCCATCTGTTCACCCGGCTGTCTTTCCCTCTACCTCTGCCCTTCCATCTCCCTTCCTCCATCGCTCTATCTCTCTCTCTCTCTCTGCCGCTCCCTTTCTGGCTGTCTCTCGCTCCATCGCTGCCTCAGTCTCCCTTGTCGCTATCTCCCCTGTCTCTGCCCCGCCCTCCTTCTCTGTCTCTCTTTCTTCCTCTCACTCTCTGTCTTACCTCTCTCTCTGTCTCCCCTCTCTCTGTTCCTCCCTCTCTCTTTGTATCCCTTTCTCTCTCTGTGTCTCTCTCTCTCGGTCTCTCCCTCTTTTCTTGTCTCTCCCCCTCTCTCTTTCTCCACTGCTGTCCATGACTCTGTCTGTGTCTCTCTCACACCATCTCTCCCTCTTTCTCTTTTCATCTCAGTCTTCCTCTCTCTCTCTCCTTGGACAGCAATGCTTTCAGCCATTTCTTGGTTAATTTTCAACTGGTAACTCTTTCCATCAGAATCATAGAAAATTTAAGTAACAGATAGAGGCCAATTGGCCCATCGTGTCTGTGCCAGCCGGAAAATGAACTACCTATTCTAACCCCACATTTCAGCATTTGGTCCGAAGCCCTGCAGATTACGGCATTGAGATGCATATCCAGACTCATTATGAATGAGTTGAGCGTCTCTGCCTCAACTATTCATTCAGACAGTGAGTCCCAGACCATCACAACCCACTGGGTGAACATAGAACATAGAACATTACAGCGCAGTACAGGCCCTTCGGCCCTCAAATTTGCGCCGACCTGTGAAACCATCTGACCTACACTATTCCATTTTAATCCATATGTCTGTCCAATGACCACTTAAATGCCCTTAAAGACTCTCACTATCCACCCTATCTAACCCTCTGACTATCTTATATGTCTCTATTAAGTCACCTCTCCTCCTCCTTCTCTCCAACGAAAACAACCTCAAGTCCCTCAGCCTTTCCTCGTCAGACCTTCCCTCCATACCAGGTAACATCCTGGTAAATCTCCTCTGCACCCTTTCCAAAGCATCCACATCCTTCCTATACTGCGGTGACCAGAACTGCATGCAATACTCCAGGTGCGGCCGCACCAGAGTTTTGTACAGCTGCAGCATGACCTCGTGGCTCCGAAACTCGATCTCCCTACTAATAAAAGCTAACACACCATATGCCTTCTTAACAGCCCTATTAACCTGGGTGGCAACTTTCAGGGATTTATGTACCTGTACACCAAGATCTCTCTGCTCATCTACACTACCAAGAATCTTCCCATTAGCCCAGTACTCTGCATTCCTGTTACTCCTTCCAAAGTGAATCACCTCACACTTCTCCGCATTAAACTCCATTTGCCGTCTCTCAGCCCAGCTTTGCAGCCTATCTATGTCCCTCTGCAACCTACAACATCCTTCGGCACTATCCACAACTCCATCGACCTTCGTGTCATTCGCAAATTTACTAACCCACCCTTCTACACCCTCATCCAGGTCATTGATAAAAATGACAAATAGCAGTGGCCCCAAAATAGATCCTTGCGGTCCACCACTAGTAACTAAACTCCAGGATGAACATTTGCCTCGACACTCTGTCTTCTTTCAGCTAGCCAATTTCTGATCCAAAGCACTAAATCACCTTCAATCCCATACTTCTGTATTTTCTGCAATAGCCTACCGTGGGGAACCTTATCAAACGCCTTACTGAAATCCATATACACCACATCCACGGCATTACCCTCATACACCTGTTTGGGCACCTTCTCAAAAAGCTCAATAAGGTCTGTGAGGCACGACCTACCCTTCACAAAACCGTGCTGACTATCGCTAATGAACTTATTCTTTTCAAGATGATTATAATTCCTATCTCTTATAACCTTTTCCAACATTTTACCCACAACCGAAGTAAGGCTCACAGGTCTATAATTACCAGGGCTGTCTCTACTCCCCTTCCTGAACAAGGGGACAACATTTGCTATCCTCCAGTCTTCCGGCACTATTCCTGTCGACAATGACTACATAAAGATCAAGGACAAAGGCTAAATCTTTTCCTCATCTCCCCTCTAACGTTCTACCAATCCCATTAAATCTTTGCCCCCTCCTCACTGAACTCTCTGCTAAGGTGAGTAGACCCCACACCTCCACTCTATTCAGGCCCCTCAAAATGTTGTACATTTCAATCAGATTTCCTCTCAGCCTCCTCTGTTCCAAGGTGAACATCCCCAGCCGATCAAATCTTTCCTCATAACTGCATTTTCCTACCCTGGCATTATCCTCATAAATATCCCCTGAACCCTCTCCAGTGCAATTACATCCTTTCTGTAATGAGTTGTCCAAAACTGCACACAGTGCTCAAGTTGTGGCCTAACCAATGGGTTATACAGTTCAGCATTACCTCCTTGCTCTTGCATTCTACATTTGCCATGTTGGGAACATCACTGCAGTTTGAAAATATCAAACACCGATCCAACACTCACGCCTAAAACACTCACAATAAACTCCCAACACATGACTGGGCAGATAATCAGGATTGTTACTGATTATCACAACTTCTCTCATCCTCTCTCTTTCTGTCTCTCCCTCTCATGTCTGTCTCTGTCCATCTCTCTCTCTCTCTTTCTCTCTGCCTCTCTCTCTCTCTGCCTCTCCCTTTCTCTCTGCCAGTGCCCTTCTCTCTCTGTGTCTATGTCTCTGCTTATCTCTCTCTGTCCCTCTCTCTCTCTCTCCCTGCCTCTCCCCCTCTCTCTCTGCCACTGCCTGTCTCTCCCTCTCTCTGTCTATCTCTCTCTGTCGCTCTCCCTCTCTCTGCCTCCAATAACTGCCGCATTCTCAGCCTCTGTCCATGACTCTGTCTGTGTCTCACTCACAC
Source organism: Heterodontus francisci (assembly GCF_036365525.1). Taxonomy (NCBI): domain Eukaryota; kingdom Metazoa; phylum Chordata; class Chondrichthyes; order Heterodontiformes; family Heterodontidae; genus Heterodontus; species Heterodontus francisci. The sequence goes on along the minus strand of NW_027140989.1, from coordinate 2,623,613 downwards.
CACATCTCCCTCTTTCTCTCCTTGGACAGAGACGTTTTCATCCATTTCTTGGTTAATTTTGAACCTTCAATTATTGCCCCTGCTGGGAACGTCACTGCAATTTGAAAATATCAAACACTGATCAACTCCCTTAAACTCTCACTCTAAACCCCTAATACCGGACTGGGCAGATAATGGGATTGTTACTAGGGTTCTGTCAAGTTCTCAATTGATTATCTCTTCTGTCTCTCACTTTCTTTCACTCCGTCCCTCCCTCTATTTCTCCATTTGCTTTCATTTCGCTCTCTCCTCTGTCCTTCAGCTCCCACTGCTTTATACATAGAGAGGGAGCTCTCTCCACTTTATACAAAGAAAGGGATCTCCCTCTACTTTATGCACAGAGGAATCTCCATCCACTTTATACATAGAAAGGGAGCTCCCTCCACTTTATACATATCGAGAGGGATCTCCCTCCACTTTATGCATAGATGTTATCCAGCTGCCATGGTGGGATTTGAACCCCTGTCCCCAGGCCATTAGGTTGGATCACCGGATTACTTGATCAGTGATATTATCACTATGCGACTGCCTCCCCAATGGACGTGGAGAGTGTGTGTCCCCTAATATCACCCACAGTAGTTCCTCGGCTGTAACCCTGAACATAATCCCGAATCAGAGACTGAAAGTTCACATCTTAACTGGGAAAAGGCAGGAACAGAGTGAAACCGGATTGCTTTTGTCCCTGGATTCAGTGCACACTGCAGACAGGTCAGTTACATTTACAAAAGAAACGCCAGGAGTGAACAAGGTCAATGCAATAATATGGAAAATATAAATGACGCCACTCATAATTGTAGGAGTGACTCAGTGTGAGAACCGATTTCAGGTTTATTCCCGAGAGAGGTTTTACTAAGAAAATGTCATTGATATTAAAATGATTGTGTTTTATCCACCACATTATTTACATCAGACTCAAAGCTGCTGATGTAATGTGTTTGTTCAGGTGTGTGTAACTAACAGCAATGATCAGGGGTATTACAGTGTCAGTGAAGACGTATCCCCTGCATAAATCAGGACACGTTGGAATGAATCAGCTCATAATTCCTCTGGGTTGAAGGCTCACAGAAGTCTCTGATTCTCACAGACATGGGATATTCAGTAATGGATCAGATAGAACGCATTTACTATCCAGCACTTGCGGCAATTTGTGTTCCTGGTAAGCCACTATATCAAAGGTTCATGCTGTAAATCTTTGTTAACCGTGCTGCTTACTCGGTATTGTTTTTCACTGTGTGTTACACAGCCTCCTGTTCTTTTCCTGCAACTTACTGATGGAATCTCCTCATTGTCTACTCTTTCAGTCTTGCAGAAGCTGCATTATAACTTTAATGGTATTGTTTCAAGTAACCATGGCATTGTTATTGGATTATTCTCTAGATCGAATATATTTGAATTAGGCGTCTCAGTTAGCATCAAGAGTCAGACCATCAGGAACTTTTAACAGTTTCATGACGTGTATCTAACCGGTCCTAGAATATTTTTATGAATGTTTCCTCTCCGTGATTGATAATGAGACATCTCACAGTCTCAATGTTACCAGGGGACAGCCAAATATCCTCCCTCCCCAACAACATGGCTGAGTTGAACTGAGATTTCAATGCATTTATTGCTTCTCACCGATATCAAATATTATTTCATCCTTTGTGTGTCTGAGGCTGCTTCAGAGGTCTGGCTGCTGAACTGAGATTCCTGCTGACACTTTCACACCTCCTTCTCTGCTTCACTGTGGAGCTTTCACTGTCACTGGACTACATTGTAAAATAGAAAGTACTGATGTGATGTTTTATTGGTTTACACTCTATCAGTTGGAATCAAGATTCTTTCCATTTATCTGTAGATTGTCAGCTGCAGCGCTGATGTTGCTGTTTTAGCTATTAAACAGTTCCACATTCTCACGGTTTGCTTTATAAATCCAGGAGAAGGAATTTCAATGATTGTGAGGTTTTTTTTTTGGAAGAAGCTTTCGATTCTGTTTATTCCATGCATTGGAGATGAAGTGAAGAGTGTAGCTGAACAAGTGGAGAATTGAGTGTTCTGCAGATACATTAAATAATTCACAGAGGTTTTACCATTGAACAAGCTGACTCTGAGAATAGAATCATTGAACCTGGGTCTGGTGAAAAAAACCACAGGCGTAGAACGTTAGGAATAAATCTTATGTGAATAGTAGCATTAAGTAACTGTTTGCAGGATGTCAGTACTCCGGAGAGATAGGGAAGGAGAAAAGGAACTGGGAGAATGAAACCGAGGGAAAGAGATAAGCAGAAGTAAAGAGAAAGAGAAAGAAGCAGCAGTGTAAATAATTCACTCTCATAAAGTGCTGGAATGTCCTGACCAATTAGTGAGAGAAACTGTAAGTTGAGGTTGTCTGTTGTCAGGTTGCGTTCATTTTCCTGTTGGAGTTGATCCTCTGTGTTTATTTCTGTCAGGTCCTCATTTTGTTTTGTAGAACGATCCTATTCCTCACTTAGTGACTGAATAATTAAAATAGAATCAGTTCTTCACTGATGGTAAATCAATATTTAAATACCGCACATTAAAATCTCTGTGACTGCTGAATTCAATAAAGAGCGAGGCTGATATCAGAAATATATTTCAATTTATATTTAATTGCCTTTACCAACTAAGTATATTGACTATATTGTATAAACAATGACCTGTTCTCCAACACTAATAACCACAGTGATTATTGTTTGAATGTATTAATTGAGTTGTATTACTAGGATCTATAGATTTGATTTCCTCTTACACTATGCTGCAGTCTCTCCCTGTGACTCTCAGCCTCTCCTCCCACTGTATTGACTCCTCTGCCTCCTCATACATTGCTTCAGTTTAACCACTTTCCCAAACCATCTGCTCCAGTCTCCCCTCCAGCTCAAAGATCTCCTTTTCCTTCTCTCCCTCCCAAGTTCACTCACTGGCTCCACCTCCAGTTGCCTCGTCCAACTTGATAGGAATGTAAGAACATAGGAGCTGGAGGAGGCCATTCAGCCCTTAGAGCCTGCTCTGCCATTCTAGACCATGGTTAATATTCAAACTTAGCGCTGCAGTTTTCAGCCTTTTCCCATTTGGTAATAGTCCCTGTCGGTTCTCTGAACCCAGAGCAACAAACCAGCTACACATCCGCTCTCCCCAAACCTTCCCAACCAACAGACTGGAGACAAATCCCCAAATAACCCATTGGATTCCATCTCTGTAAAACCCCTTCTTATTTCCCCACTGGCACTGCAGCCTCACCCAGTCCTTCCAGTAGATCCAGTGTTGACTTTATTCACTTTCTTTATCAATTTCCCAATTCATTATTTATAATTGTGTTTCAAACATTTCACTGTGCCAAAGTACTGCCCTGGTCAACGAATCAGTTTTCACTGTTGCGTGCAGCAACAAAGTGGGAAATTTCAGCCCAGTTTCTGTCAAACTACTGCTTTGTCCCCAGGCCTGATCAATAATTTATCTGCTTCCTTTTCTCTCTCTCTTCCAGTTAACTTGGTGGCGATTGTGATCCTGTCCCGAAGAAAGTGCGGACTCTCTGAATGTACCACTGTCTACGTCGTGGCAATGCCAGTGGCTGATCTCCTGGTCGTTCTCACTGATCCAATATTGAGTTGGATTGTTTTAATTTATTTCCCATATTCTTTCCTGGGAATTACTCCTGTGTGTTCTCTCATTTACGTTCTGCTTTCTGCAGCCACAGTTGTCTCTGTCCGGCTCACAGTCACTTTCACCTTTGATCGATTTGTGGCCATTTGTTATGAGAAGCTGAAAACAAAGTATTGCACAGAGAAAACAACGGCTGTGGTTGTGGGAACGGTGAGTGTTTTGGGCTGTTTAGAGTCTGTCCCCTGGTACTTTACATGGGAACAAAGTTACATTATTGATAATGTTGCCATGGGTTGTGATTATAAACTGAGCGTCTTTACTTCCCCCATATGGGAGGCTTTTTAATTGCTGGACCTCATTTTAAACCCTTGTGTCCCAGTGTTTCTGATTTTGCTGCTCAATGTTCTGACTGTCAGACGGATTATATTCTCCAGTAAGGGCCACAGCGGATTCCGGGGCCACAGCAATGGAGAGGATCACAAGGACCCAGAGATGGAGAATCGCAGAAAATCCATTATTTTACTCTTCAGTATATGCGGCAGTTTTATACTGCTATGGATGACACTGATTTTGTTCCTCGTACATAGACGAATTGCAGATATTCAATATGTTTTCTCCAACACTGATCCTCTCTTTATCACAGATCACACATCAATAATGCTGCAGGTTCTCAGTTGCTGCACCAACACATATATTTACACTGTGACCCAGACTAAATTCAGACAGGAGCTGAAGAAGGCGATGAAATGCCCTCTCAATCTCATTGTGAAATTAGTGTAATCATAGAAAGAGCTGAAGGGTTTTAAACACTGGAATTAAATCCCATTCAGCTCACCTCCCTACACCCACCCCACCACCACCCCCCCCCCCCCCCCCCGCGGCACCCCCCCTCCCCACAACGGGCTGGCACTCTCCAGCCGCTCGATCCCCGGCCCGCCCCACCCGCAGTCCTGGCAGCTGCCAGAACGTCGCAGACTTTGATATTTTCGTGGTACCAGTACAGCGCCACCTAGTGTTTGCGTTGTCAGGAAATGCAGCCTGTGGACAAAGCTGCAAATCACAGTGACTGTGAGCTGGTGGGAGGGGCAGAAACTGCAGTGAGAAAGAGACACCAGCAGATGGAGATGGTGAGATGCGGCGGAAACTGCAGTGAGGCTGGGATACCAGTAGATGGCGATGGTGAGAGGGGACAGTAACTGCAATGAGACAGGGAGACCAGCAGATGGAGATGGTGAGCAGATCAGTCGCTGCAGTGAGACAGGCGCAGCGGCAGATGGAGAAGGTGAGAGGGGGCAGTAACTGCAGTGAGACAAGGACACCAGCAGATGCAGATGCTGAGCCACTGTTGATGGGAGATTCTGTGTTCCTGAGAGTTTGAAAATTTCCAAAATTTTGATGAATTTTCTTTTTGTAATTTTGAGATACTTAATAAAATAATTTCTATACAACTTATGTTAAATGGCTATCTTCCTGCTATGTAAACACTTGTAACATTAAACTCGTTCCTATTTGGAAAATGGTTTTGAGTGATTGAAGGTGATGCATAAATAAAACAACAACATCAAATAAAACTCAAACAATCATTTGCAAATGACAACTCTAAATAATTTGTGTTGCGTTCTTCATCACTAAATTTATGACATCTCTCTCTCACTTCTCTTTCTATGCTGGCATCTTCTCTAATATAGCTTAGTGAAGTTTTGAACAAATTGTCTTTTGAATGTTAATATTGAATTCCAGACTATAACAACTCCCTGTATATTTGTTTCTCCCCTCTGCTAGTGTCAACAGTCTCTCCTCATGTCTCCAAACTGAGGGAAAACATTTGAATACAATTAATTTCTCCAGGACAGCGGCTGCAGAGGAGCTGGAACCTCATGAATTTGGACAAGTGATGAACAAAAATCCCTCTGAATCCCCCAAGAGAGCAGCGCAAATAAACAGTCATGAAGTAAAGGGAAATAAGTGACACTTTTTTGGAGCAGCAAAAAACTCTTGGTCAGAATGCGGAGGTCCTTATCCCCTGTCCAGGATCTGTTGCCGATGGGCAAACGGATGGAGGGAATATATTAGAGTCCATCCGTGGAATATAGATCATGTGGGATGGAAAGTATCACATCTTTAATTTCTCTCTCTCTGCCCTTTCCCTTCTTCCCTTCCCTTCTCGCCATCGCTCTCACTCTCAACCTCTCTCACTCTCAATCTGTCTTTGTGTTTCTGTCTCTGATTCTCTGTATATCTTTCTCTCACACAGGCTTTCTCTCTTTCAGTTTATCTCTCAAACTCTGTCTCTCATCCTCATTTTCTCTCTCAATCTCTGTCTCTCTCACTGCCTCTGTCTCTCTATTTGTGTTTTTCTCTCTCTGTTTCTATTTGTGTGATTCTCCTTGTGTCTTTCTATCTCACTGGATTTCTGTCTATCTCTCTGGGGCCTGCAATTCCTTTGTGTCTCCGTTTCTTTCCATCCACTTTGTCCCTCCATTTTTCCATCTTTTCTCTATCTTTCTCCATTTATTCTACCTTCTTTCTTTCTGGCTGTCTATTCTGTCTCTTGCTGTCTTTTCTGTCTCTTGCTGTATTTCCTCTATTACTTTGACTTTTTCTATCTTTCCTCCATTTCTCTGACTTTGTCGGTCTTACCTCCATTTCTCTGATCTTTTCTGTCACTATCTTTGGCTCTTTCTGGCTTTCCCTCCCTGTGGCTTCTTCCCTCTCTCTTTCTCTGTGGCTTTTTCTCTCTTTGTGGATTTCTTCCCACCCCACTGCAAATTTTTGGCTCCCCCCACAAATTCCCCCTCCTGCAATTCTCCCCCATGACAAATCTCCCCACACTACAAATCGCTCTCCATCACAAGATACCACCCGCAAATTACCCTGCTCTGCAAATTCCCCCATGGAGACTTTACCATCCACAAATTTCGTCTATGCAAAATCCCCCCACCCGCAAACCCCCCTGCAAATGTCTGCCTCCGACTAATTTCCCTTCCCCCACTGCCCGCAAATCCCCCTGACACCCTATTTCCGGCCTGAAATACCAGCACCCGAAAATTCGTGGCCCCCGGAAATTCCTCCCCACCCCCCATCACCACAATTTTGCACACCCTGCAAATTTCGCGCGCGTTAGCCAAATCCACCCCTCCACCCCCGCAAACTCTGCACCGCCCCCACAATTCCACCCGGCAAATTCCCTCCGGACCACCTTCATATTCTTCCGAAAGTGCGACACCCAGTACTGGACACAATGCTCCGGCTGAGGCTGAAATAGTGTCTGATACAAGTTCAACATAACTTTCTTGCTCCAGTACTCTATGTCCCTATTAATAAAGCCCAGGATACTGTATATTTTAACAATGACATCTGCCAGCTTTCCCTAATTCCATCAACTTGTCTATGTCCTTTTGCAGTTCCACACTCTCCTCCTCACAGTTCACAACGCATCCAAGTTCCATATTACCTGAAAACTTTGAAACTGTGCCCAGTAAACCAATCGCTAGGTCATTAATATATATCAGGAATATCTGAAATTGAAGAGTGTGTAGGGTTACGGAAAGAAGGTGGGGTTCTCGATCGGGGTGTATTGTTCCTTCGGAGATGCAGCACAGACACAATGCGTGAAATGGCCCCTTCCGCACTCTAACAATTCTCTGAGTCTGTACAAATTGAGCTTTTGGCTGCACAGTCGGGACATATGCAAATGTTAACTTCCTTGTCCAACTTCTCAGGGATTCACTAAGAACATGTGACGACTCCAGAGACCAGGCCGAGGTGCCCAAGTGGTAAAGCCAATGGATTGATAATCGACCATACCTTGCAATGCATAGGTTTGAATCCCCTACTGTTTGTGTATTTCTGTAACATGCATATATTAATATTTTGTTTGAATACATTTTGCAATATCTCGCTGCAGTTCGTAAAGTGCTGATGGCATTTTAAAATTAACACTCCCAGATGGGATTCTTCACTCAAGTTATACTGGAATGAATGACAAACAGAAATCCCAAACGAAATCCATATTTATTACTCCATCCCTTCCGTGAATCTTTACTTTTCCTGGATTCACATCGAATGAAAGAATATTGAGAAAACTTGGTGAAGGAGCAGAAGCATAACGTTAACCTTTGGGAATCAATCTATTGTCAAACCTTCCTGATACGTTAATAATGTGAGACATATTTCGGCAGATGAAGTTTAAAGTGAAGGGTCATCTAATTAACGGGAACAATTTATATTCACATAACGCCTTTAACGTAATAAAACGTCTCCAAACGACTTCACTGGAGAATTATATAACAAAGTATGACAACGATCCACATAAAGAAATAATAGGACAGATCAAGAAAAGTTTGGTCAAAGAGGCAGGTTGTAAGGAGTGTCTTTGAGGTAGTAATCAAGGTAGAGAAGCAGAGAGGTGTAGGGAGGGTAATCCAGAGATTGAAGCCTGGGCAGCTGAAGGTGTGACCACCAATGGTGGAGCGATTAAAATCAAGGATGCACAAAATACCAGAACTAGAGAAGTGCAGATATCTCTGAGGGTTGTGGGGCTGGAGGAGATTACAGCGAAAGGGAGGTGCGAGGCGATGGTGGAATTTGAAAACAAGGAGAATTTTGAAATCAAGACCATGCTTGACGGGGAGCCACTGTCGGCCAGCGAGCACAGAGGTGCCAGGGAAAAAAGGGACTTGGAGCAAGTCATGATATGGGCAGTAGAATTTCGGATGATTTCAAGTTTATGGAGAATAGAATGTGGCAGATCACCCGGAGTGTGTCTGAATATTATGGCCATGTCCCTGCCATTACTTTTTAGTTTATAGTGAGCCTGCCTGAGTGTTCATACTCCTGCCCTCATTCCTTACATTATTCATGTGCCTTTAGAATATTTTATTATTTCTCGTTATGATCCCTTGTTCAGATAGTTTCACTCGAACAATCCAATCAATCCATTAATCATCTTAAATGCCTCAATGATATCACACTTGAAGCTTCCATGCCAAAGGGACTGAGCGAAGAACTTGAGGTGCATAAGTGTTTTTTACGTTCTGTGAAATAACCTGAGACTAATTTACCCTTTCTGAAACGGCCTGAGCGGTTCGTTACGCTCTTTGGTGAAAGCTGAGTACTCTTCACCTTCCACAATAACTCTTGGACGTCCCTTCTGGTCTCCGAGACATCCTGAGTGTCCATTAGCCCATGTGATACCTTTGAGTCTTCCTTACCATCTCCGCTGCCCAGAAAGCGTCGCGGCCCTACCTGATATCTCCTGAGCACCCCTTACCCCATCCAATAAGCCCTGAGCGTACTTTACATGCTTTCACTCTCCTGGAGCTCATTATCTTCTCAACTGCCCTATGTCTCTTACCACTCCAATATATTGTGAAACTTCCTTACTCTTTTGGGACCCCTTTAAAGACTCTAAATCCACTGGATAACTCATTAGCGAATTGTATTCCCACACATCCACTGTGGAACCCCTCCCTTGCGAATTCACTGAGAAACCCGGAAAACATGAGCAACGTGTCTTTCAAAGCCATGCTTCAGGCTACTGAACGTGGAAAGACTGGAATTAACAGTCCCTGTAAGAAAGTGAAGAGCGAACACGTGTCTGAGAACAGCTGAGAAAAGAGATGTCTGGCGCTGCGAACCTGAGGCAGGTTTTGTGTTTTCAGTAATACTGTTGTTGCGAAAGCAGAAATTTAAAAACAGAAAATTGATGAAAACTTTGGGGAAATGAGGCGGCATCTGTGCAGAGATATTTATTTTACCAGGCTGTCATTGGTCACTTGGAATGAGAATTCAGGCAGCTCAGAGCTTCCACTATCAGCACATCCCTGCAGAAACAGTTTGGGTGGAAATTAAGACTGTGCTGATTTGAGCAAAAAGCGTAAGACAGCTCTACAATGCACCCACACAGCGGCTTGTGGAAGGATGTGCCCCAGATGTTGGACTCTTGGACTTGTTAAAGAAAGTAGAAAAAAAAAGCACACCTGGTTTCCAGTGGGCTGCACAGTGGTGCAGTGATAGCACCGCAGCCTCACAGTTCCAGGGAACCGGGTTCGATTTTGCGTAGCGCCGGTGAGGAGTTTGCGAGTTCTCCCTGTGACCGCGTGGGATTTTCCTGGGTGCTCCAGTTTCCTCCATCAGCCAAAGATTTGCAGGTAAATTGGCCTTTGTAAAATTGCCCTTAGTGCATATAAGTGGCAGGGAATATGGGATTACTGTAGGGTTCGGATAAATGGGTGCATGTTGGTCGGCACAGACTCGGTGGGCCGAAGGGCCTGTTTCAGTGCTGTATCTCGAAATAACAAAATAAATCAAGAATAAAATAGATAGTCTGAAATACAATAATGGTGGAATTCTGAGCCATGCATGCAGAGAGCAATGGATTAGTGCTTTGCTGCTTTAACCTGTCGGCTACATCATCCCATGAACACAACTCACAATGTTTTCTTCTTTCTCACTGCAAATCATTACACTCAGAGGATAAACAGCAGGAATGACAGCTTTCAACCACCAGTCAACAGCATCAACGCTGAGTTAGGCCCGGCGTGGTCGTGGGACTGAGTGGCCAAAGCTGCTGGATTTATGTTCGAGTCCCTACCAAGCTCAAATCCCATCACTTCTGTTATTGGCGTTGTTCCTTGGCCTCCTTATCTCGAGAGACAATGGTTAAGCGCCTGGAGGTGGTCAGTGGTTTGTGGAGCAGCACCTAGAGTGGCTATAAAGGCCAATTCTAGAGTAACAGGCTCTTCCACAGATGCTGCAGAAAAAATTGTTTGTCGGGGCTGTTACACAGTTGGCTCTCCCCTTGCACTTCTGTCTTTTTTCTTGCCAACTGCTAAGTCTCTTCGACTCGCCACACTTTAGCCCCGCCTTTATGTCTGCCCGCCAGCTCTGGCGAATGCTGGCAACTGACTCCCACGACTTGTGATCAATGTGTCAGGACTTCATGTCGCGTTTGCAGACGTCTTTAAAGCGGGTCTGATACCAGTGGCGAGCTCGCTGTACAATGTGTCTTTGAGGATCCTGCCATCTTCTATGCGGCTCACATGGCCAAGCCATCTCAACCGCCGCTGACTCAGTAGTGTGGAAAAGCTGGGACTGTTGGCCGCCTCAAGGACTTCTGTGTTGGAGATACGGTCCTGCTGCCTGATGCCAAGTATTCTCCGGAGGCAGCGAAGATGGACTGAATTGAGACGTTGCTCTTGGCTGACATACGTTGTCCAGGCCTCGCTGCCATCGAGCAAGGTACTGAGGACACAGGCTTGATACATTCGGACTTTTGTGTTTCATGTCAGTGCGTCAGGGCTGTGTTCTCGCACACACACTTATTGGGAATTTTTTCTCCCTGCTGCTCTCACATGCGTATTGGCGTTGTATTGTCAGAAACACTGCTGAGAAGGGAAACTCGAAAAGAAGGCAGTTGACTGTGGAACTTTCAGCAGAGTCGGCAGATTTCTTTTGGAGCAATGCTGTTTATCAAATATATCTTCCTTTCACCAGCATTGCACTGGCCTATTTAAGATTATCACAGCGGATTTTCGAACCCTCTGACTGACTGTTATTACTCTGCATAACCGCGTTAATTCAAATCTGGAATAAGGCTTAGCTCGCTTTCTGTCTTAAACATCTGCCACAGCTGCTAATAGAACTGCCACAAGAAGCTAAACATCACTCCATGTAAATACCTTAGTACTGGCTGTCCAAAGCCCATTGTTTTCGTTTTACATCCCCACGCTTACACATGTCTGCAGTTCACTCTCCATCATGCATACCTACCTTTTCCCCCATCTTATTCTCCTGTCCAGTTTTAATACTGATCTGCTTCCATTTCATTGACATTTTACTACGACCGAGCCGACTCTAACTTTCATTGTCATTATGTTTCACCGTTTACCTTGCTCTGCTGCTACAGCTGCTCCTGGGGGCAGATGTTCCATTCACATCAATGTTCCTTTGTGCCTTGAACGCAGTCATTACTCTGAGTGTCTTCACAGTAGATAAGCTCTGCAAAAGGAGGGCTGGCTTTTGGAAGGACAGCGGCTGTTTTTTTTCACAAAATATTTTTGAAGAAACTCTTGATCCAGGCGATGCTAACAGAAGAACTGGGTTTTGTTTGCAGGGAGTTGGCGATTTTCTTTCAGCAGTCGATGTGAGTGATGGAAGGGGAGAGCTGCATATCAACCTGGAGAAATGCTTTGATGATTTAGCCTTGTTTTCTCAAATCAGCAAATCCATGAGGAGATTTGGCAGACGTTTTTCAAATCAGGAATTGTTTTCCCAATGTAAACTCTTTCTTGGCAGAAGGAAAGGTAACCAGAGGAGCGATGTTTAAGGTGATTGACAGAGGGTCTGTTTATTGGATGCCTACTGTACTTAATACTTCCTTCAGTGCCTCCCATTGTTTGTATCTAGTTTTGCCTGTTATTAACACATTCGAGTTTAACGTGTTCAGCCAATGTCTTACTATATGTCAGCCTGACTTATGGTGAATAGCAGAGCATTTCCACTACCTTTCTCCTCAAATTGAAGGTCAGCCTCTAACATATTATGACCAGTCATTGCTCGCTGCTCATTTGGTGTCTGAATATTAATTAATACTGGCTCGTTACTCATTACAAATTTTAGTTTCGCCTGTTCTCCTGTCATTTCTGTAGCATGTTATTTCAGAAAACTGCCCTCGCTTCACTCTCGAAATGAATTTCCTTTAGAGAAATGGCCAGCACCTGCAATCAATTTTGAAATAGCAGCTGTCTGTCTTGAACAGGAAATGCAGCCTGTCTGATGGTGAAAAGGGACAGTTGTTCTCAGGTGATTTTGATAGCCCGGTCTCTAAGAAAATATTGTTGTTTGTGCTTTTGCAAAAGTCGCTGCCAGCTCACTAAACTCAGAATATGTCCTTTATGAGAGTGTCCATCCCAAACTCGAAATACAATTCAAATCAAATTTCCACGGAGGCATTTGTTATAATAAAATCTCCCCTTGAGTGAATTAAATGCTGCTTTGAACAGAAACAGTTGAGAGTATGTTTGATAGAGGTGTCTCAAATTACCAACTGTTTTCACAGAGTGACGAAGAGGAAACTATTTCCAGTGCCAAATAGCCTCTAACTGGAGGACACAGATGTAAAGGTACCAGACACGACATGAAAAAGATAACCTGTTTTTAACAATCTGAGTTCGTGTGCTCTTCAATGCAGTGTTTGAAATACTGGTGGAACTCTCTCTCAGACACCCTCAGACACCCAATCTCATTCATTTTAATTTTCTAGCTGTCCAGGTAAGAAATTATTGAAAGGAACCTGTACAACTGTGCAAGAATTATATTTACATTGGCGGTCATAATCCCACTGATGATGCAGCAATGGAATTCTCGACCTATTCTGGATCTTTCGAACCCAGTAGATTATTTGGAACACGAGCAGAATTTTCAACTGATTTCTCGAACACAATTAAATTCTTCAACACAACGGATTTTTCCCGTTCCAATTGCTTTCTGTAAACGTAATTGATTTCTCATGTCCAAGTGGATTTCTGGAAACCCATTTTTCCCTCCAATATTTTGGAACCCAATCGATTTCTTCAGTTGCAATAGACATATAGAAGCCCAATTCTATTTTCCAAGTTTATGTCCGGAAACTCATTCTTTTTTTGTCCGTATCCATTTGATTTCTGGGGAAAAAAACAAATGTTTTCTCCCATTCCAACTGATACATAAACCGCAATGGGTCTATTCCTGTCCTCACAGGTTTCTGGAATCTTAATTGATTTCTCCCTTTGCAATAGATTTCTGCATCACCAATTCACTTTCCAATCCCAGTTTATTTCCCCAGAATGCTGCCAAGGATGGCAGAAATGAACCATTGACCATCACATTCTCTATGAGTATGTCGCTGTTTGTTCCAGTCCTTTATACGATGTAATGTGAGAGGTGGAACGCGCTGTTATGTGCCCTTGAAGCATTCAGACGTGTCAGAGTTCACAGGCGTTAGATATCAAAAAAACTAATTTGTGCATCATTTAAAATCAATGTTCATAATATATGAACATATTTGATATAATCAGACCCGAAAACTGTTAAAAACAGGACATGAATTAACACAGAGAATGTAATGGATTGAGTGAATTGTAATGTGAGCTACTCTAGAGAGAATATTTTGCTGATCCTGTAATTCTATTTTTTTAACACACAAAATGAAATAATGACATCTGCTTAAAGTAAATGGACTGAAGTTTATTATTTTGACATAATGCACAAGAAGAGCGCATTTTGTGCAGATTATGCAATTCGAGCTGTTATTTCAAAGGTTAGAGATAAAATTGGGCTGAGTCTGAGAGTGTTTCAGATCCACTGTTTCGTTTATAGATCGGTTGGAGACTTGGGCGGAGAAATGTCAGATGTTGTTTGCAGAACATAGAACAGAGAACAGTACAGCACAGTACAGGCCTTTCGGCCCACGATGTTGTGCCGAACGTTTAACCTACTCTAAGATCAAACTAACTACCTACCCTTCATTCTACTATCATCCATGTACCTATCCAAGAGTCGCTTAATTGCCCCCAATGTATCTGCTTCTACTACCACCACTGGCAGCACATTCCACGCATCCACCACTCTCTGTGTAAAGAACCTACCTCTGACATCTCCCTGAAACCTTCCTCCAATCACCTTAAAATTATGCCCCCTGGTGATAGCCCTTTCCAACCTGGGAAAATGTCTCTGACTATCCACTCTATCTATGCCTCTCATCATCGTGTACCCCTCTATCAAGTCACCTCTCATCCTTCTTCACTCCAATGAGAAAAGCCCTAGCTCCCTCAATCTTTCTTCGTAGAACATGCCCTCCAGTCCAGGCAGCATCCTGGTAAATCTCCTCTGCACCCTCTCTAAAGCTTCCACATCCTTCCTATAATGAGGCGACCAGAACTGAACACAATATTACACGTGTGGTCGAACCAGGGCCTTATAGAGCTGCAGCATAACCTCGTGGCTCTTAAACACAATCCCCCTGTTAATGAAAGTCAACACACCATACGCCTTCTTAACAACCCTATCAACTTGGGTGGCAACTTTGAGCGATCTATGGACATGGACCCCAAGATCCCTCTGTTCCTCCACACTACCAAGAATCCTGTCTTTAAGCCTGTATTCCGCATTCAAATTCGACCTTCCAAAATGAATCGCTTCACACCTTTCCAGGTTGACCTCCATCTGCCACTTCTCAGCCCAGCTCTGCATCCTGTCAATGTCCCGTTGCAACCTACAACAGGCTTCCATACTATCCACAACTCCAGCAACCTTCGTGTCATCGGCAGACTTGCTAACCCAGCCTTCCACATCTAAATGAGCCTACCATGGGGAACCTTATCAAACGCCTTGTTAAAATCCATATACACCACATCCACGGCTCTTCCTTCATCAATGTGTTTTGTCACATCTTCCAAGAATTAAATAAGGCTTGTGAGGCATGACCTGCCCCTGACAAAGCCAAGCTGCCTGTCTCTAATCAAACTATGCTTTTCCAAACAAGCATCAATCCTGTCTCTCAGAATCATCTCCAATAATTTGCCCACTACCGACGTCAGACTGGCTGGTCTATAATTCCCAGGGTTATCCCTATTCCCTTTCTTGAACAAGGGAGCAACATTTGCCAACCTCCAATCATCTGGTAGTACTCCAGTGGACAGTGAAGACGCAAAGATCATCGCCAAAGGCGCAGTAATCTCTTCCTTCACATCACGTAATATCCTTGGTTATTTCCCGTCTGGCCCCGGGGACCTATCTGTCCTCATATCATTCAAATGTTCCAGCACATCCACCCTCTTAACCGCAAACTGTTCAAGCATATCAGCCTGTTCCACGCTGTCCTCACAAACGACCAGGTCCCTCTCACTAGTGAATAATGAAGCAAAGTATTATTAAGGACCCCACTACCTCCTCCGGCTCCAGGCACACGTTCCCTCCACTATCCCTGATCGATCCTACCATCACTCTGGTCATCCTCTTGTTCCTCACATAAGTGTAGAACGCCTTGGGATTTTCCTTAATCCTACCCGCCAAGACTTTTTCATGTCCCCTTCTAGCTCTCCAAAGTCCATTCTTCAGTTCCTTCCTGGCTACGTTGTAACCCTCTAGACCCCAGTCTGATCCTTGCTTCCTCAACATTAAGTAAACTTCCATCTTCCTCTTGACTAGCTGTTCCACATCTCTTGTCTTCCAAGATTCCTTCACCCTGCCATCCCTTCATTGCCTCATCGGGACAAACCTATCCAGCAGTCGCAGCAAGTGCTCCCTAAACAACCTCCACATTTCTGTCGTGCATTTCCCTGAGAATATCTGTTGCCAATTTATGCTCCCCAGTTCCTGCATAATAGCATTGTAATTCCCCCTCCCCCAATTAAATATTTTCCCTTCCCGTCTGCTCCTGTCCCTCTCCATGACTATAGTAAAGGTCAGGGAGTTGTGATCACTATCACCGAAATGCTCTCCCACCGATAGATCTGCCACCTGGCCTGCTTCGTTGCCAAGCACCAACTCCAACGTTGTCTCCCCGCTAGTCGGCCAATCTACATATTGAGTCAGGAAACCTTCCTGGACACACCTGAAAAAAAACTGCTCCATCCAAACTGTTTGCACTAAGGAGGTTCCAATCAATATTAGGGAAGTTGAAGTCACCCATGACAACAACCCTGTTACTTCTGCACCTTTCCAAAATCTGCCTCCCAATCTGTTCCTCCAAGTCTCTGTTGCTATTGGGGGATCTATATAAAACTTCCAACAAAGTGACTTCTCCTTTCCTGTTTCTGACTTCCACCCATAATGACACTGTAGACAAACCCTCCTCGACGACCTCTCTTTCTGAAGCTGTGATACCATCCCTGATTAGCAGTGCCACTCCCCCACATCTTTTACATCCCTCCCTATTCCTTTTTAAACATCTAAGCCCCGGAACATCCAACATCCATTCCTGCCCCTGTGATATCCACGTCTCTGTAATGGCCACAACATCGTAGCTCCAAGTGCTGATCCATTCTCTAAGTTCATCACCCTTATTCCTGACACTTCTTGCGTTAAAATAGACACACTTCAACCCATCATACTGGCTGCAACTTTGCCCTGTCACCTGTCTAACCTTCCTCACAGACTCTCTGCACTCGGTATCTGCCTGTTCAACAGCGACCACACTGATCCGTAGCTCCGGTTCGCATCCCCATCCCAAACTAGTTTAAATCCTCCCGAAGAGCTCCAGCAAACCTCCCGCCCAGGATATTGGTGCCCCTCCAGTTCAGGTGCAACCCATCCTTCCTGTACAGGTCGCACCTTCCCCAGAAGGTATCCCAATGATCTACATATCTGAATCCCTCCCTCCTACACCAGTTCTGTAGCCACGTGTTAAGCTGCACTCGCTCCCTGTTTCTAGCCTCACTAGCACGTGGCACCGGTAACAATCCTGAGAATACTACTCTGCTCGACCTGCCTTTCAGCTTCCAACCGAACTCACTAAATTCGCTTTTCTGGTCCTCATCCCTTTTCCTTGCTATGTCATTGGTACCGATATGTACCACGACCTCTGGTTGCTCCCACTCCCCCTTACGAATCCTGTAGACTCGATCCGAGACACCCCTGACCCTGGCACCCGGGAGGCAACACACCATCCCGGCGTCTCGCTCGCTACCACCGAATCTCCTGTCTGTTTCTCTAACCACTGAATCTCCTATCACTATCGCTCTCCTCTTCTCAACCCTTCCCTTCTGAACCACTGGGCAAGGCTCAGTGCCAGAGACCTGGCCACTGTGGCTTTCCTCTGGTAGGTACCCCCACCCAACCATATCCAAAACAGTATACTTATTATTGAGGGGAACGGCCACAGGGGATCCCTGCACTGTGCGCCTACTCCCTTTCCCTCCCCTGACGGTCACCCAGCTACCTTTATCCTGTAACCTAGGTGTTACTACTTCCCGATAAATGCTCTCTATCACCCCCTGAGCATTCATAATGATCCGAATTTCATCCAGCTCCAGTTCCCTAACGTGGTCTGCGAGGAGCTGGAGCTGGGTGCACTTCTCACATGCGAAGTCAGCAGAGTCACCAGTGGTGATCCTCACCTCCCACATCCTGCAGAGGAGCATGCAACTGCCCTAGCTTCCATCCCCTCTGCACTAAATTGACAACAGAGATTTGAAAAAAAAGGAAAACCTTACCTTACCAAACCCACCACACAAGAGGCCTTTTTTTTTGTTAGAGGAGGAGGATGGGTGGGAGACACTACACATGTACTGTTTCGGGTTCAGCCACTGCCCGAATATATAAGTTTACAAACCCAGCAATCCCCGTGTCCGCTGAAACAAAAGGTAAGTTACTTTAAACTGAAACTCACCTTCCCAGCTGACCAGACAAATGTGAGGTAATGCATTTTGGAAGATCTAATGCAGGTGGGAAGTATGCAGGAAATGGCAGAACCCTTAGGAGTATTGACAGGCAGAGAGATCTGGGCGTACAGGTCCACAGTTCACTTAAAGCGGCAACTCATGTGGATAAGGTAGTCAAGAAGGCATACGGCATGCTTGCCTTCATTGGTCGGGGTATAGAGTATAAAAATTGGCAAGTTATGCTGCAGCTGTACAAAACTTTAGTTCGGCCACACTTAGAGAATATTGTATGCAATTCTAGTCGCCACACTACGGGGAGGCTTTGGAGAGGGTACAGAGGAGGTTTACCAGGATGTTGCCTGGTCTGGAGGCATTAGCTTTGAGGAGATGTTGGATAAACTCGGATTGTTTTCAACGGAACGACGGAGGTGGAGTGGCGACATGATAGAGGTTTACAAAGTTATGAGCAGCATGGACAGAGTGGATAGTCAGAAGCTTTTTCCCAGGGTGGAAGAGTCAGTTAGGGGACATCGGTTTAATGTGAGAGGGGCAAAGTTTAGAGGGGATGTGCGAGGCAAGTTCTTAACACAGAGGGTGGTGAGTGCCTGGAACTTGCTGCCGGGGTAGGTGGTGGAAGCAGGTACTATAATGACGTTTAAGAGGCATCTTGACAAATACATGAAAGGATGGGAATAGAGGGATACGGTACACAGAATTGCAGAAGGTTTTAGTTCAGGCAGGCAGCAATATCGGCGCAGGCTTGGAGGGCCGAATGGCCTGTTCCTGTGCTGTACTGTTCTTTGTTTGGTGTTATTTATATCTCGCCAATCACCATTTTAAATGTGCAATGTGAATCAAAAATAAAACATGGCAAAACAGAGAAAGAGACAGTGCAGTGTGACCTAGTTTACAACACAGAAGAAGGATTAAGAATACATTCTGATTGTTGCACAAGACTGAAGCTCACTAGTAAAGTTGCACATTGTACATAGCAGCAGGTTAAAATCCTGCAGTAAATGCGAGCAGAGTCAGTTACACAAGACTCATCCTGTACACATTCCCTTTTAAATTGACATAAAACCCAGAAGTGTATTACCCAGTACAGACAGTAACCTGACTGCTTGTTTCAACTGTTGATTCTCCGACACCAGCACATACATTCTCCAGGCTCATTATACAGTGTTGTCTTAAAAGGACACATAGTCATGGCACTCTGTGGGCTAAACTTACCACCTGACACTGCGTTTATCTTCTCTTGTTATCTCTATCTGTCTCTCATTGACTGAGCTCTCTGAGTATATTCTGCTTGCTTGGTCCTCTTTTCTGCACGTTTTTCAATCTGTTACCCCGGGACAGTATGTAGATGACAAAAAGGAGGAAACCATGATAGATCCTTTGGGGACATCAGAGGTAAGGTTGCGGGAACCGGAAAAGAAGCCTTTGCAAGTGATACACTGGCTATGACTATCTGGATAAGAATAGAAACAGGCTAGAGAAGCCCCAGCCAGGTGGAATACAGTGGAGAGGGGTTGCAGGAGGATTAGAATTAGAATTAGAATATTACAGCGCAGTACAGGCCCTTCGGCCCTCGATGTTGCGCCGAGCTGTGAAACCATCTGACCTACACTATTCCATTTTCATCCATGTGTCTATCCAATGTCCACTTAAATGCCCTTAAAGTTGGCGAATCTACTACTGCTGCAGGCAGGGCATTCCACGCCCTTACTACTCTCTGAGTAAAGAAACTACCTCTCACATCTGTCCTATATCTATCACCCCTCAACTTGAAGCTATGTCCCCTCGTGTTTGCCATCACCATCCGAGGAAATAGACGCTTACTATCCACCCTATCTAACCCTCTGATTATCTTATATGTCTCTATTAAGTCACCTCTCCTCCTCCTTCTCTCCAACGAAAACAACCTCAAGTCCCTCAGCCTTTCCTCGTAAGACCTTCCCTCCATACCAGGCAACATCCTAGTAAATCTCCTCTGCACCCTTTCCATAGCTTCCACATCCTTTCTATAATGCGGTGACCAGAACTGCACGCAATACTCCAGGTGCGGTCTCACCAAAGTCTTGTACAGCTGCAGCATGACCTCGTGGCTCCGAAACTCGAACCCCCTACTAATAAAAGCTAACACACCATATGCCTTCTTGACAGCCCTATTAACCTGGTTAGCAACCTTCAGGGATTTATGCACCTGGACACCAAGATCTCTCTGCTCATTTACACTAACAAGAATCTTCCCATTAGCCCAGTACTCTGCATTCCTGTTACTCTTTACAAAGTGAATCACCTCACACTTTTCCGTATTAAATTCCATTTGCCATCTCTCAGCCCAGCTCTGCAGCCTATCTATGTCTCTCTGTACCCTACAACATCCTTCGGCACTATCCACAACTCCACCGACCTTAGTGTAATCTGCAAATTTACTAACCCACCCTTCTACACCCTCTTCCAGGTCATTTATAAAAATGACAAACAGCAATGGCCCCAAAACAGATCCTTGCGGTACACCACTAGTAACTAAACTCCAGGATGAACATTTGCCATCAACCACCACCCTCTGTCTTCTTTCAGCTAGCCAATTTCTGATCCAAAGCTCTAAATCACCTTCAACCCCATACTTCCGTATTTTCTGCAATAGCTTACCGTGGGGAACCTTATCAAACGCCTTACTGAAATCCATATACACCACATCCACTGCTTTGCCCTCATCCACCTGTTTGGTCACCTTCTCGAAAAACTCAATAAGGTTTGTGAGGCACGACCTACCCGTCACAAAACCGTGCTGACTATCTCTAATGTACTTATTCTTTTCAAGATGATTATAAATCCTGTCTCTTATAACCTTTTCCAACATTTTACCCACAACCGAAGTAAGGCTCACAGGTCTATAATTACCAGGGCTGTCTCTACTCCCCTTCTTGAACAAGGAGACAACATTTGCAATCCTCCAGTCTTCCGGCACTATTCCTGTCGACAATGACGACATAAAGATCAAGGACAAAGGCTCTGCAATCTCCTCCCTAGCTTCCCAGAGAATCCTAGGATAAATCCCATCTGGCCCAGGGGACAGGATGGTGTGATTTACCGACCCAAACGCCATAACATCCTCCACAATACGAGTTGGATTTTCTGGACTCCCCAGTATATGGTGTTGCATTCAGAAGGCAGATGGCCCCTCGCCAAATCATTTTGTTTGTGGTGGGATAGGCCAATAATAGCCTTCCCACGCAGAGGCCAATTCAGAACCTTAGGTTGCCGATTAGTTTGGCCTCCATCAGCCGTGATATCGCATAATTATACGAGGCACCCTCCCTGCAGGCTCAGAGGACCCTCCTCTGGAACGTATCTGTGACCAACGGAGGAAGCCCAGCTGCACAAACACTCAATATTCCTATACTCTCCTCCCTCGCACTTCATTCCCTCCATACTTCATTCCCCACACGTCGTCAGCAAGACAAACTGACCCCAGAGAGCCAGCCTCACTTACCAGAATTCCGAGGCTTCAATGCTGGACCTGCGCCAAGGCCTCTACAGTACGATCAATGACCACTGCTCCCAATGGAGCTGTCAATAAAGTTGGGACGCTGGTCCTATGATTGGCCGCCAATTCTTTGAGGCGGGGATCCTCGTTTTCAAACCGATGGAGATCTCAGCACCGGGCACTGAAGTGCTTCAACAATGTAAGATCACGCCGGGGGAGCGGGAGCGTGAGCGCTGTAGGGACGGTCAGTAGTGGTGGGTCTGGGAGGAGGAGGACTCGGAAAGGCCAAAGCGGTGTTCTCCCTGCCTTTTGCGCTTAGCATCGGTAACCATACTGGCGCCAACAGATTCCAACCCTTCAGAAGCAATTTTGTGTATAAAATATTCAGAGATATTTACATTTGAAACAGAGGCCGTATGCTTGCAACTTAAAGAAATAAGTAATTGATTTATGTAGTCAACAATGTCTTCCTCTTTCTGGGTTTTGAGGTGTTAATATTTCTGTCCTTCATGCTCCTGCTCTGCCGAACTCCACTACTCTTTGTTTGACTTCTTATTTCCACATTTCTCTGCTGTGTCCTCTCCCTTTGTATTTTTTCTTTAATTTTCTCTGCTAGTCATTCTCACTTGTTGCTTTGTTAATGTTTGATTTTCACTCTGTTTCCTCATTCATGCCTTTACGTACTTGGGTGACTTACTCACCCTCCATCTTATATTATTTACTATTTCATGGGACGTGCGCTTCACTGGCAAGACCAGCATTTGTTTCCAATTCCTAATTGTCAATTACGAATGGCTTGCTCGGCTATTTCAGTGAGTAATTAAGTCAGCCAGATTGCTGCAGGTCTGGAATCACATGTAATACAGGTTGGGTAACGACGGGAGATTTCCTTCCCCAAATGGAATCAGAAAACCAAATGTGTTTTTTTAAGGCAATTGATAGTAGTTCCATGGCGCTGTTACTGAGACCAGCTTTAAATTCCAATTGTTTTATTAATTAATTGAATTTGAATTCCACCACTGGCTATGGGATGATTCGAATTCGTGTTCCCAAGACAATTGCACGGACCTCTGTTATTAGCTCAGTGACATTATCAGGACACCACCCTGTCACTCTGCCATGAAACCAGCAGAAACACCTTTGATTGAGAGCTGCTTCAGTTGATGTACTGCTGTGCTTTTTAGCACCGTCAAATTTGAGAAATAATTCATGTATCTTCTGCAAAGATACCCAGCCTCATTCGGTCTGATGTTTTATAAAACATTACAAAATCAAGTTTATAATCATCTCGGTGTTCTGGACTGTGAATGGAAAATTTACCACCATGTCGTGAGTTTAGGCTGTGGAGTCTGGAGCGGATTTTAGTGCTGGAACACGGAAGCCATCAGTTTTCTTATGATTTAACTAATTTAACAATTAGATTGAGTGGATATTTCACGATGTTCTTCAGCTCCTCTCTGAATTTAGTTTGGGTCACAGCGTAAATACACGTGTTGGTGCAGGAGCTGAGAAGCTGCAGCATTATTGATGTACTTCGTGTGATATAAAGAAGGTCATTGGCGGAGGAAGGATATAGTTTTGTAATTCGCTGATATATGGAAACTACAACCTGCGTCACCCATAACAGTATAAAACTGCCAGATATACTAAACAGTAAAATGATGGATTTCTTTCATTCTCCATCTCTGGGTCATTGTGATTCTTTCCAGAGCTGAGGCCCCGGAGTCCTCTGCGGGGTCGACTGGCCGCTAAAATACGTCTGACAGTCAGAACATTGAGCAGCAAGATCAGGAAGAACGGGACACAAGGAGTTAACATGCGGTGAAATAACTCAAACGCGGTCCATGCTGGGGAAGTATAGTAACTCTGTTTAACGATACAGCGCCAGGGTACATTTTCAAGTCTATATTTTGGTTCATATACAAAGTACCAGGGAACACTTTCTAAAGAGCACAGAACACTCACTGTTCCGATAACCACAGCAGCTGTTCTTGCAGTGCAATAGTTTGTCTTCAGCTTCTCATAACAAATGGTCACAAATCGATCAAAGGTGAAAGCGACTGTCAGCCAGACAGAAACCATTGTGGTTGCAAAAACCAGGAAATTAACTGAACTGCAGATGGGAGTAATGGACAGGAATGAATCTAGGAAATAAATCACCCGAAGTGTCCTCAATATGGGATCTGTGATAACGACCATGAGATCAGCCAGTGCCATGCCAACCAGGTAGCGAGTGATGCATTTGGAGAGACCACATTTTCCTCGGGACAGGATCAGAATCGCCACCAGGTTAACTGAAAGAGATAGAAAGGGAAACAGAAAAATTACTGATCAGACCTCAAAATAAAACAGCAGTTTGACAGGGTCTGCTGTGAAATTTACAGCTTTGCTGCAGCATCCAGCACTTCCAGTTTTAAACACAGTTATCAACAATTAATTGGCAAATTGATTTAAAATTAAGGTGTAATAGAAATATTGCTGGAGGCTTGGGTGAGGGCGCTGTGCCAGCGTGGAAGGGAGAAGGGTTTTTTGAACTAGGAATCCAATGGTTTAAACGTAGATTAGCCTCCAGACCAATGGAGCCGAGACACTGAGGGGACAGGGGAGATGTTTTTTTATTTAAATGGTTAAGAGAGTCAACAAGGGCTGTCTCAGAACGTGAAAAGATCGAGAGCCGCTGCGGTGAGACTTCAGATCAGGAGGAAGAGGCCGATGGAGGCTGAGCCAGTGAGTGGATTGTTGGGAGAGAAATAAAAGGATATTTGGGAACTTAGGGGACGTAGGTCCTGAAGTGTTTGGAAAGCAAACAAAGTGAATCAAAGAATGCAAAAAGTAAATAACTGGTTCTATTACGTTATTTACTCAGTTGAGAAATAATGAAGGGAACATTCACTAAAGCAGGTTGAGGATATCACGGGGTCAAATACACAGGACGTGAGTCCAGCAGTAAATCCCACCCATTTGGCAAAATCCTCATCATACATTCAACTCACCGCTTCACTTTAATGGTTCTGGAAAGTTCAGCAGTTCATCATCGTGAATTTTTCACATTGTTGCTTCTCGCCCTCTCTTTCTCTTTCTCTCTTCAATCTTTCTCTGTTGCATTCTCCTTATTCCTTCTCACTTGCACTCTCTCAGCCAACTTCTCTCTCCATGCACAACTCGTACTCTCTCCAATCGCTTCTCCAGATTATCCAAGCCTCCACATATTCACTCAACATGATTACTCAGGTAAACCACCCTCCACAATCCAACATGAGTACAACTCACAAAGTTCTGATGAGAGGTCACGGACCTGAAACGATAACTTTCGTTTCTCACTCCCCATATGCTGACAGATGAGCTGTGTATTTACAGTACTTACTGTTTTTCTTTCAGGTTTTCAGCATATGCAGTATTTTGCTTTTATTTACGTATCCAACACCAAGTCTATGTGTGGGTCATAATTGTCGTTTATCTAACAGTGTCAGGACTGAATCTATCATATTTATTCGATCCAAAAACTATATCCCAGATATGCATTCCAATCCACATGATGGCTGCTGTCTCTGACTGCCCTCAGCACACTATTCGACCCCAGGTTATGCTTCCTACTCATTGTTGCGACCGAGGCTGGAGGCGTGCACTGTTAATTCATTCTCACCTATCCATAGGTCACAACATAGTCTTTAAATTTTCCACTTACTGACCCAGTCACCTATCTTCCCCAGAATAGAAAACACTAACCACTTTTCTTTACTGAACAGCAAAATTAACAGTGTATTATAGAGCAAGTCTTAACAAGTAAGAAGTAAAACAAAATCACATGGATCAAATTTTTTAAAAATCCAAAATTAAATATTTAAATAGTCCCTTTTTGACCTTAACTTTTCAAGTGCACACGCACAGATATGGGTAGATCACTTGCCCACCTCTGAAAAAACAAATAACAGATGAGACACAGTTCGACAAACTTGCACAAAGTCCACCCACCGAGCACACACAGGCAAGATCTTTACAATCTTGAAGAATTTGGTCTCCTCAGGTGGCATTGAAAAGGCATTTAACAGGCCTTCTTAAAATACAGGAAGTAAGAAAAAAGATGCATTGGACTTCACAAAATCGTTTTAGGAATTGCAAGAAAACGAGCTGGGTTGTGGTCTTCTGTTCGTCTTTGGAATTCTCTCCTTCTGCAGGAAACATGTGTTTTATCTCCTTCCAGAAGGTATCACACACTCACACACACTGTGACAAACAACCAGAAGGCTTGACAGTTTTCTGCACCTTCCCCCCCCACCAACCACCCCACCCCACCCCCCGAGATGTTCTTAGTTACTACTGGGCTTGTCCAATAAAAGGCCCGAGTCTTATGACTTTTTCCAGTTCCCGACCCGACCAGTCCCGACCCGACCCGACTACCGAAATATAATCAACTTTATTGAAGAGGCTGCATTCGATCTTGGATGGAATCGCTCACTGCTGAGTGGTGCAGTGTCCAAATGCACGTTTCCTGCCTTAACGTACTGGCCGTCACTATGTTCGACTGTGTTCGACCAGGCTCGACCCGATCCCAGCCCGAATGCCAGACCCGGAATAGCGACCCGACCCGAACCTGACATGTCATCGGGCCCAGTCGGTTTCGGGTCGGTCAGCCATGCTCTAATTTCAACAGGTGCAGTGCAAAATTATGTCATATAGTATCAAAACAATTTGTTCTGGAATGACATTCTGTGACAATCAGTGAATTCACTCTCACCGAATCAGATAAATAAATGTGAAAGAGACAAGTGCAAGCTCCTTTCAGGAGCTTAACCTCTGAAGCTGCGTCAGATACACACAGAACTGGTACCTTTTATAACAACTGTTATCACCCATAAATACATCAAACTCCCAGTTAAAGTGAAGCCTACTATTGGGAGCGGGGCACTGCACTGCCTCTTTCTGGCACTGAGACTTTGAGCTGTCTCATTATCAATCACTGGAAAAACATCGTTGAATACATATTTCAGCACGGCTTATTCCTGAACATAAACTGTTATTATCCTAATGACCCGATACTAGCTTTACGGCCAGTGAACTGGTTTCAGTGTATATGTCACACTGAACAATCCATCTACATTTTCATGGTTGGTAACATGTAAGATACAATTGCAGCAATTACTCAATGCAGAGGCTTAGTTTCATCCATTATTCAATGGATAAAACAGAGGAGGCCGTTGATTAAAATAAATGCCATGACATAATTATTGGCAAGCGCACAGTTAATACTAATTTACATCATTAACAGGTAAAATGAAGGCTCACGGGTACTCCAACTGCTGCAAGAGCAGGCTAATACGTGTGTTCTATTGGAAGTATGTCTAAAGATCAAGGATGAATATACATGCATTGAGGGATGTTTAGAGAAGCTTCATTACCTGAGTCTTGGTGTTAAATGGGGGTTGCCTTGTGAGGAAAGTTTGAGTAGGTTGGGCCTATATACTTCAGAGTTTAGAATTATAAGAGACATAGAGAAACATAACATTCTGAGGAAGCTCGACCGGCGAATGATGAGAGGATGTTCCCCCGCAAGGGGGAATCTGGAACTAGGGAGCAAAAGGGGCACATTTCAGGCGAAGATGAGGAGGAAATTAATTTCTGTGAGAGTCCTGAATCTTTGGAACTCTCGACCCCAGCTAGCTGCGGACCCTGTATCATTAGTTATATTCAAGGTGAAGGTAGAGGGATTTTTGAAATAAAAGCTAGTCAAGGGTTACCCAGAACCAGCGAAAAGGTGGTTTTGAGGCATGCTCGAGGGACAAAAGGCCTACGCCTCTTCATATTGCTTTATTTTGTTACGTATTTAGCGCGAGCAACTTGTCCCAAGACATGCAGTTGAGATATTAATCTCATCACATTCTCGGTGTTTCAAAAAGCAAAAAATATTACAGAAAAATAAACTGAAATAAGCCCAAACATTTAGTATCTGAGAGCATTCTATCAATGGAAAATACATTCAGTACAGCGGATCATCCAATACTAATGTAAGGATTTTATGGACAAAGATCATCATAGTTATTATGCAGCTGGACAACATGGAATGAACAGAGACCTCGGACATCAGATCATGCAACTGATAGAACTGAACAGCCGACTGTGTAAAACATTCAGCAAGTAAAATACTAGCAAGTACAACAGTCGATTTAATATTGATTGTCACCATTAAGAGCTGGGGACAGCAGCTTACCGGGAACTCCAATGGCTACCAGAACTGGATAGTAAATATCTTCAATGTGAAATATTACTAGATATCTCATTTCTGTGCGAAGCACCAACGGGCGTTGTTCTGAAACCCAGAGCTCCGACAGTCAGTATGAGCTGATACAAATTAACAGGCCCCGATTTATACAGGGGATAAGTCTCCACTGACCTGGTTATACCCCTGATCATTGCTATTAGTGACAGTCACTTGAGCAAACACATTACATCGGCAGCTTTGACTGTGATTTAAATAATATGGTGTGTACAAAATAAATATTTCAAACTCAAGTGAAATACCTTAATTAGACCTCTGATGGGGTGAAGGCTGATTCCACAAGAATGAACGATTTCACTTACAGGCTTCATGACATTGCAATGACAATGTTCACTCCTAATGGCTCATGAATAAATGTAATGGATTTCTCCGCAGTATACATTGAATGCAGAGGCTCAAGCAATTAAAATGTGAACTTTGACACGAAGAAAGTTACATCCATGCTCAGGATAGCAGCTGAGAACTTACTGTGGGTGATATTAACAGAGAAACGTCGACACATAGAACATAGAAGCATGAGTAGGC
This sequence comes from Heterodontus francisci, assembly GCF_036365525.1. Taxonomy (NCBI): domain Eukaryota; kingdom Metazoa; phylum Chordata; class Chondrichthyes; order Heterodontiformes; family Heterodontidae; genus Heterodontus; species Heterodontus francisci. The sequence goes on along the minus strand of NW_027140989.1, from coordinate 2,595,319 downwards.
CATTCTGCCCTTCAAGACTGCTCCGCCATTCATTGTTGTCTTTTCATTAAAGGTTATACAGACTGAGATTGTTTTCATAGGAGTTTGGACGAGTGAGGGGACATGAATTGTGGCCTGAAATTTCCAACTTTGTTGCTGCATCGAGCAGTGAATTCTGATTCCTTGACCTGGGCAGTGCTTTGCCTCAGTGAAATGTTTGAAAACACAACTATTCAAAACAAATTGGGGAATTGATACGGAAAGTGAATAAAGTCAGGACCGGATCTACTGGAAGTACTGAGTAAGGATGCAGTGCCAGTGCGGAAATGAGAAGGGGTTTTACAGAGGTGGAATCCAATGGGTTAATTGGGAATTTTTCTCCAGACTGTCAGTTGGGAAGATCTGGGGAGAGCGGGATGTGCAGCTGGTTTGTTGCTCTGGGTTCAGGGAACTGGCAGGTTACCAAATAGGAAAAGGCTGAAAACTGCAGTGCTGAGTTTTCGTATCAGCCATTATCTAGAATGGTGGAGCAGTTTCGAAGAGCTGAATGGCCGCCTCCTGCTACAATGTTCCTGTATTCCTATCAGATTGGGCGAGACAGCTGGAGGTGAAGCCAGAGAGTGAGATTGGGAGGTCGAGAAGGAAAAAGGACATGTTGGAACTGGAGGGGAGAGCGGGACAGATGGTTTGGGAAAGTGGATAACCTGAAGCAATGGATGAGGAGACTGAGGATTCAATACAGTGATAGGAGAGGCTGAGATTCACAGGGAGAGACTGCAGCAGAGTGTTAGAGGAAATCTAATCTATAGATCCCAGTAACACAACTCAATTAATATATTCCTGTGGTTCTTGGTGTTGGAGAGCAGTTCATTGTTTATACAATATAGTAAATATATTTAGTTTGTACAGGCAATTAAATATAAATTTAACTACATTTCTGATATCAGCCTTGCTCTTTATTGAATTCAGCAGTCACCGAGATATTAAAGTGCGGTATTTAAATAATGAATTACCATCAGTGAAGAACTGATTCTATTCTGTTTATTCAGTCACTAAGTAAGAAATAGGAACTTTCTACAAAATAAAATGAGGACCTGATAGAAATCAACACAGAGGATCAAGTCCAACAGGAAAATGAACGCAATATGTTAGCAGACAACTTCAACTCACAGTTTCTCTCACTAATTGCTCTGGACACTCCAGCATTTTATGATAGTGAATTTATTACACTGCTGATTCTTTCTCTTTCCATTTACTTCTGCTTATCTCTTTCCCTCGGTTTCGATCTCTCTGCTCCTTTTCTCCTTCCCTAACTCTCTGGAGTACTCACACGCTGGAAATTGTCACTTAATGCTTCTTTTCACATACCATTTATTCTTAATATTCTGCACCTGTGTCCTTTTCACCAGCCCCAGGTTCAATGATTCTATTATCCGGGTCAGTTTGTTCAATGTTGAAACCTCTGTGAATAATTTAATGCATCTGCAGCACACCCAAGTCTCCATCTGTTCACTTACACTCTTCACTTCATCTACAATGCATGGAATAAATAAGATCGAAAGCTTCTTCCAGACAAACCTCCACAATCATTGAAATTCCTTCTCCTGAAATTATAAATTAATCCGTTAGAATGTGGGATTGTTTAATTAATAAAACACCAACATCAGCGCTGCAGCTGATAATCTACAGATAAATGGAAACAATCTTTATTCCAACTAATATTGCAAACCAATAAAACATCACATCAATACTTTCTTTTTTACAATGTAGTATAGTGAGAGCGAAGGCACCACAGTGAAGCAGAGAAGGATATGTGAAAGTGTCAGCAGCAAAATCACTTCAGTAGCCAAACCTCTGAAGCAGCGTCAGAGGCACACAGAATGAAATAATATTTGATAAGTGTGATAACCAATAAATACATTGAAGTCCCAGTTAAACTGTTATTTAGGAGGAAGGACATTCTGTGGTCCCGTTGTAACATTGCGTCCGTGAGATGTCTCGATATCAATCACTGAAAAAAAAGCAACCATAAAAATATTCCAGGACTGGTTAGATCCACATCATGAAACTGTTAAAAGTACCTGATGATTCCATTCTTGATCCTAATCGAGATATCTCATTCAAATACATTCAATACACGGAATAATCCAGTAACAATGCCACGGTTACTTAAAACAATACCATTAAAGACATGGTACAACTCATGCAAGACTGGAAGAGGAGACAATGAGGAGATTCCATCAGTAAATTGCTGGAAAAGAACAGGTGGCTGTGTAGCACACACAGTGAGAAATAATAGAGTACAGCAGCACAGTTAACAAAGAGTTGCACCATTAACAGCTGAGATACTGGCTTACTACGAACTCCAATTCGTCCAAGTACAGGATAGTAAATGGATAGGATCTGAAGGATGACTGGATATCCCATTTCTGTGAGAAGCAGAGACTTCTGTTAGCCTGGAACCCACAGCTCCAGCAGGCACTCTGAGATGACCCATTGAAATGGTCCCTGACTTATACAGGGGATAAGTTTCCTCTGACATGGATGTACCCCATTGCTATTACTTATACTCAACTGCGCAAACACATTGCATCAGCAACTTTGACTCTGATATAAATAAGTTGGCAGATAAAGCACAACCATTTCAATGTCAATAACATTTTCTTCGTAAGAATCACTCGGGAATAAACCTGATATCTGTACTCATACTGGGCGGATGCTACAATTATATATGACGTCTTTTACATTTTCCATATTGAACTTTCCGCATTGAACTTGTTCACTCTTGCTGTTTATATTGTAAATGTAACTGATCTGTCTGCAGTGGACACTGAATCCAGGAACAAAAGCAATCCTGTTTTTCTCTGTTCCAGTCTTTCCCCAGTTAAAATGTGAACTTTGAGTCACTGATTCGGGACGATGTTCAGGGTTACAGCCGACAAACTACTGTGGGTGATATTAGGGGACAGACACCGTCCACGTACACTGGAGAGGTAGTCGTATAGTGATAATATCACTGGTCAACTAATCGAGAGGCCCAACCTAATAAGCTGGGGACAGGGGATCAAATCCCACAATGACAGCTGCATAAAATAGAGGGAGCTCCCCCTCCACGTGTAAAGTGGAGAGAGCTTCGTCTTTCTGTTTGAAGTGGAGGGAGATGAAGGATAGAGAAGATCGAGAAATGAACGCGAATGGAGAAATGGAGAGAGGGATGAAGTGAAAGACAGTGAAAGACAGAAGAAATAGCGAAATGAGACCTTGACAGAACCCCAGTAACATTACCCATTGTCTGCCCAGTACGGTATTGGGGGTTTAATGTAAGTGTGCATTTTGCATCAGTGTTTGATATTTTCAAATTACAATGACATTCGAAACAAGGGCAAGAGTTACAGGCTCAAAATTAACCAAGAAATATCTCAAAGGACAGAGGGAGGGAGTGATGGTGGGAGAGAGAGAGACAGAAAGAGTGGGATGGAGACAGAGGAAGAGAGAGAGACAGAGCTGAAGGGAGAGAGCCAAAGGAAATGACAGACTGACAGGGAGAGAGAGAGAGAGAGAGAGAGAGAGAGAGAGAGAGAGAGAGAGAGAGAGAGAGAGAGAGAGAGAGAGAGAGAGAGACAGAGAGAGAGAGAGAGACAGAGACAGACAGAGGGAGAGACATAGAGAGAGAGAGGGCAAGATTTTTGGAGCAACCTTACATCTAATAATGTTGAAAACAGATAAAATTAAAAATTATAACTGGCTGTGTGCAAGGACTACATTTGAAAGAAGACATTGGGGGTTTAGTGTGAGTGTTTTGGGGGCAAGTTTTGGATCAGTGTTTGATATTTTCAAACTGCAGTGACATTTCATGTTGTTGAAAAAATAGTATTAAACACTGACAAACTTCAGAAGAAGGGGATAGAGGAGATAGGGTGTGAGGGGACCTTGACAGAGCCTCTGAGAGAAGAAATTCCTTGGCATCTGAATTTTAAATGAATGTCCCCTTATTCTGTAAGGGGCGCAGTGGTTAGCACCGCAGCCTCGCATCTCCAGGGACCTGGGCTCAATTCTGGGTGGGGTTTGCAAGTTCTCCCTGTGACCACGTGGGTTTTCGCTGGGTGCTCCGGTTTCCTCCCACAGCCAAGAAGAATTGCAGTTGATTGGTAAGTTGGCTGTTGTAAATTGCCCCTAGTGTAGGTAGGTAATATGGGATTACTGTAGGATTAGTATAAATGGGTGGTTGTTGGTCGGCACAGACTCGGTGGGCCGAAGGGCCTGTTTCATTGCTGTATCTCTAAATAAATAAAATGTAAAAAAATAAATAAAATAAAATCTCCTCGAGTTCAAGACTCCCCCACGACTGGAAACATCATCTCAACATCTACCATGTCAAGACCTCTCAGAACCTTGAATGAGTCAATTAGATCGCATCTCTTTCTTCCAAACTCCAATGTACTCAGCCATTGATCATTGGCCAAACCCCTTATCCCGGGGACCAATGTGGTAAATCTTCGCTGCACTGCCTCCAGTGCACTTATATGGTTTCTTAAACATGGAGCCCAAAACGACGCACAGTATTGCAGGTGGGTCTCACCAAAGCCCTGTACAATTTTAGGAAGACTTTTTTTTTCCTCTACCCCAAACCCCACCTACAAACAAAGTGAACAACTTTTCACTTCCCCACATTGTACTCAATTTGCCATCTTGTTGCCCACTCACTGAACCTGCCTATATCTTTTTGAAGCCTTCCTACGTCCGACCTGCAGCTTTCCTTTCCACTGAGTTTTGCATCATCAGCAAACTTAGATACATCATTCTCTGTATCTTCATCCAAGCCATTAATATAGAGTGTAAGTAGCTGAGTCACCAAGACTGATCCTTGTGGCACCCCACTATTCCCTGCCTGTCAACTTGAAAATCTTGCATTAATGCCCACTCTTTGCTACCTGTCTGTTAACCAATCCTCTATCCATGCGAACGTATGCCTCCCAACACCACGAACCCTTATCTTGACTATTATTCCTTGATGTGGCACCATATCGAATGCTTTTTGAAAATCCAGTTGCACTACATATACTGGTTCCCGTTTATCTACCCTGCTAGTTACACCCTCTCGTCCTTGAGTCAAACAAAGAACAAAGCACAGGAACAGGCTGTTCGGCCCTCCAAGCCTGCGCCGATCTTGATGCCTGCCGAAACAAACACCTTCTGCACTTCCGCCCATATCCCTCTATTCCCTTCCTGTTCAAATATTTGTCAAGATGTCTCTTAAACGTCGCTATCGTATCTGCTTCCACCACCTCCCCTGGCAGCAAGTTCCAGGCACTCACAGCCCTCTGTGTAAAAAACTTGCCTCACATATCCCCTCTAAACTTTGCCCCTCGCACCTTAAACCTATGTCCCCTAGCAACTGACTCTTCCACCCTGAGAAAAAGTTTCTGACTATCCACTCTGTCCATGCCACTCATAACTCAGTAAACCTCTATCATGTCGCCCCTCCAACTCCGTCGTTCCAGCGAAAATAATCCGAGTTTTTCCAACCTCTCCTCATAGCTAATGCCCTCCAGACCATACAAAAGACTGGTAAGCCTTTTCTGGACCCTCTCCAAAGCCTCGACGTCCTTCTGTTAGTGTGGCCACCAGAAATGCACGCAATATTCTAAGTGTGGCCTAACTAAGGTTCTGTACAGCTGCAACATGACTTGCCAATTTTTATACTCTATGCCCCGACCGATGAAGGCAAGCATGCCGAATACCTTCTTGACTACCTTATCCACCTGCGTTGGCACTTTCAGTGTCCTGTGGATCTGTATGCCCAGATCTTTCTGCCTGTCAATACTCCGAGGAGTTCTGCCATTTACTGTATACCTCCCACCTGCATTAGACCTTCCAAAATGCATTACCTCACATTTGTCCGGATTAAACTCCATCTGCCATTTCTCTGCCCAAGTCTCCGACCGATCTATATCCTGCTGTATCCTCTGACAATCCTCATCATTATCCGCAACTCCACCAACCTTTGTGTCATCTGCAAACTTACTAATCAGACCTGCTGCATTTTCTTCCAAATCATTTATATATACTACAACGCGCAAAGGCCCCAGAACTGATCCCCGTGGAACACCACTAGTCACAGCCCTCCATTCAGAAAAACACCCATCCACTGATACCCTCTGTCTTCTATAACAGAGCCAGTTCTGTATCCATCTTGCCAGCTCACCTCTGATCCCATGTGACTTCACCTTTTGTACCAGTCTGCCATGCGGGACCTTGTCAAAGGCTTAACTGAAGTCCATATAGATAACATCCACTGCCCTTCCTTCATCAATCATCTTCGTCACTTCCTCAAAAAAATCAATCAAATTAGTAAGACACAACCTCCTCTTCACAAAACCATGCTATCTCTCGCTAATAATTTCGTTTGTTTCCAAATGGGAGTAAATCCTGTCCCGAATAATCCTCTCTAATAGTTTCCCTACCACTGACGTAAGTCTCACCGGCCTATAATTTCCTGGATGATCCTTGCCACCCTTCTTATCTACCTTAATGCTTTGCAAGGCACCCAAACGTGAGGCAACCCATCTGGACCTGGTGCCTTATCATCTCTAAGAACAGTCACCATTTCTAAGACCTCTACCATTTCTCACCTATCCAGTGGCTGAACGATCATCCCTTAAACTATGGCGTTGACAGTATCTTCTTCTTTGGTCATGAGAAATGCGAAGTACTCATTTAGTGCCTCATTCCTGCCCTCGGCCTCTGTGCATAGATCACGTTTCGGTCCCTATTCTGCCCACAACTCTCATTTCTCACTTTTACTGTTTATATGTGTGTGGTCTTCCGATCACCTGGTTCCTTGTTTGTATTAATAGTTTAGGGGTCGCTTTTAGTTTTGAGTTATGAAATGTGTAGTTGTAAGAATTTCGAAAGATTGCTGACCACCCAAGATTTAAACTTCAAAAATCTCTCCAAGACTGCTTAACAGAGGCAGAGTTGGAAAAATGAAATCCATAAACTCACACGTGGCCTCGTGTAGTTGGGCAGTTGGAACCTCGAAGTCTAGAAGTGTCTGTTCTATCATTGTTTGCAATATCAACTATTCATTTGGGTATCAAGAATCAAGAAGAAAAATGAAATTCCGAATAATTAGTTTAAATTGCTATCTGGGACATCTGGTGTGTGCAAAAGATTCTGGGATAGATTTTGCTACTGAGATTCATTTGTGAGCAGTCTTTTTTTTTCCTGGTTACTTCCTGAAATATTGAGTCAGCGTTAGGCCCAGCCGATGGTTTGGGAAGTTGTTTGCTTTGGACAAGTAATTCACTATTGATAGTCAGTTGGACTCAGGAGTAGAGAGGCTATCGGAAACCAGACATGTTTTCTGCTTTGACGTAGACCCGTTCTCAAGCTGGGAACCGCAGAATCAGGAGGTGATCTCGTACCACGGAAGAGAGCTCAGAAATTAGGGACATCGACGTGAATTCTTAAGAGCTGTGATACACATTGGATTGATCCAAGGAGAAGTGAACAAACCAACATACAGTCATAGAGAGATACAACAATGAAACAGGCCCTTCGACCCACCTAGTCTGTGCCGACTACCAACTACCCATGTATACGAATCCTACATTGGTACCATATTGCCTCCCACATCCCCACCATTCTCCTATCACCTACCGACACTACACTATGATAATGTAACGTATAGGGAAAATTATTAGCCTGGAAGTAACAGTCAAATAAATCAACTTTCCAGAGATTTAGAGTTTAAAAATTCATCTTCATATACTGTTAAGATTTTAAGTTTAAAATATTAGCATTTCCAAAAGTCAGCTTTGATTTAGTAGTGTTTATCTTTGTTCAACTCTTCCCCAGTAAAGTTTCTGTTAAACCGTGAAAGCTTGTGGTGGAATCCTTTCAGCAATAACTGGGAATTCGACTTTCTCTTTTTAAAAGTTAACAGTCCCTAGCAGGATCATAACTCAGCAAGAGGTGAGATTAGGGGAAGAGATGGGGTCAGATGGAAGTGACAGTGAGGAAAGATCTGGAGGGTCCTTTGAGTCGCTGGTACTTACCTTTCGTACATGTGCAAGGAAGATAAAAAAGTTCTAATTAATTTTTCAGATAAGATGAAGAATGAAATGAAACTGCGTAGCAGATAGTTGTGAGATAGGGTGTGTCAGTGCTTCTGGAGAGAGAGATCGACTCTGTACATGCGCTGGTGGAAGGCAGTGAGTATGGATCTCAGGATATGGGGAAAACAGTAGTCCGTGGAACGTTGCATGTCTCAGAGACACCGATACTTCTGGGTGGATTCAAAGCATTCAGAATGGAACTTCAGTTTGAATTCATGTGGGATAAGTTGGAACCATTTCCAGCATTTCTTGTTTTTATTATGACATTTTCATCATGGCCTTGCACATCGACACCCTCCACCGACGCCCTGCCCCCATCATTCCAAAAATGTACAGCCTGACAACCCTCCGAAAACTGTGATGACTAAAAGAAAGGGGTGGGGTGGGCGGGCGAGGAAATCACTACGGTTCTCTCCCTGATCACTATCCAAAGAACTCGGCCACAAAATGTTCGTTAGTGGAAGTTCAGTTTAGTGAGACAGCACTGAAAAGGCCCTTCGGCCCACCGAGTCTGTGCCGACCATCAACCACCCATTTATACTAATCCTATACTAATCCCATACTCCTACCACATCCCCACCTGTTCCTATATTTCCCTATCACCTACCTATACGAGGGGCAATTTATAATGGCCAATTTACCTATCAACCTGCAAGTCTTTGGCATGTGGGAGGAAAACTGAGCACCTGGAGGGAACCCACGTAGACACAGGAAGAACTTGCAAACTCCACACAGACAGTACCCAGAATTGAACCCGGGTCGCTGGAGCTGTGAGGCTGCACTGCTAACCACTGCACCACTATGCCGCCCCAAAGTGAGCAGAGACGGCGGCGGGGGTTTTCTGGCATTAGTTTCCGGTCATGGAATCAGGCTCAGATTCCCCGCAACTCCATCTGCAGTAAAAACCTGCTGCTGGAACGGATGAGCAGGGTCATAACATTTGGACAATATAAAACACCTGCTTGATATCATTAACTTTATTATGATATTCGGGCCGCGTCAGCTCGGGTGCAAAAATAGTTAAAGGGCTCGGGCCCGGTGCGGGTTTGAGTTGGATCGACACGGGTCCGGCGTTGCTCGGGTTTCAGTTTTATACCCGAGCAGGCCTTTATGGATGACTGTCAGGCAGTCGAAGAAAACCAGGCAGATGGTGCAGGCGTCACCTGAGTAAATCTCAGTTGCTATCTGGTTATTTCTTTTGGATACTGGTAAAGACGATGTTTCCTCAATGTAGTGCAGCAGGAACGAAGTCCGTGGCACTACGGGTGGATCCGTTGCACAAGTGCCCAGGAAGAAGAATGGAAGAGCAGTAGTGATTTTGCATTCATTAGTTTGATGACCTGACAGGCATTTGTGCAGTTGCAGATGTGACATTAGGATGGTGTGTTGCTGTCCGGCTGTCAGTAATGTCACAGAGCAGCTGCAGGACATTCTACTGACGGAGGGTGAACAGCCAAAGATTGTTGTCCACATTTGCACCAGTGCATAGAAAAGAAGGGGGACGATGTCCTAAAAGCAGATTTTAAGTAGTTCGGAAAGAGATTTTAAAAAAAGGCCGCATCTTAGAAGCACGAATCTCAGTATTACTCCCAGGGTCACGAGATAGCGAGCATAGAAATAACAGGATTAAACAATTTAACACGTGGCTGATAGTTGGGGCAGGAGGAAGGGCATCAGATAACAGAGGAAATGGACCGGTTGTGGGGTTGTGGTAGATGGGACCTGTATAAGATGGAGGATTGCACCTTAACAGGACCGGGTTAAAATCCTTGCAGGGAGATTTCATAGTACTTTTCTGGAGGGTTTAAACTAAATTGTCAACTGGTGGGAAACTAAGAGGGAACCCAGACTGAAGGAAAGCAAAACTGATAAGAGGAAGTAAAAAAGTAGTAAGTGAAATCCGAAGACAGACGAAGCAAAGGTAAGTAAAAAATAGGATCAGAATGTGGAATAGTGTCAAAAAAAGATCAAAGTAAGAGTTCTCTTTCTGTATGCACGCTGCATTCACAACAAGGCAGATGATTTGAAGGAGCAATAAGAGGAAAATGAGTATGATTTAATTCCCATTACAGAGAAGTGGTTACAAGGTGACGAAGCCTGGGAACTAAATATTCAAGGATATTTGTCATTGAGGAAGGATAGGCAAATCGGAAAAGGAGGTAGGATGGCGTTTTCAATAAGGGATGAGATCAGTACATCAGTTAGAGAGGATCTTAGATCGAGGCAGCAAGACTCAGACTCAGTTCAGGTGGAGTTAAGAAACAGCAAGGGTAGAAAATATTGGTAGGAGTTGTCTGTACGCCATTGCACAGTGATGGCAATGTTGGACACGGTCAAAAAAAGTACATCAGAAATGCATGTAAACTGGGTGTAAAGGTTAAAATGGGCGTGTTCAATTTACATATAGACTGGGTAAACCTAATCAGCACTGATGCTGTGGAGGATGAATACCTGGAATGGGTTTCTGGAGCAGTATGGTGAAGAACCAACGCGGGAGCTGGAGCATGCTATTTTAGATTTAGTACTATCTAATGAGAAAGGTCTAATGAAAAGCGTTGTTGTAAAGGGACTATTGGGAAAACGGTGACTGCAATATGATAAAATTCCACATTAAGTTTGAATGTGATATAGCTCTTTCTGTAATTAGGGTTTTAAATCTCAACAAAGGAAACTATGAAGGTATGAGGGGCAAGTTGGCTATGGCGGATTGGGAAAATGCTTCAAAGGATTTGTCAGTAGACAGGCAATGGCTAGAATTTAAAGATGTATTGCGCAGTTAGCAACAGATATACAATCCTCTAAGACACACACATACACACACACACACACACAAAATGGGAAAGGTGAATCAACCGTGGCTAACTAAATAACTTAGAGATTGCATTAGGTCAAAGGAAGGTCGCCAGAAAAAGTGGCAAACCAGAGGACTCGGAGCGATTTTGAGTCCAACAAAGAAGCACCACGAAACTGACAAAGAATGTGAAATGATGATGAATGCAAGCCAGCTTGAAACACAAATTAGGACTGTAAAAGCGTCTTTTGGCATGTTAAAAGCAAACAATTGGCAAGGACGAAAGTGGTTCCCTTGCAGACGGGGACAGGAGAGCTTGAGGTGAAGAATGAGGAAATGGTGCAGAGACTAAACAATTACTTTGTATCTCTTCACGGAGGAAGACACAGAAAATTTCACAGAACTACTAGGGAACCAAGGGACTTGGAAAAATGAAGAACTGGAAGTAATTAGTCTCTATAAAGAAGTAATAGACGAACATTGATTGAATTGAAGCTGAAAAATCCCCCGGATCGGATGAGCAAGATTCCAGAATACTGAAGGAAGGTGGCTTTTGAAATAATGGATGTAATCGTAGTCATCTTGAAAACTTCTGCAGATTTTGGTAGCAGTACTGTAGACTGGAAAGAAGCAAATCTAACCCTACTATTTATTCATTTGTTTTATATAGCGATACAGCACGAAAACAGGCCCTTCAGCCCACCGAGTCTGTGCCAACCAACAACCACCCATTTGTACTAATCCAACAGTAATCCCATATTCCCTACCAACCTACCGACAGTAGGGGAAATTTACAATGGCCAATTTACCTATCACTTGCAAGTCTTTGGCTGTGGGAAGAAACCGGAGCACCCGGTTGAAACCTATGCAGTCACAGGGAAAACATGCAAATTCCGCACAGGCAGTACCCAGAGTCGAACCCTGCTTCTTGGAGTTGGGAGGCTGCCATGCTAACCACTGCGCTACTGTGCCGCCCATGCGAAACAAAACGAGAGAGAAACAGAAAACGACAGACCTGTTAGTTTGATGGCAGTTCGAGGGAAAATGACAGAATCTATTGTAAAGGATGAGATAACTGAACATTTGCAAAATAATGATATGATTTGGTAGAGTCGGCATGGATTTATGAAAGGGAAATCATGTTTGACAACGCTGTTGGAGTTTCTTAATGATGTTATGTGTAGCATAGATAAAGGTTCGCCAGTGGATGTGATGTATTTGGATGTTCAGAAGGCTTTTGATGAGCTCCAATAGAGCAGGTTTGTAAACAATATTACAGCACATGGGGCTGAAGTTAATATACTGCAATGGATTGAGAATTGGTTAACAGAAATAAAGCAGAGAGTAGCAGACGTTTCATTCTCAGGATGGCAGGCAGGTACTAGTGGGGTACTGCAAGGATCAGTGCTTGGCCCATCGCGGTTCACAATTTATATTAATGATCTGGATGTGGGGACCATATTGTCATATTTCCAAATTTGCTGATGACACAAAACTGAGAGGGAATCTAAAATAAAAGCAAAATACTGCGGATGCTGGAAATCTGAAATAAAAACAAGAAATGCTGGAACCACTCAGCAGGTCTGGCAGCATCTGTGGAAAAAGAAGCAGAGTTAACGTTTCGGGTCAGTGACCCTTCATCGGAGGGAATCTAAGTTGTGAGGTAGATGCAAGGAGGCTTCATTGGGATTTAGACAGGCTCTGTGAATGGACAGGAACAGGGCATATGGAATAAGATCATAAGAACTAGGAGCAGGAGTAGGCCGTCCGGCCCCTCGAGCCTGCTCCGCCATTCAATAAGAGTATGGCTGATCTTTTCCTGGACTCAGATGCACTTACCCGCGCTCTCACCGTGTCCCTTAATTCCTTTATTGTTCAAAAATATATCTACCTTAGCTTGAAAAACGTTTACTGAACAAGCGTCAACTACTTCAGTCCTAAATATGCTCCCTCTAATCTTGAGGCTATGCCCTCTTGTCCTCGCTTCACCTGCCAGTGGAAAATCCTCTCTACTTGTAACTTATCTATTCCCTTCATGATTTTATATGTTTCTATACGATCCCCCCTCATTCTTCTGAACTCCAATGAATATAATCCCAATCAACTCAGTCTCTCCTCATAAGCCAACCCCCGCAACTCCGGAATCAAACTAGTGAACATCCTCTGCACCCTCTCCAGTGCCAGTATATCCTTTCTCAAGTAAGGAGACGAAAACTGCACACAGTGCTCCAGGTGCGGCCTCTCCAGTACCTGATACAGCTGCAACATGACCTCTCTGCTTTCAAACTCAATCCCTTTAGCAATGAAGGACAAAATTCCATTTGCCTTCATAATTACTTGCTGTACGTGCAGACCAACCTTCTGCGATTCATGCACAAGGACACCCAGGTCCCTCTGCATAGCAGCATGCTGCAACTTTTTACCATTCAAGTAATAATCCTTTTTACTGTTACTCCTACCGAAATGAATGACTTCACATTTATTAACATTGTATTCCATCTGCCAGACCTTTGCCCACTCACTCAATGTATCTATGTTCTTCTGCAAAATTTCCCAGTCACCTGCACACTTTGCTCTGCCACTCATCTTAGTGTCATCTGCAAACTTTGACACCCTACACGTGGTCCCCAACTCCAAATCATCCATATAAATTGTAAATAATTGCGGTCCCAACACCGATCCCTGAGGCACACCACTAGTGACTGATTGCCAACCAGAATAGCACTCATTTATCCCCACTCTCTGCTTCCTGTTACTCAACCAATCCTCTGGCCATGCTAATACTTTACCCCTAACGCCAGGCATTCTTATCTTTTGCAGCAGCCTCTTGTGCGGCACCTTGTCGAAGGGAATTTGGAAATCTAGGTGCACCACATCCACTGGGTCCCCATTGTCCACCTTGCTCGTAATGGCATCACAGAATTCCAAAAGTTTTGTCAAGCATGACCTGCCCTTCATGGACCTATGCTGCATCTGCCCAACGGGACAATTTCTATCGAGATACCCTGCTATTTCTTCCTTGATAATAGACTCAAGCATCTTCCCCACTACAGAGATTAAGCGAACCGGTCTATAATTCCCCATCTTTTGTCTACCTCCCTTTTTAAACAGTGGCGTCACATCTGCTGTTTTCCAATCAGCTCAGACTACCCCAGAGTCCAGCGAGTTTTGGAAAATTATCGCCTGTGCACCTGCTATTTCACTCGCCATCTCTTTTAGTACCCTGGGATGCATTCCATCAGGGCCAGGAGACTTATCAATCCTTTGCTCCATTAGCTTGCCCAACACTACCTCTTCCGTAATAATGATTGTTTCCAGGTCCACACCTACGTTCGTCTCTTTGTCAATTACTGGCATGTTATTAATGTCCTCCACTGTGAAGACCGATACAAAATACCTGTTCAATGCCTCGGCCATTTCATCATATCCCATTACTAAATTCCCCTTCTCTTCCTCTAAAGGACCAACGTTTACTTTAGCCACTCTTTTTCGTTTTATATATTTATAGAAACTTTTGCTTTCTGTCTTTATATTCTGTGCGAGTTTTTTCTCATGTTCTATTTTACTTTGCTTTATAGCTCTTTTTGTGGCTTTCTGTTGACCCTTAAATTTTCCCAATCTTCTAGTTTCATGCTGCTTTTGGCCACTTTGTACGCCTTCTCTTTCAATTTGATAGCCTCCCTTATTTCCTTAGACACCCATGGCAGATTAACCCTTTTCTTCCAGTCCTTCCTTTTCACTGGAATATACTTTTGCTGAGCACTTTGAAAAATTGCTTTGAAAGTCCTCCACTGCTCGTCAACTGTCCCACAATAAAACCTTTGTTTCCAGTCTACTTTAGCCAAGTCCTCCCTCATTCTATTGTGATCCCCCTTGTTCATGCGCAGGACCCTGGTATTGGACTTTATCTTCACACTCTCCATCTGTATTCCAAATTCAACCATATTGTGATCACTCCTTCCAAAAGGATCCCTAACCATGAGGTCATTAATTATTCCTGTCTCATTACACAGGACTAGATCTAGGATAGCTTGCTCCCTCATCGGTTCCATTAGATACTGTTCAAGAAAACTATCACAGATCCTCTCAACAAACCCCTCCTCAAGGCTACCCTGACTGAGCTAGTTCGACCAATCGACATGTAGATTAAAATCTGCCATGATAATTGCCGTACCATTTTTACAGGCATTAGTTATTTCTTTGTTTATTGCCCGCCCCACTGTGATGTTAATATTTGGTGGCCGATAGACTACGCCTATCAATGACTTTTTCTTCTTAGAGTTTCTAATATCCACCCAAATGGATTCAACCTCATTCTCCATAGAACCTATATCATCTCTCAGCACCGCCCTGATGTCGTCCTTGAATATCAGAGCTACACCACCTTCCTTACCTTCCTGTCTGTCCTTCCGAATAGTCTGGTACCCCTGGATATTTAACTCCCAGTCGTGACCAACCTGTAACCATGTCTCCATAATGGCTAACAAATCATATTTGTTCACGATGATTTGTGCCGTTAACTCATCAACCTTGTTACGAATGCTACGAGCATTCAGGTAAAGTGGCTTTATGCTAGCTTTCTTACCCTCATGATTTCCAACATCTCTAAGAATAACTCCTGAGTTATCCTTCCTTTCTGCTTCTTTCATAGTCTGCCTTGAACTTAAACCCTCCTGCACACATGTTAACCTGCTGCTTACCTTTTTATTTACCATCATACTCCCTGTCGTTTTCCCTTTCCCTTCGCCCCGAGTCAGTAGTTTAAAGTTCTAGAGACCACCCTATTTATCCGTTTCGCTCGAACACTGGTTCCAAATCGGTTCAGGTGGAGACTGTTCCATCGGTGCGAATCCCCCGGTTCCAAAACTGATGCCAATGCCCCATGAAATGGAACCCCTCTTTCCCACACCACTCCTTTAGCCACGTGTTTATTCCCTAATATTCTTATCCCTAAGCCAATTTGCATGTGGCTCGGGCAGTAATCCGGAGATAATGACCCTCGAGGACCTCTTCCTTAATTACGTTCCGAGTGCTTTATAATCCCCAAACAGGTCCTCCATCCTCGCCTTGCCTATGTTGTTAGTCCCAGCGTGGACCACAACAACTGGATCTTCCCCCTCCCGCTCCAATATCCTTTCAAGCCGTTCAGAGATGTCCTGCACCCTGGCACCGTGCAGGCCACACACCATGCGGGACTCCCGATCCGGCTTGCAAAGGATACCATCTATCCCCCTAATTATGGAATCCCCTACAACTAACACTTGTCTTTTTGCTCTGCCCTCTTGGAATGACCTTCTGCACCATGGTGCCCTAGTCAGTTGGCTCATCCTCCCTGCAGCCCTTTTCCTCATCCACACAGGGAGCAAGTATCTCGTACCTGTTGGATAAAGTCAAAGGCTGAGGCTCCTCCACTCCTGAACTCTGGATCCCCCTACCTACCTCACTTGCAATCACACCCTGTTGTCCCTGATCACTAACTGAATTTGAATTACTTAATCTACCAGGTGTGACTGCCTCCTGAAACAAAACGTCCAAGTAACTCTCGCCCTCCCGGATGTGCCACAACTCTGAGCCGGAGTTCTTCCAGCAACCAACACTTGCTGCATCTGTGGTCCCTGCCGTTCACAATGGGGACAGCCAGCTCCCACATCACCTGCCCAGCCATCTCAGCTTAGTTAATTAATTTATTACTTTATATACATTTATGAGTGCAATACTTACTGATACTTCTCTGCCATGGTCTTTTCCAAATAACCAATTAACTGATAAATCAAAAAAAGAAAGAAAGTAAAAAAAAATGAAAGTAAATTTGTAACCAATCTCACGATACAGAAGAAATACCTTATCAATACACCAGAGTCCATTTTTATGGATAGAGGAGGAGGGTGGGTGGGAGACACTACACGTGTAGTGTCTCGGGTTCAGCCACTGCCCAAATATAAAGGTTTTTACTTACCCAGCAGTCCCCTGATCCGCCGAAACAAAAGGTAATCTACTTTCAGCTGAAACTGACTTCCCAGCTGATCACTCTCTCGCACTATTTCTGCTTCCGAACAAGCTGCTGCACAAAAGGTAAGTTATTTTACACTGCCCAAATATAAAGGTTTTTACTCACCCAGCAGTCCCCTGGTCCGCCAAAACAAAAGGTAATCTACTTTAAACTGAAATTGACCTCCCAGCTGATCACTCTCTCGCACTATCTCTGCTTCCGAACAAGCTGCTGCACAAAAGGTAAGTTATTTTACACTGCCCAAATATAAAGGCTTTTATTCACCCAGCAGTCCCCTGGTCCAACGAAAAAAAAGGTAATCTACTTTAAGCTGAAACTGACTTCCCAGCTGATCACTCTCTCGCACTATCTCTGCTTCCGAACAAGCTGCTGCAATGTGAAGACAATGTGAGTAAGTGTAAAGTGGCCCTCATTTGTAGGTTCACAAAAAGAGAAAGGCACCGACATTTCATAAATAGTGAGAGGTTGGGGAATGTTTATGTCCAAAGATACCAGGGCATCCTTGTTCATGAGCTAATGCAGGTGCAGTAAGCAATTAGAAAGGCAACTGGTATGTTGGCCTTCACTGCAAAGGGATTTGAGCATAGGAATACAAACGTATTGCTTCAATTGTCTAAAGACTTGATGCGATCTACCCTAGAATACTGAGGGAGGCAAGGGAGGAAATTGCTGGGGGCTTCACAGAAATCTTTGCATCTTCATTGGCTACAGGTGAGGTCCCAGAGGACTGAAGAATAGCCAATGTTGTTCCTTTGTACAAGAAGGGTGGTAAGGATAATCCAGGAAATTATAGGCTGGTGAGCCTTACGTCAGTGGTAGGGAAACTATTAGAGAGGATTATTCGGGACAGGATTTACTCCCATTTGGAAACAAACGAACTTATTAGCGAGAGACAGCATGGTTTTATGAAGGGGAGGTCGTGTCTTACTAATTTGATTGAGTTTTTTGAGGAAGTGATGAAGATGATTGATGAAGGAAGGGCGGTGGATGTTATCTATATGGACTTTAGTAAAGCCTTTGACAAGATCCCGCATGGCAGACTGGTATGAAAGGTGAAGTCACACGGGATCGGAGGTGAGCTGGCAAGATGGATACAGAACTGGCTCGGTCATAGAAGACAGAGGGTATCAGTGGATGGGTGTTTTTCTGAATGGGGGGATGTTTTCCGCAGGGATCAGTGCTGGGACCTTTGCTGTTTGTCGCATATATAAATAATTTGGAGGAAAATGTAGCTGGACCGATTAGTATGTTTGCGGACGACACAAAGGTTGGTGGAGTTGCGGATAATGATGAGGATTGTCAGAGGATACAGCAGGATATAGATCGGTTGGAGACTTGGGCAGAGAAATGGCAGATGGAGTTTAATCCGGACAAATGTGAGGGCTTTGGTTCGGCCCCATTTGGAATACTGCGTGCAGTTCTGGTCGCAACATTACCAAAAGGATGTGGATGCTTTGGAGAGGGTGCAGAGGAGAATCACCAGGATGTTGCCTGGTATGGAGGGCGCTAGCTTTGAAGAGAGTTTGAGTAGATTAGGATTATTTTGATTAGAAAGACGGAGGTTGAGGGGGGACCTGATTGAGGTGTACAAAATCATGAGAGGTATAGACAGAGTGGATAGCAAGAAACTTTTTCCCAGAGTGGGGGATTCAATTACAAGGGGACACGAGTTCATAGTGAAAGGGGAAAGGTTTAGGGGGGATATGCATGGAAATTTCTTTACGCAGAGGGTGGTGGGTGCATGGAACGCATTGCCAACGGAGGTGGTAGTGGCGGGCACGATAGCAGCTTTTAAGATGTATCTAGACAGATACATGAATAGGCAGGAAGTTAAGAGATACAGACCCTTAGAAAATAGGCGACAGGATTAGATAGAGGATTTGGATCGGCGTAGTCTTGTAGGGCCGAAGGGCCTGTTCCTGTGCTGTAATTTTCTTTGTTCTTTGTTCTTTGTTCTTTGTAATGCATTTTGGAAGGTCTAATGCACGTGGGAGGAATACAGTGAATGGCAGAACCCATAGGAGTATTGACAGGCAGAGAGATCTGGGCGTACAGGTCCACAGGTCACTGAAAGTGGCAACGCAGGTGGATAAGGTAGTCAAGAAGGCATATGGCATGCTTGCCTTCATCGGTCGGAGCATAGATTATAAAAATTGGCAAGTCATGTTGCAGCTGTACAGAACCTTAGTTAGGCCACACATCGATTATTGCGTGCAATCCTGGTCGCCACACTACCAGAAGCTCGTGGAGGCTTTGGAAATGGTACAGAGGAGGTTTACCAGGATGTTGCCTGGTCTGGAGATCATTAGCTATGAGGAGAGGTTGGAAAAACTCGGATTGTTTTCACTGGAACGACGGAGGTGCAGGGGCGACATGATAGAGGTTTACAAAGTTATGTGCGGCATGGACAGAGTGGATAGTCAGAAGCTTTTTCCCAGGGTGGAAGAGTCAGTTACTAGGGTACATAGGTTTAAGGTGCTGGGGGAAAAGTTTAGAGGGGATGTGCGAGGCATGTTTTTTACACAGAGGGTGGTGAGTGCCTGGAACTTGCTGCCAGGGGAGGTGGTGGAAGCAGATACGATAGCGACGTTTAACAGACATCTTGACAAATACATGAATAGGAAGGGAATAGAGGGATATGGGCCATGGAAGTGCAGAAGGTGCTAGTTGAGGCAGGCATCAAGATCGGCGCAGACTTGGAGGGCCGAATGGCCTGTTCCTGTGCTGTACAGTTCTTTGTTCTTTGTTATTGAGGCCGCACCTGGAGTATTATGTACAGTGTTGGTCTCATTACCTAAGCAAGGGCATTCTTGCCATAGAGGGAGTTCAAGAAAGGTTCACAAGACCAGTCCCTGGGATGATGGAATTGTCTCAAGAGGAGAGATTGCAGAAACTGAGCCTGAATTGTCTCGAGTTTCAAAGACTGAGATGTGATCTCATTGAAACTTATAACATTCTTACATCGCATGTTGAGTTAGATGTGGATAGGATGTTTCCTCTGGCTGGTTAGTCTAGAACAAGTGGACATTGTCATAGTTTAAGGGTCAGCCCATTTAGGACTGAGATGATGGGCAATTCTTTGCTGAGTGTGTGGTAAATCTGCGGAGCTCTCTGCCACAGAGAGTTTTTGAAATTAAATCATTCAGAATGTTCAAGACAGAAATTCATAGATCTGTTGGAATGATGGACCAGGATAGCCGGTATAATGGCCTAATATTTCCGATGACATATGAATATTTATATAAGTATAAATACAAATTAACACGAAATTACATTTCAGATGTAAATACTGTTCAATTACACCTAAATGTCTGTTCTGTGTATTGTATCTTGCAGAACAGCACTCAAAACTGTTTGGGCACAGGGAAGCATCAATGGAAACCTGTGAGGACGAGCAACACTTAGGGGATGTACCGGCCCATGACACTGCTGCACTTTCCATCACCATATGCACTCTCACCTCAGTGGGTATCCGATCAGCATTAGATTCTGGCCCAAGCTGGTGACAACACCACACACATGCCCGAACAGCAGGCTGAGAAAGCCCAGTCCTCTGACAGTCGGAGGTTTATGGGTGGCCAGGCCCATGCTGAGCCGCAGGCTGATGTTGAGCCTCTGGTGTCGACAGTAAAGGGCATGCTGGAGTTGCACGGAGAAGAAGGAAACATATGGTGGAAATGGCAGAGGCCATGCACAGCCGTGTGCTGACGCTGGAGGAGTCTATCCATAGCATTGACTGATGCAGCATCCTAGGCATATCAACACATAGGTCCCTCCATTCAGAGGACAGGCAGGGCGAGATAAGAACCAGGAGCATGGAGAGTGTTCCTGCTCCTAGTCCTTCTCTGGAGAGCAGTGAGCTTCCAACGAGCCTTAGCCCCTCCGCTGGTGAGTCCAGTCCCAGCAGCCGTAATGCCTGAATACAGCCCTGCACTGGTGCAGGCAACTGGTGCCCTCCAGAGAACGACCGCCGAATTCATCCGAGGCGTAGGGACATCCGGATCAGCAGCCTGCTTCCAGTCCAGCTTCCAGTTTTATGGGCAAATCACGAAGGAGCACCTGAAAATGTATGAAAAAATACACCTTGGTACATATGGGTATTCAAGGGTGAGACACTTATGCCATGTGTGCTTTAATTAAATGTATTGTCCTGCCAATCATCAGCCTTAATTGTCTGAATAACTCTTGTAACTATGGATTGATTATGTGTCTTCCAATTGCATCATAAACCTTATAGAACTGCCAATGTAACCAGAAACATCATTTTCGTGTCAATATACACGATGTGGAAATGCTTGAATGAAGTCACATGGGTAATGGCTCAGTCAATTGCTGCCAGTCATGCTGGAGAGACAGATGTTACAGAGCGACAGCATTTAAGAGGGCTTGCATGATGGTGGATTTTGTTTTGTGAGACATTTATTGCACTTAGAAAGCGGTTAATTATCAGTCTTTTCCTTGCCTCCTTTGCTCGCTGCTCGCCATGATGGCACTCCATCACTGCTCTTTGATTTCCCATGCGTGCTTGTTCTTGAGTGCCCTTTGTCCGAGGATGCGTACTGTTCCCGTAACTCTTCAACCTGCAAGGCCGCCGGCACCCCACGACCTGCACTCCCACCTTCTCCCCGCCCCCCGCCCCCCACCCCGACCCATCCACCCAGTGTATTGCGATGCTGTGCAAAACGCAGCAGACACAGCGTTGTACCCAAGCCTGTTTGGTACATACTGTTGGACTCCACCTGCAGATCTATCGAGGCGGCAGATCTGCCTCTTCAGCATAACGTTGGCCAACTGGATGAACACACGTGTGAAGCCGTGGCAGGTGTAGTAACGCACTTAAGCAGCAATGGTGCAGTTCCTCTGCAAGCCGTGTCATCAAGGGGGCTGTGAAAGTCAGTGATTGGTGCAGTTTGTAGAAGCCATGCCGTCTCCATTAGAAGCGGGTGCACACTGGCAAGAAGCGCTTTTTCTGGTTGCAAACGAGTTGGGCATCAATGGAATGAACGTTTCCAGTTTATGAAGGTGCCTGGTTGATCCGGGGGAGCCTTGATGGCCACATGCATGCAGTCGATGACACCTTGCACATGTGAGAATCCCGCAGTGGCCCCAATTCCAATGGCCCTCTTGGTCTGACTCTCAGGGTCAGTCCTGAAGTGCATATTGGCACCAGCCTTCCTGAACAAAGCATCAGTAACACCCTTGATGCAGCGGTGTACTGCGGACTGAGAGGGCGCTTAAATATCCCTGGTGCATCCCTAGTATAAGCCAGAGGAATCCAGGTTTAGGGCTACAGTAATTTTGGGGGCCACAGTCATATGGTGACCACCAAAACCCATGAGTTGCATGTCAATATTCAGCAGTACACAGAGGTGTGTGACGGCCTCTTTGGTCATCCGCAGTTGGCTCTGGTACTGGCGTTCCCACATCTGGAGGTATGCCATCTGCGTCCTGCAGCATCGTTGGTGGATCTGGGCGATTCTGTGCCTTGGTGGCTGCTGCTGCTCGCGTCTGGGAGGTGCCTCCTGGGGCGCACCTGCTTATTGGGCCTGCCTCCGGTGGTGCTGCCTCATCACAGCAAAGTTATCCAGGAGAACCGGGTGGATTATATCCATCTTTATACTCCTCGTAACGTCGGATTCCTTAAAATGGTCAAGTACACCATTCTGGATAAAGATTTCTGTAAATTCCCGTTTGAACAGAATTCCAGCAGGAGCTTTATGGTATGACATGGCATTGCCCACAAAAGATTTTCATAGGCATGAGCCATCATGACTATTGGAATAACATTGAAGTGGTAGGGAATATGGAATTAATACAGGATTAGTCTAAATGGGTGGTTGTTGGTTGGCACAGACTCGGTGGGCCGAAGGGCCTGCTTCAGAGCTTTATCTCTCTCTCTATGATCTATGCCTGCACTGGACCACTGACAAAACAATCTATAGTTTCCTATTTGCGCCCCCTAAAGAGTGTATCTACTTGCAGGGTTGCCCGCTGCCCCCACATGTATTCAGAGTAGCCCCCTTCCCGCCTTACTGATATTGATGCAGGGTTACCCCCTTCGCCCTCATCGATAAAGAAATGCAGAGCTGACATTTTCCACCTTATCAATACAGAGATGCAAAGTTGCCCTCTCCCCCTTATCAATAAACTCATGCAGAGTTGCCCCTTTGCCTTATCGATAAACAGATGCTGAATTGGCTGCTCCCCGTCCCCTTATCAATACACATGTGCAGAGTGGCCCGCTTCCCTCCTCATTGGTAGACAGATGCAGAGTTGCTGCCTTCCCCCCATCAATAAACAAATGCAGATCTGACCCCTCCACCCATTATTGATACACAGATGCAGAGTTCCAACCTCCCCCCTCCCCCACTTCTGGTGATTCAACTTAGTGGCAGTATCCGACTTCGCAACAAATCCGAAGGATAGCATGGCCAGACTTACCTAAACTTTGCAGGCACCGAATACTCTCGCATCGGTGATGCAAGCTTTTCAAAAATGCGAAAGTTAAAGCATGTGTGCACCGCACGTCGAACCCAGGACTGAATTCAAAAAGGTGCTTCGCATATTTAATGTATGGCCCCGTCACAGAGCAGTGGAAGTGGCGACATGCAGTTTCACCAGCACTGGGAGAATTGGAATGCGGAATTATGGTGTTGGGTATCACTCCAATTCTCCAGCACCCCGCCTCGAAACCCGCCTTTGGGTCGAGCGCAAGATCCAATCCGAGGGAAACAATAGAAAACCCAATCATGTGCGTTTCCTTCGGCGTATTAAAATAGAAAGCAGAATATTAATGGATGAATCGGGAAAACAGAGGGAACGAGGTTAGAAAATGAAAAAAACAGAGTTTTCAGTGCTCAAGAGTATATATTTCAATGCAAGGAGTACAGCAAATGAAGCAGATGAGCTCAGGGCACAGATAGACACGTGGCAGTATGATATCATAGGTATTACAGAAGCATGGCTTAAAGAAGTAGAGGAATGGCAGCTCAACGTTTCTGGTAGGGTTTTCAGATGCGATAGGAGGGGGTTAAGAAAGGATGCAGAGTGGCAATTTTTGTTCAAGAAACTATTACAGCTGTGAGGAGTGATGATATGGTGGAAGGTTTGCAAAATGAGGCAATACGGATTGAGCTAAGAAACAAAAAACAGGCAATCATACTGCTGGGCATGTGCTTTTGATCCCCAAACAATCAGCGGCAGATAGAAGAACAGATATGTAGGCAAATCTCTGAGAAGTGCAAGAACAATAGAGCAGTAATAGCAGAGGATTTAATTACCCTAATATTAACTGGAAGAGTTTTAGTGTGAATGGAATTGAGGGAGCAGAATTCTTGAGGTGCATCCAGGGAACTTTTTATCCAGCATGCAGCAAGTATACCAAGAGAGGGAGCAGTTTTAAACTTCGTTTTAGGAAATTACGATAGGCAGGTGGAAGGAATGGCAGTGGGAAAGTATTTTGGCGGTAGTGTTCATAATTCAGTCAGTTTTAACATAATTATGGAAAAGGACAGAGATAGAACACGAGTTAGAATTCTTAATTGAGGCAAGGCCAATATTACTAAACTGAGAACTGATATAGCGAAAGTCGACTGGAAACAGCGACTTGATGGTAAATCAGTGCCAGAAACGTGGGAAGCATTCAACGGGGAGATACAAGGGGTCCAGGGTAAACATGTTCCCACTAAGCAATAGGATGAGGCAGCCAAATATAGAACCCCATGAAATTCAAGGAGCCTAAAGGGTAAGATAAGGAAGAAAAGGAAAGCTTGTGTCCAACAACGAGAACTCAATACTACAGGAAGCCAAGAGCAGTATAGAAAGTGGAGGGGTGAAATTAAAAATGACATTAGGAAAGCAAAGAGAGGGCATAAAAGAACATTGGCACGCAAAAATCAAGGTGAACCCAAAGATGTTTGTTTTCATCAATACATTAATTGTACGAGGATAACTAAGGAAATAATAGGGCACATAAAAGAACAAAAAGGCAACTTACTTGTAGGAGTGGATGACATTGGTATGGTTCTTACTGAATACTTTGCGTCTGTCTTCACAAAAGAGGAGGACAATACAGATATTGTACTTAAGGAGGAAGAGTGTGAAGTATTGGAAGTGATAAACATAGGGAGAGAAGAAGTATTAATGGGATCAGCATCTTTAAAAGTTGATAAATCACGAGGGCCATATGAAATGCATCCTCGGCTAACAAAATAAGCAACACAGCAAATAGTAGAGGTTCTAACCATCATTTTCCAGTCCTCACTGGATACAGGATTGGTGTCAGAGGATTGGGGAATTGCTAATGTTGTACCTCTGTTTAAAAAGGGAGCGAAGGATAGTCTGAATAATTACAGGACAGTCAGTCTCACCTCACAAGTGACCAAATTATTGGAATCTATTCTGAGAGACAAGATAAACTGGCACTTAGAAAGGAACTGGCTAATCAAGGAAGCCAGTATGGATTTGTGAAGGGAAGACTGGTTTCAACAACTTGTTCGAGTTTTTCGAAGAATTAACAAGGAAGATAGATGATTGTCGTGCAGTGGATGTGGTCTACATGGATTTTAGCAAGGCTTTTGACAAGGTCGCACATTGCAGACTGGTTTAAAAAATAAATTCCCATGGAATCCAGGGAAATGCAGCAAGGTGGATACAAAATTGACTCACTGGCCGGAAACAAATGGTAATTGTTGACAGCTTTTTTAACGACTGGAGGGTTGTTTCCAGTGACGTTCCACAGGACTTAATACTGCGTCCCCTGCTTTTTGTGGTTTGTATTAACGATATGGACGTAAATGTAGGGGGCAAGATCAAGATGTTTTCGGATAAGCCAAAGATTGGCCGTGTGGTAGTGAGCGAGGAGGATACTAGGCTGCAGGAAGTTGTCTATAGTCTGGTCAGCTGGGCAGAAAAGTGGCAAATGGAACTCAACTGTGAAAACTGTGAGGTGTTGCATTTGGGGAGGTTAAACAAGGCAAAAGAATATACGAATAATGGGAAAATATGGAGAAGTGTAGAGAAAGTGAGGGATCTTGAAGTAAATGTCCACAGATCCCTGAAGGTAGCAGAACAGGTCGTTAAGGTGGTTAAGAAGGCATATGGTATATTTTCCATTATTAGCCGAGGGATAGAAGGCAAGAGCAGGGATGTTATGCTGGAACTGTGTGACTCATTGGCTAGGCCACAACTATGTGCGATTCTGGTCACCTCATTACAGAAAGGATACAATTGCACGATTGCCAGGACTGGACAAATTCAGCTATGCGGAAAGATTGGACAGGGTCGGATTGTTCTCCTTGGAACAGAAAAGGCTGAGGGGCGATCTGAATGAAATGTACAACATTTTGACTGGCCTGGAGAGAGTGGAGGTGAATGGTATATTCACCTTAGCAGAGAGGTCAGTGACGACGGGGCATAGATTTAAAGTGATTGGTAGAAAAATCAGAGGGGAGATGAGGAAAACATTTTCACCCAGAGGTGGTGATGGTCTGGAACTCACTGACTGAAAGGGTAGTTGAGGCAGAGAAGCTCAAATCATTCAAAAGGAGTCTGGATATGCACCTCAAGTGCCAGAAGTTGCAGAGCTATGGACGGATTGCTGGAAGGTGGGATTAGAATAGAATAGGATCGTTTTTCTGCCGGCACAGGCACGATGGGCCAAGTGGCCTCTTTCTGGGCCTTAAACTTTCTAGGATTCTATTTCTATGATGCTATTGCGCATTTCCCATGGAAGTTGGAATATGGGTGGCTGTTAAGCGTAATGGAAGAGACAAACAACATGACTGTGCGGCATGGGGAATGGGCAGAGGACCTGTCCTGAGACAAATCCCCACCACACACTTGTTGATAGTCGATGCATTGCTGTTGGGAATCACTTCAGTTCCCAACGTTTTTGGTAGAAATCATGGATGTGTTTGTGTAATTATTGAATGTATCCAGTGCCAGAGGACTGGTGGACAGTTCACACAACTCCTGTATTTAAGAATAAGGAACAGAACATGCCCAGGTAATTATAGACCAGTGAGCGTTACATCAGTGCCAGGAAAAGTAATGGAAAGCCTAGAGAGGAGAGAAGAGAAGAATATCCAGAACAGAAAATATATATCAAGGTCCATCTGGCCAGGATTTCAAAGTGGTAAATCTTTCTGACCAAACTTTCTGAATTGTTTAAGTATTAGTACAGAGAGTAGACAATGGCAATGCAGTGGATGTAATTTAATCTGGATTTTGAGAAAGTCCTTCGATACGTTATCCCATGATAGACTAATGAATTACATCAGAGAATGCGGAGTCAACGGACAAGTGACAAAATGGATTTGTGGTTGGCTTCAAGAAAGAAAGCAAAGAGTGTGAGTAAAGAGAATGGCCCAGTGTGTATCATTATTAAATGCTTGTCATTTCCCAGATGTGGAACAATGTGCTTTAACATTTACCAGACGTTCTACCGTGTGCTTTATTATTAGAAGATTCATATTTACCAGATGTGGTCTTACCTTTATGACTCTTAAATGCTCCACACTTACCAAATGAGGTCCAGTGTGAATTATTATTAAATACTTCAAAGTTACCACGTGTGGTCCAGTGTGTAATATTATTAAAAGTCTAACATTTACTAGATGTTGTCCAGTTTGCATTATGTGGTCCAGTTCGCATTATCGTTGAAGACTAATCACCTACTAGATATGATCCAATGTGTATTATCATTCAAATTTTTACTTTTGTCACGTACAGCCCAGTATGTATTGGGAGGCGGTGGCATGGTGGTAATGTCACTGAGCTAGTGCTACAGGGGCATAGTCGAATCCACCGGGGACAACTGTTCAAATCTCACCACAACAGTTGATGGAATTTAATTTTTGATAGTTACCAATCATGGAATTGAAAGCTAGTCTTCGTGCTGGGGCCGTGAAAATATAATTGATTGTTGTTAAAAAAAAACTAGTTCACTCATATCTTTTAGGGGAAGAAAACTGCTGTCCTTACCTGGTCTGGCCTACTTGTGAATCGAGATCCACAGCAAAGTGCTTGGTTCTGAAATAGCTTAGCAAGCCATTCAGTTGCCAATGGCGTCAGGGAGGGGCAACCAATGCTATATTTCCCAGAAGCGCACACATCCCATGGAAGAACTAAAAAATAGGAAACACTTCACACTTTCCAGATGTGTTCCAGTTTGGATTATTATTGAAGATACTGTGCATTATTATTTAACAGTTCATATTTACCACGCATGGTCAAGTATGTATTATTACTGTTAACTGCTGCACATTTACCGCGTGTGGCCCAGTGCATAATACGATTAAATGGCTCATATTTACTAGATGTGTTCTCGTGTGCGTTATTATTAAATGGTTCGCATTTACCAGATCTGGTCCAGTGTGCATGATTCATAAATGTTTCACATTTACTAGATGCAGTCCCGTGCACACTGTTATTTCATGGCTCACATTTACTACATGATGTTCAATGTGCATTATTATTAAATGGTTCACAGTCCCAGATGTGATTCAATACACATTATTATTAAATGCTTGTTATTTACTAGATGTAGTCCAGTGTGCATTATTGTTAAATGCTTCATATTTGCCAGATGTAATCCTGTGCATTGTATTATTTAATAGTTCACATCTAGCAGATGTGATTCAGTGTGCATTATCACTGAAGACTCCACATGTACCAGATGTGATTGAATGTGCATTATTATTAAATAATTCACTTTTACCATATGTGATCTGGAGTGCATTGTTCTTGAAGACTCGACATTTCCCAGCTGTGGTGCAGCGTGCATTATTAGTCGATGCTCCCCAATTATTGGATGTGGTCTAAGTGTGCATTATTATTAAATGTTGTACATTTAAAAAATATGATCACGTGTGAATTATCAGCGCAGGCTTCGTATTTATCTGATGTGGTCCATTGTGCATTATAATCGAAGGCCTTACATTTACAAGATGTAGTTTAATAGGCATTATTGTTACATGTTTTACTGTAACAAAATGATTTCGCAGTTTTGCATCCTCTGTTTCTGATTTAACCATCTTATTCTGTTGTATTTGAGATACTTGCTCTTTTTCTTTCTTTTTATATCCATTGTGGGGGCCAAACACAATGCTCCTGCATTCAGCTGCCAATATCTTTTATTGGCCAGCTCTCTCTCAGGACAGTCAGCCTGTTACTTTTCCTCACCTGAAGCATAGTATTCTGGAATAGAAGAAGAGTCCGGGTTACAATCTGCACAATCATATGCAGCTTTCTGGTAATTGCTGACTATTTACATAATCTCCCATTCTGTGTAACCAAGTACTTTATTCCATTCTTCAGTTCTTCTCTGAATTTTCTCTGTGTCAGTCCGTAGATATATGTGTTGGTGCATGAACTGAGAAGCTGCAGCATGGATCCCGTTTGCTGGTTGATGCAGATTGGGTAATTGAAGTATTTGTCCGCATAAGTGTAGTTTTCAGCCCTCCACTTTAGGGAATGTACGACATATGTCATCCAGAGAAGAATGAAATTGCCAGATATAGCAAAGAGCAAGATCATTGATTTCTTCCGGTTCTCAAGCTCTGGATCATTTTGATTATTAATGTTGCTTAGGAGTGCCCTGCGGACTATGTTGGACTTAATGATATATTTCACAGTGAGAGCGTTGAGCAGCACGATGCAAAAGATCGGCAGCAAATGGGTTAAAATGCTGTCCAGCCACTCGTACACTGCCCATAAAGGCGAGGTGTAATAGTCAGAGGTTTCAATGTACAAATACGGGATGGTGTTAATTATAACTTGGGGCTGGTACATGAAATAAAAGGGAATGCTCCTCAGGCAGGCGAGCACACATACAGTCATTACCACAACGATTGCCGTTCTCTGAGTACAATACCTTGCTTTGAGATTCTGACAGCAAATAGATACAAAGCGATCAAAGGTGAAAGCAACTGTAAACCAGACGGAGCAGTCCAGAACAGCAACCATCATGACAACTTTTATGGCGCATATGGGAGTGATAAACAAGAAATTTATTGGCAAGTAAATATTGTTAATTCGGTTCAGCATGACTTCAATGATCACCATCGTTAGATCCGCCACTGTCATGGCCAGCAGGTAACGAGTGATAGATTTGGAGAGACAGCAATTCCCTCTGGACAAGATCACAATCGCCAGAAAGTTCACGGCAAGAAAAAAAAAGAATTATCATTTGACCATCCCAAACACCAGTCTCGGCCTCTGTCCCTGTCCCGAGGCACTAATTTCAGTCCTGACGTTGCATATGTTAATTGTAACCAATTCTGTACACAAGACTGAAATGGGTGTTTCAATCAACACATTAAGATGAAGAAATCGTCATCAATCGATTGAAGACTTACGGAAATTGAGTTAAATATGAGATTGTGGGAAAATGTAAGACTGTAAAAGGTTCTAATTATGGAATAATACAAGTGAATTACATCAGTTAAATATTACATAAAGGACGCATAACACAAGGCAAGATTAATATGATAATCCCGCTAGATTCACTCTGACATATCTAATTGCAGCCAGAGAATCACCTGCAATGGCTTCTCTTTATTTTCCTGTACCATTATCTCGTGACCCCGCAGGATCCATCATTCACCTGCTTCTATATGTCATCTATGAGCTGCTCCACTGCGGCATCATCCGACAATGCAGTATCAGTTTTCCACATTTTCATTGACAACACCAAGCTCCACATCACCAGTACTATCTCTCTCAACTCATCCACCACCTTGCAAATTTCAGACGGCCTGTCTGACATCAAAAATGAAAATATCTTTCCTCCAGTTTAATACTGGGAAGAGTGAAACATTTGTCTTCTGCCCCTGTGATAAACGTCGCTCCCCAGCCATCAATTGAAACCCGCTCTCTGGCAATTGGTTGAATGTGACTGTTCACAAGGTGGCGGTCATAATTGATCCCGAGATGAGCTTCCAACCACATCTCCGTACCATACATAAGACCAGCCATTTCAACCGTTGTCAAATGCCAAGCTCGTCCTCTTCCCAACTCAACTGCTGCTCGTAACCTAATCCTTGCCATTACTACTTTCACACTTTTCTATTCCAATGTATCCGATTGGACATCCACATTCTTCCTTCAATAAAATTAAAGTCAGGCAGAACACTGCTGCCCATATCCTTGCTTCCATGAAGTTATTTTTTCCTATCACACATATCTACATTGGCACGCTGTCAAGCAACACCTCGGTGGTAAAATTGTCATCCTTGTTTTAAATGCCCTCAAGTGGCCTCATCCATCCCTATCTCTATAATCTCCTCTGTGTCTGGCTCCTTGAGCATCCTTGATATCAATTGCTCCACCATCTGCGGCCGTGCCTTCATCTGCCTGTGACATAAGTTGTAGAGTTCCCTTTATAAACCACTCCACCTCTCTCTATCCCTTTCCTCCATCAAGATGTTTATAAATGGCTGCAATGTTGGGGAAAAAACCTTTTGGTCATTTTCTGTATTACTCCTTTATGTGACTTTGTGTAAAACGTTGCTATATAACGCTCCGATGGCGTGCTGTGGGATGTTCCATTAAGTCAAAGACGCTATATCATATAAGTTCCATTGATGAGTACCAAGGATAACAATAATGAAGAATGGATTGTAGGATTAAGTGAAGAGACTTCAATAAGATGAATAATGAAATCAAAAGAGCAACTAAGGAACTGCATCAGATTTACCAACCCTGTTCTCCCATCCCTTTTAATCTTTAATTCACTCACCTTTCCAATCGAATCCTTCTCGGTAAACTAGTACTGTTAACCACCCTGTACCTTCAGGAAAATTATGCAATGTAGAGACAGACAACGGACGGAGACTCAGGACAAAGTACATTTCTCAGAAACTTAGGGAATTCGTTGCGTGTTGGGTGGGATGGAAAGAGATAACTCTTGAATGGAACTGCTGAATAAAATAACGTGGAGCTGGCAGAAAGACCCCCACTTTTTTCTGTTTACTCAAAGGGAAATCAGGCAAAAGGGAAAGTTTGGTCAAGTGACATTCTTGCAAAATACCAGTTCACATCCTCCTCTTTATCCATTTCTGCCACTGCCTTGCTCCATTTGCTCCAAAGAATTCACATATATCTATCTTTCTCAGATTCTATCGATGGTGCCTCAGGTCCCAGCTCTGCTGGATGCTAAGTCTCCAACAACACTGATGGGGAGTCCCTTGGCCAATTCACTAGTTCTTTCCCAATGACCTGGAATATCTGGTATTGGTGAGTTTTGAACCCATATCGCCATCACCTATGAATGCACTTGGCATTGTGTTCAGCCTGCTCTATTTAGATTTGATATGGAGAATTGAAATTTAGCAGAAATCCACCTGTTTCAGTTGGACCAAACAATGACCTGCAAAGCCTTGTCCTTTTGTCTTTATACAGAATTCAGCAATCAATGGAGATGCGATTTGTTCTGTCTACTAACATGATTTCTAAAGGCCTTTACTCATTATAGATAAATCTCCTATTGCATTGCTATCTTATCAAGTTTAAACAGTCAAGCTTCTATTTACAATACTGAAAGGTACTGCCCACAGACAGTACTACTGAACATCCAATCGAATTCATATAGAAATGACCTCTGGACAGCACCCTCACCAATGGAGAGCCTACGAGTTAATCACTGGTCCTGTACGCTTCTCTCAGGTCTCAGGAAGTGTTGAAGTTACCGATGGAAGGTTATCAAACTGAACGTTAACTTTGTTCCCCTCACTACAGAAGCTGCCATACGTGCTGGTTATCTCTAACGTTTTCTGTCTTTAACTCTTCATTGATATTGAGCATTTAGTCAATTTTTGGCAATGGAAATTATTTTTTCAATCAATGAATGATTGTGGTCCTTTTAATACCAATAGTACACAACTATCATTATCTGGAACCCCGAATCTCCTGGAGAACTCCAAGACAGTTGTCTGGTCTAAACTGGTTACTTTTCGGGTGAACATGCTTTGCTTGTCCCTCGGAGTTGACTTGATATTTATGACAATACAAAGAAGAAGATGAAGCATCAACACAAGCAAAGGTGCAATTTCTCACCGGATGCCTGAGTTTTATATTCCATCTGATGCCTGCTTCTATTGACGATAAGAAATTCTCAAGAGCAGAGTAATGTGGAACAATCTACCATTATTTCTCAGGATGAAGCTTCAAAATAGTTGATGATTTCAATTAAGAAACCGTATTAAGCAGACAACTAAGAACACTAAATGTATGGGATATATTTTATATGTTCTCTGATTTCCTTCTCTTTCTCTTTCTATCTATGGTTCTGACAACACTCCGTCTCTTTCTTATATCGAAACATATTAATACCAATATGTTACAGTAGAAGGCAAGGGGGAGGTAGAGCAAAAGTTACAGACTTTTACACTGTAACTAGTGTTGTTGCCTTCCCCGTAATGCCAACGGCTGCAAGAACTGGATAGTAGAGGCGTTCAACTTCAAAGATGATTGGATAGCCCATGTTCGATGTCATTGAATTATGCCTGCGAGAATCTGACTAGAAATTGTCAATTCAATCAGAGGAGACCCTACTTATACCAGAGGGCGATGGCCACAGGGACAGTTCACTAGAATGCACCTCATTAGTGACATTGAGTTAAACAAATAAAATTAATCACCCATTCTCCCCAAAGCTTCATTATGCAATGGAATCTATTTTAAGAAATATCTCACACACTCAAAAGTTTCATTTGGACTATCTTCAAAAAACAGCAATTCTCCTGTGCTCAGCGACTGAGCTGCATGAACAATCTCATTAAATAAGCCTCTGGCTATTGATTACATGTGCAGAGCCATATTTAAATAACCTCTACGAAGAAATATGTGCTGTGTCAACGGTCCTGAAGTATCTGTAGTTGGGAATTGACCGTTTGAAATACAAGAAATAATTTGAGCTTCAAGGAGAAGAGAGCATGGATGCATTTGAGAGGCAGATAGATAATCACATGACGGAGACAGCCTTGGAATGATATGTTGATGGGGTGTGACAAACAGAGTTTCGAGGAAACTCATGTGGAACATACAAATGGTCATGTGCTAGATGGACAGAATGACTTATTTCTGTGCTGTAAATTCTATGTAACCTCGATATAACATTAGGACAGTTCATGGACAGTCCATGTTTTTTAATGGGTTTTCTTATCGAAAGTCCTACACATAGGAAGATGGGATGAAGGGGATGAACAAATTTCCAAATGGTCAAAGTTTATTCACAACTACGTATCAGTGGGGAAACATGCTGCGAAAGTTGGTTAGTTATAACATAAATATTTGTGATTTCACCGATTCTTAGAACACCAGCCTTTATAGCAAGCTTCTGGAGCAGGAAACTGCACTAATGAGGTTGAGGATATCACAGGAGTCCCACAAACTGTCATGAGGTAATTTACCACATTCCAACTTAAACATCGAATTAAACAACTTTGGATACGAACAGCAGCTCCCATTTCATAGACACAGGCGCTAGTAATAGTTTTATTCGTGCCATCTGTACCTTTTCTGGGCTCATCTCCTGCTTCATCACATGCACAGTTAGCATACGTTTTGCTTGCACCATCCTTCCTTCTGCCATTTAACAAATCCTTCCCTCCATCCTATCACAGAGCTTCCTGCTCCGAATTAGAATCCATCACTTCTGTTTCCCATGTATCTTCTTTTCCCTCTTAGCCCCCTAGGCCCCTCTCCCCTTTCGTCAGGCCTTATTTTATTTCTCCCGCCTCGTTTACTCCACCCTCCCAAATTCCCACTCTCAACCTTCACCACCCCCTGTCCTTCCTAATCCGCTGCTGCCTTTCCAGGGTTGACGCTCTCTGAGATAAGCCCACACGCCCCGCTTTGACTCTCTTAGCATCCCCAGCAGTCCATCAGCATGTTTACCGACATTCCTTAGCGGGATAATTTTACTTATCTCAATCCCATCCCACTGCACCCTCCCACAGCTGACGATGTGGACTCTGTCAGTGGGTTAACTAACATCGCCCATCTCTGCACATCACTCCAATATGTCTTAACACCTATGAACCACGTCCTTTCTATCTATATATTTATTGTGGATGATTGAAAGGGTATAAAGGCCTTGGCAAACCCTCGGCTGACGTGTGATGGCACATTCCCCATTAATATAGCCTCCCCGGCTGGCTCTACCAGATGCTACCTGTCCCACCTGGACCGTCATAGAGGAGGTTTGGCCCCTGATCACTAAAGTCCACTTTGGTCTGCGCATCTGTTCCTCTAGAATCTTCTCCCTTGGACACTTCGACTTGTTTCACCTATTTCACCTCCTTTAAAATCCTCATCCTCTATTTTCCGGCCAAGTGCTCCGAGGTCTCTCGTTACGATATATTCATCCATTTCCTCCCTCAACCTCTGCACTGAGCAACTTCAAAAAAGAGGGGGACGATGCAGATATTGTAGCTAATGAAGCGGGCATGAAGTGTTGGATGTCATAAACACCAGGAGAGATTAAGTATTAATGGGATTAGCATCCTTGAAAGCTGACAGATCACCAGGGGCGGATGAAATAGCCCGAGACTGTTAAACGAAGCAAGAGAGGAAATAGCAGAAGGTCTGACCATCATTTTCCAGTCCTTACTTGATACAGACGTGGTGTCAGAGGGTTGTAGAGCTGCGAACGTTCTACCTCTGTTTAAAAAGGGAGGAAGGGGTAGACCAAATAATTACAGGCCAATCAGTCTAACCTCAGTAATGGGTCTATTATTGGAATCAATTCTGAGAGACAGGATAAACTGTCACTTAGAAAGGCACGGATTAATCAAGGACAATCAGATTGGATTTGTTAAGGGAAGATCTTATCTGACGATCTTGATAGAATTTTTTGAAGGCAGAACAAGGAAGATATATGAGGGTAGGGCAGTTGATATGGTCTACATAAATTTGACCAAGGCTTTTCACAAGGTCCCACATTCCAGACTGGTTACAAAAATAAACCCCATGGGAACCAGGGAAATGCAGCAAGGTGGATACAAAATTGGATCTATGGCAGGAAACAAAGGGTGATTTTTGACGGGTGTTTTTGCGATGGGAGGGGTATTTTTGAGTGGCGTTCCCAGGTCTCAATACTTGATCCCCTGGTTTTTTGGGTATATATTAACGGTTTGAACTTAAATGTATGGGACATGATAAAGAACTTTGCAGACGACATAACGATTGGCCATGTTTTCGATAACGAAGAGGCTTGCTGTGGGCTGCAGGAAGATATTGATGGTCTAGTCAGATGAGTAGAACATTGGCAAATGGAATTTAACCTATCGAAGTGGGAGGCGATGCATTTGGGGAGGTCAAACGAGGCAATTGAATTGACGATTAATGGGACAAGTGAGAAATTTAGAGGAAGTGAGGAACCCTGGAGTGAATGTCCACAGATCCCTGAAGGTAGCAGGACAGGTCGATAATTGGTTAAGAAGGCAGATGGAACAATTTCCTTTATTAACTGAGTTATATAATAAAAGAGCAGGCAGGGTATGCTGGAATTGAAAAAAAAAGATTAGTTATGCAACAGCTTGAACAGTGTGTTCAGTATGGTCACCTTATTACAAAAAGGATGTAATTGCACTAGAGAGGGTACAGAGGCGAATTACGAGGATGATGCCAGGGCTGGGATAATGCAGCTAAGAGTAAAGATTGGCTAGGCTACGGTTGCTCTCCTCGGAACAGAGAAGGCTGAGAGGAGATCTGATTGAAATGTACAAAATGTTAAGGGGCCTGGATAGAGTGATGTTGAAAAGCCTATTTAACTTAGCAGAGAGGTCAATGAATCAGGGACATCGATTTACAGTGATTGTTCGAAAGATAAGATGGAAGATGAAAATGTTCTTTCCCCAATGGGTGGTGGGTACTGGAAGTCACTGCCTAAAAGGTTAGTTGAGGCAGAACCATTAAACCTATTGAAAAGGAGTCAGAATATGTAGCTGAAGTGTTGTAATCTGCAGGGCTACGTATCAAATGCTGAAAGGTCGGATTAGACTGTGTGGATCATATTTTCGGCTGGCAAAGACACGATGGGCCAAGTGACAAGGTCGGATTAAACTGGGTGGATCATTTTTTTCGGCTGGCACAGACACGATGGGCCAAGTGACAAACTCGGATTAGACTGGGTGGATCATGTTTTCGGCTGGCACAGACACGATGGGCCAAGTGACCTCTTGCTGTGCCATAAAGTCTACATGATTCGATGGTTTATAATCAGTGTTAATCAAAACCTCCATCCCGAACATTCTGTCCCTCCTTTGCGTTCGCTGCCTCCTTTCCTCCCTTAATCACGTCATCCATATGACCTCCCCTGCACATATTCTCGAACATCTAATCTCACCGGTCCATCTCTGATCATTTCCTTGAATCCCAATACACCCACGTCTCAGTTCTCCCTCCAAACCCCATTCCATTCTGTTTCCTCCCCTGAAAGAAAGCGTTACCCACGTCACTTTTAAGTTCCCAGCGGCTCTCCAATTGCCAAAACGTTTCTGCAACTAGTGATTACCCAGTCACATCCCCTTCCTCCACCATTGCTGCACTTGTCCCCCATTATAACCTCTCTCTCACCTTGTGCGTTTAACCTAGTGTGAAACACATCCCCACTTCTTTGAAGTCCAAGGGAAACAGACTTAGATTGTTATAGTGGATCAATAGTTTAAGCATTCGTCGCCAAAACTGGATGGACCACACACAGCACCATCACTTCCTGCTCTCCTCGGCCACAACAGTTCATTATTCCAGGATCACCCTGGAAAGCAAATATAACGTTGGATTCTCATTGCCATGCCAGTTATCTTCTTAAACCCATCTCCCTCGTCTTCTCTACACTCATATCTGAGAACTGCGAGGAACTCATGGGCTTCTTTGTCACTGAGACTGAGAGTATCCGATCAGCTGCCTCTGCCACATTGCTCCCTTCTCCCAGCCCACCGGGCCAAATTCATCTATTTTCCCTCTGCCACAGCGCTGAACTGTAAGATTTATCCTGTTTCTCTCGTATTGCTCCTCAAGCTCTTTCCGAGCTGATTCTGTCCATTCGACCCACCTCGTCATCTCTCAATGCTATTCCCACAAACTGCTGAGCTTTCAACGTGGCATCCTGACCTCGATGTTAGCTGATATTGCTAACTGTTCTCTCCCTTCCAGTACTGCCCCCACCCTTCAAACCTGCCTTCATCACCCCTTTCCTCAAACTGAAACTCTGGTCAATTCTGTCTTTGCAAACTGCATGCATATCTCCAACAAACCATCCCTCTTCGAAGCTATTCAACCTCCCGTCGCACCCCCCCTTCCCTCGCCCCCTGTAACTCCATATTGAATCCCTCCTGTCAGGTTTACGCCTTTCCCAGTGTACAAGAATTTTTTTTAAAAATCTAAATCACAAGTCATATCCTATGTGCATGGGGCAAAAGTAAACTTTCCCTATTTGTCCTTCTCGAACTTTCTGCAGCCTTTGACACAATTGATCACAGCACCCTCTTACCACGACTCTCCACTACCGTCCAGCTGGATGGGAATGGTCTCACCTGGTTTCTTTCTTGGCAATATAATTGATGCAAGATGCAAGGCCTTTTCTTCCTGATCCCGCACTGTTACCTTTGGTGACCCTTAGCCTCCTCGTACTTCTCCTAAACATGCTGCCCCTCGGAGACAGCATCCAAAAGCATAGTGTTTGTTTCTACATGTATGCTGACGACAGCCAGCTCTCCCTCTCTCCCTTACCACCACCTCTCTCGGCACACAGAGAGCTGATCGGCCATGGATGCCTCACCATCTTTCACATAGTGAAATGTATTGAATGTTTACCAGCTCAGAAACATGTGGAGTACGGAAGAGCTGACATGGGTGGATACTGGGAAATACACTGTAGTTATTTTTCTTAACAAATATAGCCAGCTATAATGCCATGTGAGTCCTCATACTTTTGGATAAGAGAAAATGCACTGTTGTGTTCATAGACGCAGAAAATTGATTGATCATGGTCCACCTCATTTTGTTTGACAGAGGGATTGTCTAGTTGCAGCCAGAGTATCACTTAAAATGGCTGTTCTTTCTACACCCGTACCATTACCACTTGAGTCCTTCAAGGATTTATCATTGTCCCTCTTCTGTTTCCACTCTCGGTGCATCGCCAAAGTAACATCATCTGAAAGAACACATCCGTTTCTACGTGCACGCTGGCAGCACCTCACTGCCACCTCTCTAACCGTCTCCAATGTCTCTTATTCCTCACGCTGCTTGTGTCCCAAAATTAATATTGTGTAAGTAGAAATGTCAGAATACTCCAGCTGAGATCGTATCAATGACTTTCAAATATTAGCATAAACTGTTTACATTTCTACAGTCTGTCTCTACTTTGAAACCAAGAAACCACCGAATTATGGAATCATAAAACAATTACATCACAGCACAGTCCATTCGGCCTATCGAGTTCGTGTTGTCTGCCTTCAAGAGCAAACCAGCTAGTCCCATCAACTTGACCTTTCTTGGTAGCTCTGTATTTATTTCCTCCTCAGATGTATCTCCAATTCTCTTTTGACATCCAGAATGGAATTGCCTCCGCCACCCTCTCAGGCTGGGCATTCCTAAATTTAAACTTTTGCTGTATTCAAAAAAAAGGGTTTTCTTTTGTCGCCGTTGGTTCTTTTGCTTTTCACCTAATTTTGGTAACCTCTGGTTCTCGATGATTCCATCCATGGGAACAGTTTTCTGTATATGCACTGTCTAGACCCCTTCAACCTGATCAACACCTCTATCAAATTTCTTCGCAACTTGTTCTACTCTAAGGTGAACCACCACAGCTTCTCCAATCTATCCATGTGACTGAAGTCCCTTATCCCTGGAAGGATTCATGGAAATCGTTTCTACACACTGTCAATCCTTTGCAACCTTCTGACTATGTGGTGCCCAGTCACAGTACTCAAGTTTAGGCCCATCCCGTGTCTTACAAACGTTGAACAGAGCTTCCTTGATTTGTACTATATGCTTCTCTTCATAAAGACTAGGATATTGCATGCCTTTGTAACCACTTTCTGCAGCTACAATTAGTGCAATTATCAACCATTTACGCACATCTACCACAGATCTCGCAGCTCCTGCACCGCCCTTACAATTGCACTCACAATTTCACATTGCCTGTCATTCTTCCTACAAAAATGTATCACATTACACTTCTGCATTCCATTTCATCCGCTAATTGTTTGCCCAGTCTAGCAGTCTGTCTCTATCCTCATAAAGTCTCTCACTATCGTCCTCACAGTTCACAAACCTGCTGAGTTTTCAGGCATATGCAAATGTTGAAATTGTGCCTAGTACACCCAAGTATGGGCCATTAATATATATGAAGAAAAGTACTGGTCCACGTACCAACGCCTGGGGAACCCAACCATGTACCTTTCTCCATTCTGAAAGACGACGGTTTGCCATTACTTCCTGTTTCCTGTCACTCAGCTAACATGGTATCCATGCTTTCCATGTATATTTTATCCTATGGAATTCAACGTTACTGGCGAGACTATTATGTAACACTATATAAAACGTCTTTTGAACGTCTAGGTACAGAACATAAACCACATTCTCCTGTGGAATTTATGCTGTCAGCTCAAAAAAAACATATATAATCATGTCAGTTAAACACGATTTGCATTTAATAAATCCGTGCTATATTTCCCTACTGAAGGCACACTTGTCCAGGATGTTGTTAATTTGCTCCGGTTTTGCCGCTCCTAAAAGCTTTACACACCAATGTTAAACTTACTGGCCTGTAGTTGTTAGGGCTATGGTTACAGCCTTTTGGGAAAGGGTGTAAAATTTGCAATTCTTCAATTCCCTTGCACCACACCTGGGCCTAAGAAGGATTGACAGTTCATGGCAATGCTTCCGAAAGTTCCACCCTTACTTTCCATAGTATCTTAGGATCGATTCCATCCGGCCATGACGATTACCACTTGAAGTAGCGCTAACTGATATACTATCTTGCCTTTAACAATTTTAGCCCATCAAGTGTTTCACCTACCCTGCTTTTTCACTGTGACGTTTGCAGCATCTTCTTCATTGGTAAAGAGACATACAATGTGCTCATTTACTACCTGAGCCATGAGCTCGGCCTCCACCATTAGATCCACGTGTGTTCCATAACGGGCTGCATCCTTCCTCTTACGAACGTTTTGCTATTTATATACCTATAGAAGATTTTTGAATTCCCTTTTGTGTTCGCTGTCAGTTTCTTCGCATATATTCTCTTTGTTTCTCTTATTTCCTTTCATACTTCCCTTTTGATCAGTTTATGTTCAGCCGGTTTCTCACTTCCATTATCAATCTCACATCTGTCACTCGCAGCACATTTCTTGTTCATATTCCTCTCTATTTATTTCTTATCCAGGAGCTCTGTTTTTGGCACCTTACCTTTATCCCCGTAGGATTATCCCTCGACTGTACTCATACCGTCTCCTCTTTAAACGCAGCTCGTTGCTCTGCCAGATTTTTGCCTGCCAATCTCCGATTCTGATTAAAAAACATTCTTCGAAGCACGTTTGAGAAATTCTTCTGCCTCTCTGAATTTTGCGTTATTCCTATCAGACTATGTTAGTAGTATACTATTATATAGTTTTCCCAACATTCTGTAACTTCCCTGCAAATTTATCCCTCTATATCTTTCCAATTAGTTGGTGATTTATTGAATACACACTGTCGCGCAATGGTATCTCCATTATTTCTTAAATATAACGTAAAGACCCTGGAAATACAATATCAATAAACCCTTCGATACAGAGAAGCAACCCCCTTCTCATGTCTTCGTCATGATTTTCTGTATGTGAACACTCAGATTTCTGTTCCTGCAACCCTTAAAATGGCACCATTCAGTTTATTTTGCTTCTCGACATCCTTACTTACAATATACCTCGCCTCACACTTCTGTGAGACACGTTTCACCCCCATGCTATCTGCCCATCTTACCATGTCCACGTTATCATTAAATCCACTGCTATCCTCATCATGGCAGTTTGCATTTTCTAGTTTGCTGTTTTCTGAAAACTTTGAAGTGATGCCATTTATACCCATGCCCAGGACGTTGATGCATATAAAAAAGGACCAACGTTCCCAATATAGACCACTGGGGAAGACGACTGCATACGTCTCCTCAGTCTGAAAAAAAAAAGGAAACAACCTTTCACCAGTCATCTCTGCTTTCTGCCTTTCAGGCAATTCCGGATCTAAACTGCCACTGTCCATTTCATAGCATTTACATCCAAACCGCAAACAAGTCAAGCACTTCAGTGAGCACCATTTGAAAATCCAAATACGCGGCAGAAATTGAGTACATTCATAAACCCTCTGTTACTTCATCAAAGAACTCATTCAAGGTTGTCAGACATGATATGTCTTTTAATATTGGTTTCGACATCACATTTGGCCCGAAGCGTGGTCATGTCTCGTATGCCTTGGGAAGATAGTGGTGGAGTGATAATATAATTGAACTGGTAATCCATATACCCATGCTAATACCCTGGGCAAACTGGTTCAATCCCACTACGCCAACTTGTGGAATTTAAATTCAATTATCAATTAATTGATAACAATCTAGAATTTAGAAAAATATAGTCTCAGTAATGATGCAATAAAACTATCATTGATTGTTATAAAAGAAAAAAAATGATTCAGCAAAGTCCTTTGGAGAAGGAATATCGTTGTCATTACCTGGTCTGGCCTGCATGTGATTTCAGCATGTGATTACGTGCCCTTTGAAATATTCAAGCATGCTATTCAGTTCTTAAGGGCAAGTAGCGATGGGCAGCAAATGCTGGGCTTGGCAGCGATGCCCCCATCCCATGAAAACATATTTTTGAAATCGCTGTGTTAAAATATCTCCAGACTCAGCTTCCGACGGAATGAATTGAATGGATGTGCTGCCAGGAGGATTACTTCTCTATTGCTGTCATAAGATGGGTGGAGTTGTGGCATATGGAATTTAATCCTGAGAAGTGTGTGGTGATGCTTTTTTTTGGATTTTTTTTAGAGATACAGCACTGAAACAGGCCCTTCGGCCCACCGAGTTTGTGCCGACCATCAACCACCCATTTATACTAATCCTACACTAATTCCATATTTCCACCACATCCCCACCTGTCCCTATATTTTCCCTACCACCTACCTATACTAGGGACAATTTCTAATGGCCAATTTACCTATCAACCTGCAAGTCTTTGGCATGCGGGAGTTAACTGGAGCACCCAGATGAAACCCACGCAGACACAGGGAGACCTTGCAAACTACACACAGGCAGTACCCGGAATTGAACCCGGGTCGCTGGAGTTGTGAGGCTGCTGCGCTAACCACTGCGCCACTGTGCCACCCTGTGCCGAGAGGGCTAACAAGGCATGGGAATATACAATGGATGACAGGAC
Source organism: Heterodontus francisci (assembly GCF_036365525.1). Taxonomy (NCBI): domain Eukaryota; kingdom Metazoa; phylum Chordata; class Chondrichthyes; order Heterodontiformes; family Heterodontidae; genus Heterodontus; species Heterodontus francisci. The sequence goes on along the minus strand of NW_027140989.1, from coordinate 2,552,002 downwards.
GCTAGGAAGTACAGAATGTCAGAGGGATCTTGGTGCCCTTGTCCATAGATCACTGAAGGCAGCAGCACAAGTAGATAAGGTGACTAGGAAGGCATGCAAGATACTTGCTTTTATTAGGCGAGGCATAAAATATAAGAGCAGGGAGATTATGATGGAGTTGTATAAAAGGCTAGTTAGGCAACAGCTGGAGTACTGTGTGCCGTTCTGGGCACCACACTAGAGGAAGGATTTCACTGGAGGGGGTGTAGAGGAGATTAGCCAGAATGTTGCATGGGCTGGAGCATTTCAGCTGTGAAGAGAGTCTGAAAAGGCTAGGATTGTTTTCCTTAGAGTAGGGAAAGCTGAGCAGAGATATGATTGAAGTATACAAAATTATGAGGGGCATTGATAGGGTAGATAGGAAGAAACGTTTTTACTTGTCGAAAGAGTCAATAAGCAGGGGCATAGACTTAAGGTAAGGGGCAGAAGGTTTACAGGGGATTTGAGGAATATGTTCTCACGCAAGTGTCGTTGGAATCTGGAATGTGCTACCTGAAGACGTGGTAGAGGCAGGAACCCTGACAGCATTTAAGAACTGTTTATATGAGCACTTGAAACGCCATAGCGTACAAGGCAACGGGTCAAGTGTTGGAAAATGGGATTTGAATAGTTAGCTGCTTGATGGCTGGCACGCACACTATGGGCCGAAGGCCCTGCTTCTGTGCTGCATAACTGTATGACTCCAAAATAACTGGTATCAGAACCACAATTTCACACAGAGAACAAGAACAAAAAAGAAACAACAGTACAGCACAGGAACAGGCCATTCGGCCCTCCAAGTCTGCGCTGATCTTGATGCCTACCTAAACTAGCACCTTCTGCACTTCCGGGGCCCATATCCCTCTATTCCCTTCCTATTCATGGAATTGTCAAGATGTCTCTTAAACGTCGGTTTCGTATCTGCTTCCAACACCTCCCCTGGCAGCAAGTTCCAGGCACTCACCACCCTCTGTGTAAAAAACTTGCCTCGCACATCCCCTCTAAACTTTGCCCCTCGCACCTTAAACCTATGTCCCCGAGTAACTGACTCTTCCATCCTGGGAAAAAGCTTCTAACTATCCACTCTGTCCATGCCGCTCATAACTTTGTAAACCTCTATCATGTCGCCACTCCACGTCCGTCGTTCCAGTGAAAACAATCCGAGTTTTTCCAACCTCTCCTCATAGCTAATGCCCTGCAGAAGAGGCAACATAATGGTAAACCTCCTCTGTACTACTCCAAAGCCTCCGCGTCCTTCTGGTAGTTTGGTGACCAGAATTGCACGCAATATTCGAAGTGTGGCCTAACTAAGGTTCTGTACAGCTGCAACATGACTTGCCAATTTTTATACTAAATGCCCCGACCGATGAAGGCAAGCATGCCGTATGCCTTCTTGACTACCTTCTCCACCTGCGTTGCCATTCTCAGTGACCTGTGGACCTGTACGCCCAGATCTCTCTGCCTGCCAATAATACTAAGGGTTCTGCCATTTACTGTATACCTCCCACCTGCATTAGACCTTTCAAAATGCATTACCTCACATTTGTCCGGATTAAACTCCATCTGCCATTTCACCGCCCAAGTCTCCAACCGCTCTATATCCTGCTTTATCCTCTGACAATCCTCATCATTACCCGCAACTCCACCAACCTTTGTGTCATCTGCAAACTTACTAATCAGACCAGCTACATTTTCCTCCAAATCATTTATATATACTACAAAGATATAGTTCCTGTGGAACAACACTAGCCACATCCCTCCATTCAGAAAAACACCCATCCACTGTTACACTCTGCCTTCTGTGACTGAGCCAGTTCTGTATCCATCTTGCCAGCTCACCTCTGATCCCGTGTGACTTCACCTTTTGCACCAGTCTGCCATGCAGGACCTTGTCAAAGGCTTTACTAAAGTCCATTTTGACAACATCCACCGCCCTTCACTCTTCAATCATCTTCGTCACTTCCTCACAAAACTCTATCAAATTAGTAAGACACGACCTCCCCTTCACATAACCATGTTGTCTCTCGCTAATAAGTTTGTTTGTTTCCAAATGGCAGCAAATCCGATCCCAAAGATTCCTCTCTAATAGATTCCCTGCCACTGACGTAAGGCTCACCAGCCTATAATTTCCTGGATGATCCTTACCACCCTTCTTAAACAAAGGAACAACAATGGCTATTCTCCACTCCTCTGGGACCCCTCCTGTAGCCAATGAGGATGCAACGATTTCTGTCAAGGCCCCAGCAATTTCTTCCCTTGCCTCCCTCAGTATTCTAGGGTAGATCCCATCAGGCCCTGCGGACTTATCTACCTTAATGCTTTGCAAGACATCCAACACCTCCTCCTTTTTGGTAATGAGATGACTGAGACTGTCTGCACTCCCTTCCTTATTCTCGTCATCCACCAAGTCCTTCTCCTTGGTGAATACTGATGCAAAGTACTCATTTAGCACCTCACCCATTTCCTCTGGTTCCACGTATATATTCCCATCTCTGTCCTTGAGTGGGCCAACCCTTTCCCTGGTTATCCTCTTGATCTTTATACATGTATAAAAAGCCTTGGGATTTTCCTTAATCCTTTTTGCCAATTACTTTTTATGACACCTTTTAGCCCTCCTAACTCCAGGCTTAAGTTCCTTCCTACTGTCTTTATATCCTCAAGTGCTTCATCTGTTCCTCGCCTTCCGGGCCTTACAAATGCTTCCTTTTTCTTTTTGACGAGGCTCACAATATCCCGTGTTATCCAAGCTTCCCGAAACCTGCCAAACTTGTCTTTCTTCCTCACAGGAACATGCTGGTCCTGGATTCTAATCAGCTGACGTTTGAAAGACATGTCAGATGTTGATTTACCCTCAAACAGCCGCCCCCAATCTAAATTCTTCAGTTCCTGCCTGATATTGTTATAATAGGTCGTATCACAATATGGGGGCAGCCTTTGGATCAGTATAGGTGGCAGCAAGATAAAGTTGGGCATCATTGGCCTGCATGTGAAAAATAGTTTTTTGCCTCCTCGAAGACAGCATCAAGATGGCCGAGGAAAGACAAGCAATTGACCAAATACGTTTCATTGAAAGTGAACAGCGGGAAGATTTGATTTACAGCAGTGCAGTGTAGATTGAGGAAAGAATTGAAGCGAGGGAGAGCAATGCACAGAAGGAACAGTGCAGAGAAGATAGGTTGGAGAAGGGCAGAGTACTGAATGGTGCTGAAAGTGCTAGAGATATCAAGTTGGATATGGAGTGATTCATAATCCATGTTTTTACCATTCCGGTTATCCTTTGTAATTTTCACCAGCGCTGTAAGGAATAGAAGTCATCTCAGAAAATCGGATAGGAAGTTTGGACAAACCTTGAAGATCAACTGGAAACCAATACGTATTTGAGCATTTCAGACAGGGAGTGAGCGTTGTGATAAGGCAGTTGGCATGAAGATGCTTCCACGATTAACATTTTTTGAGGACTCGTGTTTAAAGGATCGTGAAAAGTGCTTCACTCGAAAGACTGAAGTCTCGGTGTGTTTTTTTTTTGAAAAATGGACACGGGAAGGACATTTTGGATTTTTTTTCAGAGAAAAAGCATACACTTACTGGAAAATATAGAAGTGCCAAATAAATCATAAGGAGCTTTGGTGGCTATTGGAGTTGTTTACATAGAAGTCACATGCCTAGGTTTTTGGTGGTCAGAATTTTGCACTTTCAGTTTTGAGGCCTGGAACCAGGCCCACCAAGGCCAGTCTGGCAGGCGCCCTGATGAGGCAAGAGGATGCGCTTTTGAAAGGGACCCCAGATTGCCCATGGAGGAGGCCCTCCCAAGACTACAGGGAGGTCACTTCATTTTACTGGGTTTGATTCCAGGACTGGAGGGAAGAGGCTCATATGTAAGTCATAATAGGCATCTGAAGGAGCTCAATTGGCCTCTGGGTGGGAAGGCCATTGCCGGCCTTTTCCACTCCCAAATTAATTGCAGTGTTATGGAGAGATGACAAGCCCTCAATTGCCTCCTTGTCAATGCACCTCAATGGGGCACCCGCCTCTTAGCCCATCGCAGGAAGTGGGTGGGGGGAGGCATTAAATCCAACCCTAAAATTCCTTTACATGTCTCTGTTGGGAAAAAAAGAAATGCTGACTGCAGTTCAAAAATAAACTAACTTCTTAATACCATAAACATTTTTAATAAATAACTTATTGTGTACTGCAGAGGTGACACTTTCCTATGCTACCTCAACACATTCCATTTTTAAAAATACCATTTATAATCCAGCTGACAGTGGCTTCTATCGTTGACCAGTCTGCACCAGATTTGCAAGCCTCTCTCGCTCTCTTCAATTTTGCACCAAAGAGAGTTGGCCTGTTTTTTAATGTTGCCAAATCAAAACTCACATATCATCCTACACCTGCACAGTGAAATATTCCAAATCCCTGATAGGTTGAACAAGAGACTCTGGAAATCGTTGAAAACGTCCCAGACAATGGTATCTACCTCTCTCAAAAGGTTGCCATTGATGGGGAAAATCCAACACAGGATCAGCTGTGCCAGTTCAGCCATCTACAAACGACAGCAGTGAGAGTTTCACAATATCGTCTTCTGAAAGTCAACAAAAGTGCTAGGGTACAAACAGTTGTCGTCAGCACACTCCTGTACTGCAGTGAGAACAGGACTGCGAATCAGCGACACATAAAAGCGCGAAAGAAATTCCATCAGTAATGCCTCCGCTGTATCCTCCAGATTCAAAGGGAAGGACGGTCGAAAAAAAACCCGAAAGTTTCCTTTTTGAAGCTAACTCCACAAGTATTGACACACATTTCCTCAGAGAAACAACTTCGATGGACTGGACACTGCTTTTGCATGGTCAAGAATAATATCCCCCGCCAGGTCCTTTTTTCGCAACTCTCAAATGACCAGGGGAAGACAAACAAATGGCAGCATTGACATTGATGACTGGGAGGAGCTGGTTACCAAGCATGCAAAATGCTGACAAATTGTCTATCATGCTTACTGTCCAAACGCCAAAATGATGAGGCAGAGTGGAGGCAGAGAAAGAAAGAAAAAGAAACAAATCCCACACTCTGGATCTCGCTACTTCTTGGGAAGTGTTGCTCCATGTACTCAAAGATCTGTGGGTCGAGAATGGGCCTATTGATTAAAAAGAAGACTGATGGCAGAAACGTACTACCCTGTGTAGACATCATCCTCGAATCACGGGACAGCCGACGGTTTCACAAAATTGCAATGTTTTACCAATAACGAATTTAAGATTAATAGGATACAGACATGGTAAAATGGTCATATTTCAGAGCTTTCCTTCAGACTTACACCTTCTCTTTGAACTCTGGTTAGAGTATCAGCAATGACATTACTTTTCCCTGCAAGATGTACAATGTAAAGTGCAAATGGCTTTAACAATATTCTCCACGGAACCAGACTGACTTCCTTAGTTCTGAACATTTCCAGAAGCACGAATGGGTTGTGATCTGGATAAAGCAATATTTCTCCATGACTATTGGTCACATCTGCTTTAAACTGTTGTAAAGCCAAGACAAGTCTTCATGATTCTTTGTCGATGGTAACAAACTTCGTTTAATGTTTATTAAGTCTCCTACAGAAGTAGCTAACAGGTTGTTCCACACCAGAATCATCATCTTCAAACAGCACCGACCCTAGCAGTTCGTCACTGGCAAACTGGTAACACCACTGAATTTGTAATACAGAGGACCAGGCTAAATGTCCAGGGAACATGGGTTCAAATTCCACCACGGAAGATGGTGAAAATGCATTTAAATTCAATTAATTAAATAATAATAATAATAAACAATTTGGCATAGAAGGCTGTTCTCAATCATGCCGCCATGAAAACATCGGGTGTCATAGAAACCCACCTGGTGGACGAATGCCCTTTAGTAAATGAGCTATGCTTCTTTGTGACTCCAGTCCGACACTCATCTGATTGACTCTTAACTGCGCTTTGAAATGGCCTGGCAAGCCGCTCAGTTGTCAGGAACAATTAGGTGGTAAATGCTGGCTATGCCAGGGACATCCACTTCCCGTTATTGCAGCATCTCTTATATTACCAACTTTATGTTCTGCCAGGTGGGACCTTACCCGTGAAGGGACAGCTTTTCGAACTCTTCCATTGAGTTACTTTCCTAGGTTTCTCAATGACTTTAGTAAACTTTATCGATCTCTGCCACCAACCAAACACTATTTCCTTCTCTCTAACAAATTGATAGAATAACAGGCCCTGTTTCATAAAAATAACATTTTTTTTCCTGTGGGCCTCTGCTACCAACTCGGAGACAATGAGAACAGACATATTTAGTTTGCCATATCCACCTGAATGATCATCTTAAAAAGGTCAGTACACTTCCAAAGATTTCCCTTCGAAAACTGTCTCTAGGAGCTAGTCTAAGATGATTTGGACCATCCATATTTGAGGCAGTTTCTTCACTCCTCCCTCTTCACTAAATTTAGGTACCAGGTATATATGTTTTGCCAAAGTAACGTTTCGAGGAATTTCCCCTTGGTCAATCTCACCTTTCACCTCCAAATCACATCCTCCAGCTTTGAGCCCTTCCATTCTCAATTTAATATTTAATGCAAATTAACGTGAACTAACAGATAAATCACGTTCGATGTCTGTATATTTAAAATGTTACACGTTAATTAGTATATCCAACAACATCCAGAATAATCCTCTGAACAGGATTATCAACAAGACAGTGTCGAGCAGTTAAACAGTGCAGCAAAAGCATGAATTTTCTTAGTTAGTTTTTCACGACCTCTTCTCCCAGATGCAGATATGGAAGTAGTGATTCAGTGCTTCAGTGCCAGATGGACTGAGAGTGTGCTAGAAAATGGAAATGCTACGAAGGCAGAAATGGGCATCTTTTATGATCGAGGGGCTATGAGTCTGAAGGTCACATCAGGGACAACGAGGGTAACGTTTACAAAACATCATATTCAGCCTGACACAACAGCTGGGATGGGGAACGATGTCAGTGAAACGGGCATGAAGGTTGTGGTGGACCAAAAGATGATTTTTTTTGGTATTTGATGTATTTAATGGGAGACAATTGCAGCTCCTGCTAAACAGACATATTTAACATGGTCACACAGCGGCCGTGGACAGTGGTGTGCTGGAGCAGGGTGTTGTCAGCACACATGTGGACGCTGATGCCATGTGTGTCAGTGCTGTTGATGTTGGAAAATATGCAGATGTGGAAGAGGAAGAGGAAAAATCGAAAGTTCAGGCACAGGTGAATTAATAGTGCTGGTAGGTGGAGTCAATCCATTGCGGGAGATTGTGTGAATATATTGTATTAGTAATTAAGCAGGAATCAAGAAAGGGCAGTCCCACCAAATGTGGCAAATATCAGAGGTATGAAAGAACCACGGCGAGGTTTGCTGCAGGTTGGGTGGAATGGGTGGGTATGGTGAACGTTGAGGCCACAAAAAGATTTTAAGCTGAGGACGAGAATTTTAAATTTAAGGCATTGAGACGATTGAAATCTACTATCGGTCAATGAAAACCACTGCATTGTGGGAGCTGCTGGATGTTTTGGGGAAGGCAGATGTACAGCAGGTTTTTGGATTGAAGGAAGGTGGAGGTTGTGTAGTCAGTGATGAATGTAAGAGGATGAAAAGTGTCAGGAGGTGGCCCAGTTACAATTCTATTGGGGCCTTTAAACACTATATAATAAACTGGTCGATATCTGTAGTAAAATACCAGACAGAGGAATGTCAATGGACCACATTCAGAGTCTGTCCCCTAATATCACACATAGTAAGTTATCATCTGCAATCCTGAACATGGATTTATCAATCTTCGCGTCAAAGTTCACATTTTAACTGCTTAGATGCAGTATATACTGTGAAAAATAGATAATATTTGTAAATGAATCGTAAGGAGTGAACCTCCTTATTAAAATTACTTGAAGCATGCAAGAAAAATCGTTCATTATTGCGGGATCAGTCTTTCGTGATTAAAAGTTTCAGCCTTATCCCTTCGAGATGTCCAGTTGCAATATTTTGGTGGACTTTGAGATGTTTGTCTCATAAGCACCATTTCACTTACATCACAAACAAAGCTACTGATGTTTGTTTAAGAGATTGTCACTAATTGCAATGATCAGGGGTATAACTATGTCAGTGGAGTTTTAACCCCAGGAGAAATCAGGGCCTATGAGAATGTATCAGGTCAGAGTTTCTGCTGGAGCTGTGGGTTTCAGACCAACGTAAGTCAGTGCTGATCACAGAAATCGGATATCCTGTAATATTTCAGATACAGGGTATTTATTATCTAATTCGTTCAGCCGTTGGAGTTCCCAGTAAGCTGCTATCGGAAGCTGTTAATGTTATAAATCAGTATTAAATCTACTACTGTGCTTGACAGTGTTTTACTCGTTGTATGTTTTACACAGCTGTCTGTTCAGATCGATAAGTTGGACGATGGAATATCCTCAGACTCTGCTCACACGTTTTTGTCGCAGCTGCATATTAACTGTGATTATTATTTTTTTCATCCAGTCCTAACATTAATACTGCTTTGTTCTTAGTGCTGAATGTATTTTTGTATTAAAGAATGACCTCAGATTCTACTGTTCAGGCTTATCTGTAATTATTTTGTTGATCCAACCCTGAGAATGTTATCAGGCTTATTTCTCAACTGCATATATTGGGATCAGGTGCTCGGCCTAAGTAGGCAAGAATGTAAGCCTTAGCAACAGGCGGACCACTCAGCCTCTCCATCCTCCTCCACAATGTATTAAGAACATTTGTATTTTGATGTTGGCCTCAAAACCACTTTCCCTTTGCTTCCCTATATCCCGGGACTAAGCTATAGTTAAACAAATCGCTCTATCTCAGCCTTGAATATAATCAATATCTCAGCCTCCACAGCTGTCTGGATCAACAATTCCAAAGATTTTTGAATCTCAGAAAAAAGATGCTACTCCTCATCTCCATCTGAAACGTGCAGCATTTGTCCCCTAGTCCTCGATTCTAGATCCAAGCTGCTCAACCTTTCTCGCACAAGACAGCCCCTTCACCGCAGGAATCAACCCACTAAATTTTCACTGAACTGCCCTCAATGAATGGAAACTCCTCTTCAAATGAGGACACGAAGGTTGCACACAGCGCACCTAGGTGTCGTCCTAGCAACGTTCCAAGAGCAGTTATCAGATAATTAGGAGTTGTTAACATTTTCACGTTGTGGAACTAACCTATCCTGCAATATGACTTCGTAAATTTTTTTTCGGTGACTTCTAATGACAGAGCTCATAGTTTCAGTGTTAAAAGAAGGCAGCACTGTGCCTTCCTTCCCCATCATCATGTTCTCGTTTCACTGGGGTTTCATTTTTTGTACTGGTTATTATGGTTATCAAGTATTAATTCCTTGTGGGAATCTGACGTTGCTTCAGAGGTCTGGATACTGAACTGAGTTTGATGCTCACTGCTTAACATCTCCTTCTCTGATTTATGCAGCTGAATTAATTTACTGTCACAGGAAATCATTGTAAATGTAAAAGTGTTAGTTTCATTTTATATCAGTTTGCACTGCATTTGTTGGAATCACGAGTCCTTCAAGTTAATTGCAGATTATAAAATGCAGCGTTGATGTCGTCGGTCCATCGACTGAACACACCCACAATCTTATTCTGTCCATTAAAATTACAGAAGAATAAATTTCAATTAGTTTTTTTTCCATGTCTGTCTGAGATCCTCGATTTTGGGTTATTTGAGGTACGTGCACATGATGAGGTCAAACAAATTCCAATATGTGTACATAGAGTATTTTATTCACAACTCTTCAAATAATTTACATTTGATCTCCATGTTCCACTCAATGATAGTACATCATTTTATGTGATGTCTCATTAAAGGCCTGATTCTATGTTGTGATGGCTGACGCTTGTGCACTCTGGTACTTAAAGTAACTAAATGAATTAAATCAAGAAAACAATCCAACACAGGTTGTGATTATTGGCATTTCCCAGTAATCTGGATTTGTGCCGCAGCTTTTCCCTGTATTTCTAAATGAATTGAATAAGGAATTTGAGGGCCTTACTTGTACGTTTACAGATGACCGTAAGTTAAGAGACTCAGCAAATAGTGTAGATGAGATGAAGAAGATACAAAGGGATGTTGATAGTTTAAATTATTTGTTAAACTGTGGGTGATGAAGTTTAATGTGAGGAGGTGTGAGATCATTCCCCTTGTACCAAAGGAATATTGATCAGAAAATGTTCTTAATGGTGTGAAGTTAGGAGCTGTGGATGAGCAAAAATAGTTGCGTGTCCAAGTTTGTAAATTATGAGTTGTCAGATAAAAATTTCAAAACTGAGCTTGATAGATATTTGTGAGACAAATATATTAAACATTACAGAAGCAACGCAGTAGATGGATATAATGGGGATAGATGATAGTAGTTGCCTTGTTTGAATGCAAGGAGTACAAAAATAAACTGGAGGCTTTACGGAATCTCCGTGAAATGCAGGTAAGCAAATAAAGCAGCGTTTCTTGAGGGGAACTTGGCATGGCACAGGATAAAGGCAGCAGATTGATAGATCCACAAGTGGAGGTGGAGGATGGGCTGCCAGCCAGGTGTCCATTGATATATTCGAGTCTGGAAAAAAGAAAAGCATGGGTGTACGCGTCGATATGTGATGGACTGAGACAAGAGTGGAAGAAAGAGTAGTGATGCTATGATGTGGAAGGAGGGGGAATTTCTGATACGACGTGACACAGGGATATGAAGCATAACTTGGGGTCAGATAGTGTGCTGAGGGTCACTCGGAGCCAACAGCCATCATGTGGATTGGAATTGGTGCCTGGGATACAGAATTTCTGGATCGGAATAAAGGTGATAGATTCAGACCTGCCAACGTAGCTCAGCTAAAACGCTGACCCATTCAAATTAGGGTGCTGGTAAGTAATTAAAAGAAAAGTTTTGTGGAAGCTGGAAATCTGAAAAAAACCGGAAAATGCAGTAAATACACAGCAAGTCTGGCAACAGCCATGGCGAGAGACACATATTTAACGTTTCAGGTCAGTGACCTTTTACCAGAACTAATAGAGTTGTACTCATGCTGGTTTGTAGAGGCTGGTTTACCTGAGTAATCATGTTGAGTGAACATGTGGAGGCTTGGATAATCTGGTGAAGCGATTGGAGAGAGTACGAGCTATGGCTAGATAGAGAAGTTGACTGAGAGAGAGAGCAAACGAGAGGGGATAGGGAGAATGAAAGAGAGAGAGAGAAAATATGAACAGAGAAGGAGAGAGAAAGGGAGCGAAGACAGAGTGCGAATAATCCACCAGGATGAACTGCTGACCTTTCCAGAGCAATGGGAGTCAAAGTGTGAGTAGAAGGTCTGATTAGGAGTTTGCCAGATTGGGTGAGATGTACTGCTGGACACACTCCCTGTGTGTTTAACCCATCATATGCTCAACCTGTTTTAGTTAATGCTACTCATCCTTAATTCTGAACTGAGTAAATAACTAAACGGAACCAGTTATTTGCCGACTGAATTGGTTGCTTCACTTTGTTTGCTTTCCAATCCCTTCAGGACCAGTTTCCCCTCCAGTTCCCAAATGTTCTTCTCTTTGTCTCTCTGCAATCACTGGCTCAGCCTCCAACAGCCTCGTCTTCCTGATCTGAAGTCTCAAACTCACCACAGGGGCTCTCGATCTTTTCACGGTTAGAGGCAGCCCCTGTTGGCTCTCTTAAACATTTAAACAAAAAAAAGATATCCTGTCCCGTCATTTTCTCGGCCATTGGTCTGGAGGCTAAGCCCTATTTAAATCATTGGATTCCTTCTTTGAAAACCACTTCCCCCTTCCAAACTGGCACTCAGCCCTTCCACTGTATCCAACGCTCATTTTAATTAACTTTAATATTTACAAATCTGTTCCCCAATCAATTACTGAGAATTGTGCTTTCAGAAAAATTCTCTGCCCAAAATCCTGGATGCTGTAACAAAGCTGTAAATGTCACAACAAATCCTGTCAAACTGCAGTTTTGTTTCAGATCAGATCAGTAATTCCTCTGCTTCCCTTTCGATATCTTTTAGTTAACCAGGTGGCGATTCTGATGTTGGCCCGCGGGAAGTGCGGACTCTCCAAATGTATCTCGCTATCTGGGGGGAATGGCAATGGCTGATCTCCTGGTCGTTATCACAGATCCCATATTGAGATGGATTCCGTTCATTTATTTCCCAAATTCATTCCTGCTCATTACTCCCATCTACAGATCAATTAATTTCCTGGTTTTTGCAACTACAATGGACAAAGAACAAATTACAAAGGAAGTACAGCACAGAAAAAGACCATTTGGCCCTCCAGGCCTGCGCCGATCTTGATGCCTGCCAAAACTAACACCTTCTGCACTTCCGCAGTCCATATCCCTCTATTCCCATCCTATTCATGTATTTGTCAAGATGCCTCTTAAACGTCGCTCTCGTACCTGCTTCCACGACCTCCCCCGGCAGCAAGTTCCAGGCACTCACCACTCTCTGTGTCAAGAAGTTGCCTCACACATCCCCTCTAAACTTTGCCCCTCCCACCTTAAATCTCTGTCCCCTAGTAACTGACTCTTCCACCCTGGGAAAAAGCTTCTGACTATCCACTCTGTCCATGCCGCTTATAACTTTGTAAAATCTATCATGTCGCCCCTCCATCGCCGTCGTTCCAGCGAAAACAATCCGAGTTTATCCAACCTCTCCTCATAGCTAATGCCCTCCAGACCAGGCAACATCCTGGTAAACCTCTTCTGTACCCTCTCCAAAGCCTCCACATCCTTCTGGTAGTGTGGCGACCAGAATTGCACGCCATATTCTTCGTGTGGCCTAACTAAAGTTCTGTAGAGCTGCAGCATGACTAGACTATTTTTATACTCTATGCCCCGACCCATGAAGGCAAGCATGCCGTATGCCTTCTTGACTACCTTATCCACATGCGTTGCCATTTTCAGTGACCTGTGGACCTGTGCGCCCAGATCTCTCTGCCTTTCAATACACCTAAGGGTTCTGCCATTTACTGTATACTTCCCACCTGCATTAGACCATCCAAAATGCATTACCTCACATTTGTCCGAATTAAACTCCATCTGCCATTTCTCCGCCCAAGTCTCCAACCAATCTATATCCTGCTGTATCCTTTCACAATCCTCATCACTGTCCGCAGCTCCATCATCCTTTGTGTCATCCGCAAACTTACTAATCAGACCAGCTACATTTTCCTCCAAATCATTTATATATACTACAAACAGCAAAAGTCCCAGCACTGTTCCCTGCAGAACACCACTTGTCACATCCATCCATTCAGAAAAGCACCCTTCCACTGCTGCCCTTTGTCTTCTATGACAGAGCCAGTTCTGTATCCATCTTGCCAGCTCCCCTCTGATCCCACGTGACTTCACCTTTTGTATCAGTCTGCCATGAGGGACCTTATCAAAGGCTTTACCAAAGTCCATATAGATAACATCCACTGCCCTTTCTTCGTCAATCATCTTTGTCACTTCCTCAAAAAACTCAATCAAATTAGTGAGACACGACCTCCCCTTCACATAACCATGCTGCCTCTCGCTAATAAGTCCATCTGTTTCCAAATGGGAGTAAATCCTGTCCCGAAGAATCCTCTCTAATAGTTTCCCTACCACTGACGTAAGGCTCACCGGCCTGTAATTTCCTGGATTATACTTGCTACCCTTCATAAACAAAAAAACAACATTGGCTGTTCTCCACTCATCTGGGACCTTACCTGGAGCCAATGAGGATGCAAAGATTTCTGTCAAGGCCCCAGCAATTTCTTCCCTTGCCTCCCTCAGTATTCTGGGATAGATCCCATCAGGCCCTGGGGACTTACCTACGTTAATGGTTTGCAAGATACCCAACACGTCCGCCTTTTTGATATTGAGATAACTGAGACTTTCTACACTCCCTTCCCTCGGCTTATCATCCACCAAGTCCTTCTACTTGGTGAATACTGATGCAAATTACTCATTTAGTACCTCTCCCATTTCCTCTGGCTCCACACATAGATTCCCTTCTCTGTCCTTGAATGGGCCAACCCTTTCCCTGGTTACCCTCTTGCTCTTTATATATGTATAAAAAGCCTTGGGATTTTCCTTCATCCTGTTTCCCATTGACTTCTGATAACCCCTTTAAGCCTTCCTGACTCCTTGCTTATGTTCCTTCCTACTGTCTTTATATTCCTCAAGGAATTCGTCTGTTCCTAGCCTTCCAGCCCTTACAAATGCTTCCTTTTTATTTTTGACTAGGCTCACAATATCTCACGTTATCCAAGGTTCCCGAAACTTGCCAAACTTATCCTTCTGCCTCACAGGAACATGCTGATCCTGGATTCTAATCAACTGACGTTTGAAAGACTCCCACATGTCAGATGTTTGGCTGGCTGACGCCTTTGATCGATTTGTGACAATTTGTTATGAGAAGCTGAAGACAAAATATTGCATTGAGAGAACAGCAGTTGTGGTTATCGGAACAGTGCTTGTTTTGTGCTCTTTCGAAAGTGTTCCCTGGTATTTTATATTTGACGCTGAATAGATAATTGATAATGTTCCCTGGCGCTTAACAGGAAACAGAGCTTTTTTCTTCCTCTGCATGGATCGGGTTTGATTTGTTTCACCGCATTTTAACTCCTTGTGTCCCGTTCTTTCTGATTTTGCTGCTCTATGTTCTGACAGTCAGACGTATTTTAGCTGCCAGTAGAGGTCGCAGTGGTCTCCGGGGCCCCAGCAGTCGAGAGAATCACAATGACCCAGAGATGGAGAATCGACAGAAATCCATCATTTTGCTGTTTAGTATATCTGGCAGTTTTATACTGTTGTGGGTGATGCAGATTGTATTTTCCATCTATCAGCGAATTACAAAACAAAATCCTTCCTCTGCCGATGACCCACGTTATATCACAGGAAGAACATCAGGAATTCTGCAGCTTCTACGTTCCTGCACCAATATGTGCATTTATGCTGTGACCCAGACTAAATTCAGAGAGGAGCTGAAGAAGGTTTTGAAATGCCCACTCAATCCAATCGTGAAATTAGTTAAATCATAGATAAAGCGAAGGATTACGAGTTCCAGAACTAAAATCCATTCAGTCTCCTGAACCTAAACTCACTTCAGGGCAGTTAATTTTCTATTCTAGGTACAGAACCCTGACATAATTGTAACTCTGATTTTGAAGTCTTTTATGAAACATCGGACCTAATGAGGCTGGTTATCTTTGCAGAAGACCAATTTATTGTTTCCCCAAAAATGATGGTACTAAAGAGCGCAGCTGCACATCAACTGAAGCAGCTCTCAATCAGAGGAGCTTCTGTCAGCTGGATGACAGTGACAGGGTGGTGTACTGGTGCTGTCATTGAGATAATAATCCAGGGATCCATTCTCATACGTTGGAAACACGGGTTCAAATCACTCCATAGCTGCTGGTGGAATTCAAATTCAATTAATTAATAAAAAGCTGCAATTGAAAGCTGGTCTCAGTAATCGTGCCATGAAATAAAGAGTGACATGTTTAAACAAAGTTCTTATGGAAGAAGCCTGGCCTACATTTGACTTGATTCGCACGCGTTGACACAAAGAGAGAGACAGAGATGAAGGGAAAGATAAAGGGAGGGACAGAGACAAAGGGAGATCGAGAAATAGAGCGAGAGGTATAAAAAGAGGGAGATATATATAGAGAGACAGACAGAAACAGAGGGAGGTGGATAGGGACAGACATGACAAAGGAAGAGACAGAGGGAGGATGAAACAAGTTGTAACAATCAGTAACAATCCACATTCTCTGTCCAGTTCTGTGTTGAAGGTTAAGTGTGAGGGTTTTAGGGGCGAATGGATTTCGAAAATCAAAATCTTCTTCTCTCACACTCTGTCCCTTGGTTCTTCTGTTTCGGAGTATGTGTGTCTATATCTGTTCCTCACTCTTCTCTCAGAACGTCAGTAAAACTCCACAAACATCTGTCAGTCATTTTATGTTGGCTGCTTTTGGTGATACGGCAACTGCAGCGGGTGCACTTCCTTTTACAGGCAAGTAAGAAACCCATATCCTGCTATTTAATGGAATATTAAGTATGCTTTGTATACTGTAATGGATTAATTCCCGATAATTGATCAAATTTGACATTGATTTCTCTTTGACTTTCTCTCGGTTTATTTTCTTCCCAGGGCTGATTACATACACTAATAATAATGTCGAGGGGAGTTTCAGTTTACATCAGTGCTTTGAAAATATCAAACCCTGTTCCCACATCTAGCAAAGTATATGATATGATGGGACGTTGCAAATGTGGTTAAACTCAGTACGCACAGTACTTTCATGTTGCAATAAATGTTATAATCTATATTCAGATAACTGTCATCCCACAGGGGTAAAATTTCACTGGGTCAACGTTCTGACCAAGCACTAAAGTATTCGATAAAGCGTGGCTCACAAATTCAACATTAGTTTTCTTTTCTGAGTCTCTCTGGTCTGTTCTGATTTTCTGATGGGTGGCATCAGCCTGGATTTTGTGTTCGGACCTGAACCCACTCTTGTATACCTCAGTGGAAAGATTACTACCCACTGAACCTCAGATGGCTCCAATGTCCTCCAGAAAATTCAGTTATTGTTTGCGGCCATTTGTTTGTCCTGTGAGTGGTCTTTTTAAGTTTTTAATAACTCTTTGCAGACGTGTGTAATTTATCATGGAACAGGATCTGTGTGGTAGCTTCCAGGCTGCTGAACTCAGCTTTACAGGAGCACTGACCAACACTCTGAATCGCAGTCTCTTCCTCTTTCTCTCTCGTACTCATTCCCCATTTCAATCCTTCCCTCTCTCCGTTATTCTATCTCTGTAACTATCCCTGTCTTTCTCATTGTTACTGTCTCCATCTAGTTTTAGTCACCTCTACCATGCCAAAAAGACTTTAGCTATCTTCCCTATCTATGCCTCTCATAATTCTATACCCCTCTATCATGTCCTATCTCAGCCTCCTTTGCTTCAGGGAAAACACACCCAGCCTATCCAATCTCTCTTTATTACTCAAACCAGGCAACATCCTTGTGAATATTTTCTGCACCCTCTCTGGCTTAATCTCATCGTTCCCATAGTGCGGCGACCAGAACTGCATTCAGTACTCCAAATGCGGCCTAACCAACGTTATGTGCAACAGTAACATGACGTCCCAACTCTTGTACTCTATGTCTCGGCCCATGAAGGCAAGCAAGCCATACACCTTCTTCACCATCCTGTCTACCTGTGTTGCCATTTTCAGGAACTATGTACTGGTACCCCAAGGTCCCTCTGCTCAACAACACTCCCCAGGGCCCTGCCATTCACTGTACATGTCCCACCCTGGTTTAACTTCCCAAAATACATCACTTCACACATGTCTGCGTTAAATTCCATTTTCCTATCCCTTGACCACTTTCCCAGTTGATCTATATCCTGTTCTAACCTTAGTTAAACTTCTTCACTGCCTACTATACTACCAATTTTGGTGTCATCTGCAAACTTACCAATCATGGCCCTTGCATTCACATCTAAGTCATTAATATATATGAAAAACAAAAGAAGGACCAAGACCGATCCCTGCGGCACACAACTGGTCACCGGCCTCCAATCTGAAGAACAACCCTCCACTACCACCCTCTGCCTCCTATCACAAGCCAATATTGTATCCAATTTGCTAGCTCACCCTGGATCCCATGTTCGAACCTTCTGGACCAGCCTTCCATGCGGTACCTTGTCAAAGGCCTTGCTAAAGTCCATGTAGACAACATCCATTGCCCGACCCTCGTCAATCCTCTTGGTTACCTCCTGGTAAAAACTCAATCAAATTCGTGAGACCTGATTACCCACGCACAAAGCCATGCTGCCTGTACCTAATCAGACCATGCCTTTCCAAAAGCATATAAATCCTGTCTCTCAGAATCCCTTCCAATAGCTTTCCCACCACTGATGTATGGCTCACCGGCCTGCAGTTCCTGGCATATCCCTGCTGCCCTTCTTAAATAACGGCCCAACAGTAGCTATCCTCCAGTCTTCTGGTACCTCACCCATGGCTAATGACGATACAAAAATCTCTGCCAGGGCCCCAGCAATCTCCTCCCTTGCTTCCCATAGCATCCGAGGATACACCTGGTCAGGCCCTGGGGATTTATCCAACTTAATGCGCTTCAAAATCTCCAACACCTCCTCCTTTGTAATGTTGATCTGCTCCAGCATATCGCTGTTTCCTCCCTTGACCTCAATTGCTTCCACGACCTTCTCCACGGTAAATATGGACGAGAAATATTCATTTACGTCCTCGCCCATTTCCCGTGGCTCCACACATAGATTGCCGCAGTGATCCTTAAGGGGACCTCCTCTCTCCCTAGCCACCCTTTTACTCTTAATACAGTTGTTGAATCTTTTGAGATTCTCCTTTATCTTATCTGCCAGGGAACTTTCATGGTCCATTTTCACCCTCCTAATTTCCTTTTTAAGTGTTACGGGACTTGCTCGATCCCAGCTGCCTATACCTGACCTATGCCTCCATCTTTGTTCTGACCAAACCCTCAACATCCCTCATCAACCAAGGTTCCCTATACTCGCCAGCCTTTCCCGTTCATCTAACAGGAACATGCCGGCCCTGAACTCTTCCTATCTCACTTTTAAAAACCTCCCTCTTGACAGACGTTCGCTTAGTTGTAAACAGCCTCTCCCATTCAACTTTTGAGAGTTCCCGTCTGATGCCAGCGAAATTAGCCTTCCCCCAATTTAGGACTTCAACCTGAGGACCAGTCCTATCCTTTTCCATAACTATCTTGAAGCAAATAGAGTTATGGTCACTGGTCCCAAAGTGCTCCCCCACTGACATATCAACCACCTGCCCATCCTTATTTCCTTAGAGGAGGTCGAGTGTCGCCCCTTCTCTAGTAGAGCCATCCACGTACTGCTTCAGAAAACTATCCTGGACACACTTAACAAATTCTTCCACATCTGATCCCTTAGCACTAAGGCAATATTGGGGAAGTTAAAATCACCTGCTATTACAACCCTATAATTCCTACACCTATCTGTGATATCCCTTCATAAATGCTCCTCCATTTCCCTCTGACAATTGGGGGCCTATAGTATAATCCCATCAAAGTGATCACCCCTTTCCTATTTCTAAGTTCTACCCATATGGCCTCGCTGGACATTCCCCGGGATATCCTCTCTAAGTACCCCCGTTTTGCCCTCCCTAAACAATAGTGCAACTCCCCCTCCTCTCTTACCTCTACCTCTGTCATGCCGGAAGGATCGATACATCGGAACATTGAGCTGCCAGTCCTGTCGATCTCTCTACAATGATCCAGGAAAAACTAGTCTCTTTATTGGGTATAATAAAACCTCTGTTCAGAGTATCATGCTTTTTACTTGAAGAGCTATTCAACGATCTAGATAAAAAGTATTCTGTCTGTTTGCGTGTGCTGTCGGCGCTTTTCAACTGAATGGAATTAACCAGTTTTTCTTAAAAATAAAATCAGGCTTCTGCGATCCCCTCAGAGCTGAGACCTCAATCACATCTTTATTTTTCAATTGAAGTCAAATGTTCAGGAGTATAAGGGAGGGGAAAACAGATTTAAAGCCTTTTCCTATCATCTTCCATCAGGGAACACAAAGCTTGAATATCAGTCAAGAACTTGGGTCTCTTCATTGAAAGTGTATCCCTCAACCACGTTTCCGTAATTGCTATAATATCATAAGCCCATGTATCGATCCATGCTGCCTTACCTGTAAGGCTTCTTGCATTAAAGTTAATGATGTTTAGCCAATGAGACCTTCCACGCTCTCTGACGTGCCCCTGCCCGGCCTGCCTACTAGACCTGCTTTCTTTAACCTCTAAATTTGCCTCAACTATCTCATCGGAGAGACTACTACCTTGGGTCCAACACCCCTACAACACTAGTTGAAACCCTCCCGAGTAGTACTAGCAAAGCTCCCCGCAAGAATATTGGTCCCTCTCTACCTTTGATACAATCCGTCCTTCTTGTACAGGTCACTTCTGCACCAAAAGAGATCCCAATGATCCATGTAGCTGAAGTCCTCCCGCCTACACCAGCTCATCAACCACTCATTCATTTGCCTAATCCTCCTATTCCCACCCTCACTGGCACGTGGCACAGGGAGCAATCCTGAGATTACAACCCTGGAGTTCCTGCTTTTTAAACCTTCTGCCTCACTCCCTATATTCACTTTGCAGGAACTCATCTCTCTTCCTGCCTATGTCGTTAGCACCAATATGGGCCACGACCTCTGGCTGCTCACCCTCCCCTTTCAGAATGTCCTGCAGCCGCTCCAAGACAGCCTTGACCCTAACACCAGGCAACATACCATCCTGGAGTCTCGTTTGTGGCCACAGAAACGCATATCTGCACCCCTTACGATATAATCCCCTATAACTATAGCTCTTCCAACCCCTTTCCTTCTATCCTGTGCAGCAGAGCCCTCCGTGGTGTCATGAACCTGGCTGTTGCTGCTTTCCCAAAGTATCCAAAGTGGTATATCTGTTTGAGAGGCGGGTGGCCACAGGAGACTCCTGCACTACATGTCTGCGCCTACTGCTCCGTCTGGTGGTCACCGATCTTTTTTCTGCCTGTGCAGCCAATACCTGCGGTGTGGCCACCTTACTAAACGTGCTATCCACGACGTCCTCAGCATCGCGGATGTTCCACAGTGAATCCACCCGCAGCTCCAGCTCCGTAAAGCGGGTAGCCAGTAGCTGCAGATGGGTACATTTCCTGCACACGTGGTTGTCAGGGACACTAGAAGCATCCCTGATTTCCCACACAGCGCAGGAGGAGCAGATCACGGGGCTGAGCTCTCCTGCCATGACTTACCCTTAGATTAAATAGTTACCCCCTTAATTTAAAAAACATACTAATTACACTAGGGTACAGTCCTTGAAAAAAAAACATTTTAGTAGTACTCGCCTTATCACCAGAGGTTTTTTGATAGAAGAGAAAGACACAGATTTACTCTGCAGCAAATTCCATTCCCGAACCTTTCCGTATCACTACCTCACTTTCCTCTTTGAAGAAGCTCCCTAAAAACAACTTTTTTACCAACCTTTTGGTCACCTAGTCTAACATCTCCTTCCATGGCTCGGTGACATTTTTTTTAAATTATTTTTTCGTGGAAAGTGCTTATCCCTGTCAAGGCTAGCATTTATTGTCCATCCCTAATTGCTCTTTGAGAGGGTAGTGGTGAGCTTCTTTCTTCAACCACTGAAGTTCATGTCGGGTAGATACACCCACAGTGCTGTTAGGAAGAGAGCTCCTGGATTTTGACTCAGGGACAGGGAAGGAACAGGGATATAGTTCCACGTCAGGATGGTGCGTGAATTTAGTGTGCGGCCAGTATTTACAGTGCGCAGTCCCTTTAAAGTTTTTTTTGATTAGATTAGAGATACAGCACTGAAACAGGCCCTTCGGCCCACCGAGTCTGTGCCGAACATCAACCACCCATTTATACTAATCCTGCACTAATCCCATATTCCTACCAAACATCCCCACCTGTCCTTATATTTCCCTACCACCTACCTATACTAGTGACAATTTATAATGGCCAATTTACCTATCAACCTACAAGTCTTTTGGCTTGTGGGAGGAAACCGGAGCACCCGGAGAAAACCCACGCAGACACAGGGAGAACTTGCAAACGCCACACAGGCAGTACCGGGAATCGAACCCGGGTCACTGGAGCTGTGAGGCTGCGGTGCTAACCAATTAATTTTAATTGTTATTTAGTTTAAATGGTTAGATGTAAAGTTTCTCCTACAATATGCCTGACTCTCTCCATCTCTCCTGCCCTCTTTCTGCCCATCTCTACCTCCCCCTCCCCTTGTCTCTCTGATGAAGTCTAAGATCACATACGTTTTGCTAATTACTCTCTCAATCTGTCCTGCCAACTTCAAAGATCACTGATCGTGAACCTTCATGTACAACCAAAACTTGAGAACTGTGCCATAGTATAATAAAGCAAAATGAACCTGGTTTCATGAAAAATAAATTGCGTTCCTTCAGGATGTAACTATTCAAGTAGATGAAGAGGAACCAGTAGATGTTTTATACTTGGAATTCGAAAAGGCGCCACACAAAATTTTAAACTGAAAGATAATGACTCATGGAGTTGGAGGCAATATATTAGCATGGATGTAGGGTTGGTTCATGGGCAGGAAACAAAGAGTAGGGATAAATAGGGCATTTTCAAGCTGGCAGACTGTTACTGGTGGAGTTCCACAAGGATCACTATTGGGGCTTCAGCTATTTGCACTGAACATATTTGTTCTGAACCCTCACTTCCTCTCTCGATCCCTCAGCCACTCTTTGTCACTCTCTCTATCCGTTTCTCTCTCTGAACTTCTGTCTAAATCCTCATTCAGAACCTTATAAATAAAACACAGCCACAACATTGGCCATTCACACATTTCATGTGACAGAGGCATAGACATGGAGACACAGACACACAGCACTGGAGAGAATTGAACCTTTCCATGCTCCCATTGTAAATGTACAGGAGATGACACTGTATTAAACAAATTCACAGGATCTGGGCGTCGCTGACAAGACCAGCATTTATTGCCTAATTTCCCTGAGAATCTGGTGATTGGCTTCTACCCTCCTGGTTACCCCTACAAAAAAAAATCAATCAAGTTAGTCTGATACAATCTTCACTTAAAAAATCCATGCTGGCTGTGCTTGATTAATCTGCACCTATCTAAATTATGATTCATATTGTTTACCAGAATTTACCTCAATAATTTTCCCTCCACTGAGGTTAGGCTGACTGGCCTGTATTTATTGAGTCTATCCCTATCTCCCCTTTTAATCATCAGTACAACATTAGCAGTCCTTCAGTTCTCTAGCACCACGCCAGGAACCAGAGATGATTGGAAAATGATGTTCAGAGCCTTTGCTATTTCCTCCCTTCCACCTGTCAATTGTCGGAGCCTGGCGAATTAACGGCTTTCGCAGATGTTAAGCCCCTTAATGTTTCGTATCTCACTGTTGTTCCCACCCAATGTTTCAAACCCCTCCTCCTTCACTACAATGGCCGCATTATTTAAATACCGCACTTTAAAATCTCTGTGTCTACTGCATTCAATAAAGAGCAGGGCTGATATCAGAAATATATTTAAATGCCTGTACAAGTTAAAGATATTGACTACATTGTATAAACAATGGAGTGTTCTCCAACACCAATATCTACAGGGATTATTGTTTGAATCTGTGAATTGAGTTATATTACTTTAATATATTGATTAGATTTCCTCTAGCCCTCAGCTGCAGTCTCTCCCAAAAAAGTCAGCCGCTCCTCACACTGCATTGAATCCTCATTCTCCTCATCCATTGCTACAGTTTATCCACTTTCCCAAAGCATCTGCTCTAATCTCCCCTCCAGCTCCAACATGCCCTTTTCCTTCTCTCCCTCCCAATCGCACTCACTGGCTCCACCTCCAGCTGCCTCGTGCAACCTGACAGGAGTACAAGAACATAGGAGCAGGAGTAGGCCATTCAGTTCTTCGAGACTGCTCCGCCTTTCCAGATCGTGGGTGATACTCAAACTCCATACTGCAATGTTCTGCCTTTTCCCGTTTGGTAACAGTCCTTGTCGGTTACCTGAAACCAGAGCAACAAACCAGCTACACATCCCGCTCTCCCCAAACCTTCCCAACCAACAGTCTGGATGCAAATTCCCAAATATCCCATTGGATTCCATCTCTGGAAAAACCCCTTCTCTTTTTCCACTGCCACTGCATCCTCACTTTCTGCATCAATTTCTCAATTCATTATTAATAACTGTGTTTTCAAACATTTCACTGTGGTAAAGCACTGCCCAGGTCAATGAATCAGTGTCCACTGCTCGATGCAGCAGCAACGAAACTGAAATTTCAGCCCAGATCCTATCAAACTGCTGCTTTGTCTCCAGGTCTGATCAGTAATTTCTCTGCTTCCTTTTCACTCTCTTCCAGTTAACTTGGTAGTGATTGTGATCCTGTCCCGAGGAAAGTGCGGACTCTCCAAATGTATCACTGTCTACCTGGTGGGAATAGCAGTGGCTGATCTCCTGGTCGTTGTCACTGATTCCACGTAGAACTGGATTGTTTTAATTTATTTCTGAAATTCAGTCCTGAGAATTACTTATGTGCGTTCCTTCATTCTCGTTCTGTTTTCTACATTCACATTTGTTTTTGTCTGGCTCACAGTCACTTTTACCTTTGATCGATTTGTGGCCATTAGCTGTGAGAAGCAGAAAAGAACATATTGCAGCGAGAAAACGATGGCTGTTGTTGTAGGAACAGTGAGTTCAATGCGCTGTTTAGAGACTGTCCACTGGTGCTTTGCACAGGAACAGGATTACATTATTAATAATGTTCCCATGGGTTGTATCGGTAAACTGAGCGTCTGGACATCTCCCATATGGGGGACAGTTGAATTGATTGACCGCATTTTAACCCCTTGTGTCCCGGTCTTTTTGATGTTGCATCTGACTGTCAGACAGATTTTATTCCCCAGTAATGTCCGCAGCGGATTTCGGGGCCATAGCAATGGATAGAATAACTACTACCCAGGGATGGAGAATCGTAGAAAATCAATCATTTTACTCTTCAGTATATCCGGCAGTTTAATACTGTTATGGTTGTCCCGGGCTGTGTTTATCATTTATGCGCGAATTGCAGATATTCAGTATTATTCCTCCGACACTGACTACCTTTTTACCACAGATCACACATCAAGGATGCTGCAGGCTCTCAGTTCCTGCCCCAACACATGTATTTGCGCTGTGACCCAGACTAAAGTCAGACAGGAGCTGAAGAAGGCGGTGAAATACCCTTTCAATCTAATTGCTAATTTAGTGAAATCACAGAACGAGCTAAAGGGTTTCAAACACAGGAACTAAATCCCATGTCATAACATTCCCTACACACCCGACAGGACAGAAAGTACATTTTATATTCATAGCACTGAACCCTGAAATTATTTTAAATCTGATTCTGAAATTATATTTTATTGGTAATCTGACCTATTGAGGCTGAACTTGCTCTGCCGGAGATCCATGAATTGTTTCACAAAAGGGACCTCATTGCAAGGCTCAGCTCGATTCAAGTAAACACACCCTGAACCCAGAGCAAAATGAACAAAGCTGCAAATCAGTGATTGTGAGATGGTGAGACGGGGACAGTAACGACAGTGAGAAAGGGACACCAGCAGATGCCGATGGTGAGGGGGCAGAAACGGCAGTGAGGCAGGCATACCAGCAAATGGAAATGGTGAGAGTGGGGGCAGTATTTGCAGTGAGACAGGGACACCAGCAGATAGCGATAGTGAGAGGGAGACGGGAAATGCAGTGAGACAGGGACTCAGAAATATGGAAATATTGAGAGGAGGGAAAATAAATGTAATGAGGCTGAGACATCGGCAGATGGGGATGGTGAGAGCGGATAGTAACTGCAGTGAGGCAGGCACACCAGCAGATGGGAATAGTGAGAGAGGAAACCAACTGCAGTGAGAGAGGGACACCAGCAGATGGGAGTTGATGAGAGGGAGAACAGTAACTGCAGTGAGAAAGGCATTTCAAGCGGACGGAGTTGGTGAGAAGGGCCAGTAGCTGACGTGAGACAAGGACACCAGCAGATGGAGATGGTGAGAGGGGGCATTAACTGTAGTGAGACAAGGACACCAGAAAATGGCGATGTTGACAATGGACAGTAATTGCAGTGAGACAGGGGCACCAGCACATGGAGATGGTGAGACGGGGTAGTAAATGCAGTGAGTCAGGGAAACCAGTAGATGTGGATGGTGAGAGTCGTGCATAAACTTCAGTGAGACAGGGATAACAGCTGATAGAGATGATGGAGGGTGGGGGGGGGCAGTAACTGCGTTGAGACAGAGACACCAGCAGATGCAGATGGCGACAGGTGCAGTAACTATAAAGAGGCAGGGACACCAGAAGATGGAGAGGGTGAGAGGTGCCATAACTGCAGTGGGGCAGGGTCACCAGCAGATGGAGATGGTGCGAGGGTGAAGTAACTGCAGTGAGACAGAGAAACCAGCAGATGGAGTTGGTGAGAGGGTGCTGTAACTGCATTGAGACATCCAGACAAGTCTGGCACAGAATGCTGAATAGTGAGTGGAGGGGAAGATGAGTTTGATGGTGGCATCACGCCTGAGATGACGGAAATGGCAGAGGATGATCCGTTGAATATGGAGGCTGGTGGGGTGTAAGATGAGGACAAGGGGAGCCCTGTTGCGATTCTGGGAGGGAGGGGAAGGAGTGAGGGCAGAAGTGTGTGAAATAGATCAGACACGGTGGAGGGCCCTGTCCAACACAGTGTGGGCGTATCCTCGGTGTTGAGACAGGGGGACATATGTGTAAATCTGAGTTCTTTTTTCCTTCAGTCTGGTTCAGTAAATATACTGAGTGGGATGTGTAGGTAAAATCAATTACTTTATTTGCGCATTTAGCCGGCTGACTTACTCTAATACAACGACACTGACTCCACCCAGAGTCTGTCTGGTCCACCAGAGTAAGTTTAGTTTGTGATACAGGTACTACTGTTTATACATTAAGATTCATGCTACACCTCCTTGTTTAACCAATCAGTGCGGTACAATTCGACTTCACCCACGTGGTGACATGCAGTACATCTTTTTTTTTAGAACATTACAGCGCAGTACAGGCCCTTCAGCCCTCGATGTTGCGCCGACCTGTGAAACCATCTGACCTACACTATTCCATTTTCATCCATGTGTCTATCCAATGTCCACTTAAATGCCCTTAAAGTTGGCGAATCTACTACTGCTGCAGGCAGGGCGTTCCAAGCCCTTACTACTCTCTGAGTAAAGAAACTACCTCTCACATCTGTCCGATATCTGTCACCCCTCAACTTGAAGCTATTACTGTTACTGAGGTTACAATACACTCCATTCTCAACACATACTTGTTACTAATAAAATATTGTTTGTACCAGCAAGATAAAACAAAGCGGACAAGCAAGCTAATTAGCAAGAATATAGGAATCATCAATAACCATTCTGGTCTCACTCCCTACATGGATCATGAGTTCTGTTTCTACCTTGTGACAAGTAATTGCGGTGCATCCTGTTATCTCTATTCGCTGTACATTCCTGTGTGTTTCGTGCAGTCTGCAGCTACAAGTAGTGGCAGCTCACGAAGATAAGAGGGGCCTAGCACTCCCTATCACTCACACAGGGATGGACATCATTTGATTCACAGGAGTCCATTTGTTCCAAACCACAGGGAGTCACACAATCAGGCCATAAAGAACAGATGTCTTTGCAATTACCAGTGTCGGCTCGTCTTTACAGTCTCACACGCTCTGCCTTTACTTTTAACTATTTCATTGTGGTTTCTGCCACTTAAAATCAAAGCTCAGCAAAGCTACTATTCCTAACTTGGCTATATTTCCCATTAAGCATAGTGCCATGCCTTTCTGCTCACTTCTGCTCACATATGGAAGTCTGCATCATCAGAACCGATGCGATGCAGACGGAGAATCTGGGAGAATGGAATGGAGTCCTTGCAGGAAGTGAGGTTGAGGAAGTGTAGTCCCAGTAGCTGTGAGTGTCCATGAGCTTCTGACGAACACTAGTTGATAGGATTTCCACAGATACGGAGAGAGAGAATTCAAGTAAGGGAAGGGTCCGCGATGGACCATGTGAGTGTCACAGAAGGGTGGATATTGGAGACAAATTTATTGAAATTTTCCAGCTCAGGACGCGAGCAGGAAGTGGTAATGCGACAGTCATCAATGCACCGGAAGACGGGGTGTATAAGACACTGGGCCAGCCTCAGATGAAGGATTGTGTCCAATTCTGGGCACTGCATGTAGGAAGGATGTGAAGGCTTTCGGGAAGGTGCAGATACATAGAGAAGCTGGCGTTGTTCTCCTTAGAGAAGAGAAGTCTGTGAGGTGATTTGCTGGAGGTATGCAAAACCATGAAGGCTCTGGAGAGAGGAGATGGAGAGAAACACTTCCCATTGGTGGAAGGGTCGAGAACAGTAGAGGGAGACCCCTTCAACTCATTTAAAAGAAGTCTGGATATGCACCTCAAGAGCAGTAACCTGCAGGGCTGTGGAGCAAATGCTGGAAGGTGGGATTAGACTGGGTTAATGTTCCTTTTTCTTATGTTCCTTTGACAGAACTCCCTAAGGTGGTTCCTTCCTCCCTAAACAGTTTACTCTCAGGCATTACGACCAGTCTCTAGCCAACAATAGACGAATCGCCTCAACAATTCAATGCTTCACCAGATTTAAAGGCACTTCCTTCCCCGCTGCAAGCAAATAACTAACACTGCAGTGTGCAGACCTGATGTAAAGATGAAGTGAGCAAACT
The DNA here is from genome assembly GCF_036365525.1 of Heterodontus francisci. Lineage (NCBI taxonomy): Eukaryota > Metazoa > Chordata > Chondrichthyes > Heterodontiformes > Heterodontidae > Heterodontus > Heterodontus francisci. The sequence continues at coordinate 2,523,604 of NW_027140989.1, read as the reverse complement.
CCACGCCTTGCCGGTCAGCTTAACGAGAAGTGAACTTTAAGAAGGAACATTGGGCTAGTCTCATTCCCCACTGTTGTATGCTGGGCTTGTTAGGTTAAAATTCCCCATGTCAGTGCTTTCCATCATCGGAGTCTGTGCTACTGATACAATTTTGCACCAGGTAGCATGTCGAATCTGGAACCTTTCAATTCCTTGGCTTCTTTTCCTATCACTACATTTTAGTTTATTGTTCAGATGGTGAAATGGTTACCCTCTTGCCCACATCCCAGCCCAGAATTTCCATCCTGAAAGATGTATTGTAATGATTTGACCTCATCCCATAAAACCATTTCGCTTTATTTCCCTCGATATAATGTGCTTAACTTCCGTCTGGAGATCTTAGAACTGAATACGTTAGAACATTCACTGTAGCATGTTCAAATGCAACCTTCCCTGCTCTAAGGAGAACAAATGCAGCTTCTCCAGTCTCCATACTGTACCTTAAGGCCCTAATCGCTGGGACCATTCTGGTCAGTCTCCCTTTTAACCTTCTCTGCATTAAGGAGAACAATTCCCCCCTTCTCCAATCTCTCCACATTAACTGAAGACCCGCATGCATAGGAACCATTCTGGTCAGTCTCTCTCTTAACCTTCTCTGCATTAAGGAGAACAATCCCAGCTTCTCCAATAGCAAAAATTTTAAAGCCAAATTCACTTCCTCCTTCTCAACCTTTTTTTTAAAGGACTTCCTCTTTTTTAAGTTATCATTGATTCTGATTCTGTAACTCTCTCAGGCAGGACATTTCAGTTTCCCAACAACCATCCAATAGCTGACAACTATTAAATAAACATACAAACATACAAAATAGCAGCAGGAGGATGCCACTCGGCCTCATTCCCTCTCCCTCTGCTCTATCTCTCCCTGGCTGGAATAAAGCTACTGTTAATGATGAAATAAATATCAGGAACCATTTGGGTAGTAAACTGTGCAAATTGTTAAATGGGGAAGGAGAATAATCCCTTCATTCTCCCTCCCCTGTCTCTGTCTCTGCCTGGCTGAAATCAAGCTAGAGTTAGTTGAAGAATCGAATATTAAGAATGCAGTGGATAATAAAAAGAGTGAATTGTTAAATGGCGCCGGAGAATAACACACCCGCACCCGCATCCCCCCTCCCAACTCTCTGAATCTCCCTGGTTGGAATAAAGTTAGAGTTAACTGATGAATTGAACATCAGGAATCCTTAGGTTAATAAAATGAATTAATTGTTGAATGGATCTGGAAAATAATCCTCCCATTTCCCACCCCCTCCCCGCCCTCCATCTCTCCCTGGCTGGAATAAAGTTACAGTTAATTGATGAACTGAATATCAGAAATGCAGTGGGTAATACAATGAGTGAATTGTTAAATGGAGCTAGAAAATAACCCCCCCCCCCGCCCCCCGCCACTTCCCCTCTCCCTCCTCTCTGTCTCTCCCTGGTTGGAATAAGGGTACAGTTAATTGAGCAATTGAATATTAGGAATGCAGTGGGTAAAACAATGAGTTAATTGTTAAATGGAGAATAATGCCCCTCCCACCGCATTCTCTCCCCTCCCCCCTTCTCTGTCTCTCCCTGGTTGGTATAAAGTTATAGTTAATTGCTGAACTGAATATCAGGAATACAGTGAGTAATAAAATGAATCAATTATTAAATGGAGCTGGGAATTAATCTGAATTCCCTCTCTCCCCTCTCCATCTCTCCCTGGTTAAACACAGTGCATTTGAAGGGAAGGGAGGAATTGTGCAAGGTTAACAAGCATCTCATTTGTTGTTCGTTCTGTGCATGTGGCTCCCTTTCCACGTGAGTCCCACTGTGTGCATGCGGAACACTCTCCATGTGATAGCCACTGTGCACTTGCGGCACCCCTCTCTATGTGATACCCGCTGTGCTCCCTCGCCACGTGACTGCTGTTGTGAGCATGTGGAACCCTCCCTGTCAGGAATGATGGTTTAGAAGGTGAGGCATGAGGGCAGAGCTTCAAAGAGGAGGAGGAAAAATGGGTGGGGGACGGGAAATGGGTGGGGTGGCGAAAGGGGGAGTGGAAACGGGAGGGGGATGGGAAGTGGGTGGGACGGGGGTGATGAAACGGGTGGGTATAGGAAGCGGGTGGGGCGGTGGGATGGGAGGGGAAATGGGTGAGGGAGGGATAAGCGTGGCGGAGGCGAAATTGGTGGAGGAGGGGGAAGAGAGTGGGGGTGGGGAGGAAATATGTGGGGGAGGGGAAAAGCTTGGGGTGGGGAGATATTTGGGGGAGGGGGAGAGGAAGGGGTGGGGGAGGAAAAGGGAAATGGTTTGGGGAAGGAGAGTGAGAGGAAATGGGTGACGATGGAAGGAGAGGGTGATAGGAGGGAAAATGGGGAGGGTAGCAGAAATGGGTGGAGAGAGGCAGAAAGAGAGAGAGATGGAGAGAGAGAGAGAGAGTCATGAGAGGGAGAGGCGCAGGGAGGATGAGACATTTTGTAACAATCAGTAACAATCCCCATTATCTGCCCAGTCTAGTATTGGGGCTCATTATGAGTGATTTAAGGGTAACTGTTGGATCAGTGTTTGATATATTCAAACTACAGCAACGTTCCCAACAAGGGCAAAAGTTACAGGTTCAAAATTAACCGAGAATGTCTTCAAAGCATTACTGTCCAGGGATAGAGGGAAGGAGAGAGATGAAAAGAGAGTGACCGAGACAGAGGGAGTAAACGGTTTAAATTGGGGGAAGGTGAATTTTACGAAGTTGAGAGTTGAAATGGATACAGCTACTTGAAGGAAAATCAGTGGCAAACCAGTGGTAGGCTTTCAAAGCAAGAATCTACGGACACAGTGCAGACATATCCCCACAAAGTAAAAGGGTGGTACTGCCAAATGTAAAGTCCCCGGGTTATCTAGAAGCATACAGGGAAAGATATGTTCTGATGTTCTATGACAAAGCAGAAAAATAAAATTTATGACAGCTACAAAAAAGATAATACCTTACAAAGTCTGGAGGAGCATAGAAAGTGTAAGGGTTAACTAAAAAGGAAATTAGGAAAGCAAACAGAGGATATGAAAAAAAAATTGGCAGGTAAAATCAAGGAGGACCCAAAGGTGTTTTATCGGTCCATTAAGAGCAAGAGGATAACAAAGGACAGGGTAGAGCCTATCAGAGATGTGCACGGTAACTTATGCGTGGATTCAGAAGATGTGGGCAGGGTTCTTAATGAGTACGTTTTCCTCTGTCTTCACAAAGGGGAGGGATGAGGCAGAAATTGTAGTTAAAGAGGAGGCTTGTGAAATATTAGATATGATAAGCATAATGAGAGAGGAAGTACGAGAGGGTCTGGCATCCTTAAAAGTGGATAAATTACCAATGCTGGATGGAAAGTATCCTCGGCAGTTAAAGGTACCATGGAGGAAATAGCAGATGCTCTGAGGATCATTTTCAAATCCTCACTAAATAGAGGCGAGGGGCCAGAGGATTGGAGTTCTGCAAACATTGTACCAATGCATAAAAAAGTGGGCGCGGGATAGGTGAAATAATTACAGGACAGACAGTCTGACCTCAGTGGTGGGAAAACTATCAGAATCGATTCTGAGAGATAGTATAACTGTCTTAAAAAGGCATTGATTGATCAGGGATAGTCAGCATGGATTTGTTAAGGGAAGGTCGTGTTGTACTAACTTAATTGAAATTTTTGAGGAAGTAACAAGAAGGATTGATGAGGGTACTGCTGTAGCTGTTGTCGACATGGATTGTAGTAAGTCAGAAAGGTAAAGGCCCATGGGATACAGGGGAATGTGTCGAGTTGGATCCAAAATTGGCTCAGTGACAGGAAACAAAGGGTCGTGGTCGAAAAATGTTTTTGCGAATGGAAGGTGGTTTCCAGTGGCATTACACAGGGCCCAGTGTTGGGTCCCTTGCTATTTATAGCATTAATTAATAATTTAGATTTAAAAGTGGGAAGCAGGATTGGATAATTTGCAAATGACACAAAAGTTGGCCGTACAGATGATAGTGAAGTGGATAGCCGTAGACTCCAGAACGATATCTATGGTTTGGTTCAGTAGGCAAAAAGTGGCAAGTGGAATTCAGTCCAGAAAAGTGTGAGGTAATGCATTTGGTGAGGGCAAGCAAAGCAAGGGAATACACAATAAACGGGAGGATATAGGAAGGGGTACAAGAGGTGAGACACTTTGGAGTGCGTGTCCACAGGTCCCTGAAGGTGTCGGGCAGGTAGATAGAATGGTGAAGAAGGCATATGGAATGCTTTCCTTTATTGACTGAGGTATAGAATACAAAAGCAGGGATGTAATTCTGGAAATGCATCAAATGCTGGTTAGTCTACAGCTGGAGTATTGTATACAGTTCTGGTCGCTACATTTGAAGGACATAAATTCTCTGTAGAGAGCCCAGAGCACATTTACAAGAATGTTGCAAGGGCCTGAAAGTTGCAGTTATGAGGAAAGATTGGCCAGGATGGTATTGTTTTCCTCATATCAGAGGAGGCTCAGGTGTGCCTTAATTGAGGTGTACAAAATTATGAAGTGCCTAGATAGAGTAGACTGGAAGGACCTGTTTCCCCTAGCAGAGACATCAATTACCGAGGGCACAGATTTAAGGTGACTGGTAGAAGGATTAGAGGGGACATGAGGAAAATCTTTTTCACCCAGAGGGTGGTGGGTGTCTGGAATTCTCTTCCAGGAATGGTAGTGGAGGCAGAAACCCTCAACTCATTTAAAAGGTACCTGCACCTGCACCTGAAGTGCTGCAACCAGCTAGGCTGAGGACTAGGTGCTGGAAGGTGGGATTAGAATGGGCGACTATTTTTTTCAGCCTGCACAGACATGATAAACTGAATGGTGTCTTTCTGTGCCGTACTCTTTCCGTGGTTTCTATAGTGTCTCAGCCCAGTAACATCACTCTATTGCCAACAAGCACGTAGCCAAGGAACTGGAGCAGAATAGCGACCATTTTAGAGAGTCACTGTGTGTACTGTGTGAGACACAGGCCAGATAACAGTTTTACAAACATGTTGCACCCTCTCTTGGTTATAAACTTGCCCCAGTAACAATCCTGGAGACGGTCAATCCTAGATAGCGAAGAGAGATTCTTTCTCTCAGAAGGTTGTGCGACTTTAGAATTCTCTGCCTCAGAAGGTGGTGGAAGCTCTACCTCGTCCTCTCTCTGTTTCTCCCTCCCTCTCCCTTTCTCTTTGTCTCTGTCTCTCCGTCTATCTCTATCTCTCCCCATTTTTCTTTCTGGCTCGCGCTCGGTCTCTCTCTCTGTCTCTCCCTCTGTCTCTCACGCTGACACTCTCTGCCTCTCTCTCTCTCTCTCTATCTCTGCCTCTCTCCCTCTTACTCTCCCTCTGAATCTCCCTCTATATCTCTCTAGATCTCACTCTGTCTCTACCTCTGTCTCTCCATCTGTCTCTGCCTCTGTCTCTCCCTCTGTGTCTACCTCTGACTCTCCCTCTGACTCTCCCTCTATATCTCTCTGGATCTCACTCTGTCTCTCCCTCTGTCTCTCGTTCTGTCTCCCCCTCTGTGTCTGTCACTTTCTTCCCATCTCTCTCCCTCCATCTGTCCCTGGACAGGAATGCTTTGAGCCATTTCTTGGTTAATTTTGAACCTGTAACTATTGTCCTTGTTTGGAATGTCACTGTAGTTTGAAAATATCAAACACCGATCCAATACTCACTCCTGCAACACTCACACTAAACCCCATCACCGGACTGGGAGATAATAGGGACTGTTACTGATTGTTACAAAATGTCTCATCCTCCCTCTGTCTCTCTCTCTCATGACTGCATCGCTCAATTTCTGTCCATTTCTCTGCCTGTGTCTCTCTCCATCTCACTCTCTCTCTGCCTCTCCCAGCCTATTTATGCTCCCCTCCCCATTTCCCCTCCCCGCCCCTTCCATCATCCACCCCTCCACTCCCCTGCTCATTTCCCTCCCCTCCCCCACCCATCACTCCCCACTCCACACTTTTCACAGCGGGTATCACATGCAGAGTGTTCCATATGTGCACAGCGGGTATCACGTGGAGAGCGGGCCGCAAGCGCACAGCAGGACTCACAAGGAGAGGGAGTCACATGCGAAGAGCAAACAACAAATGAAATGCTTGTAAAGATTCTACAATTCCTCTCTTTGCTTCAAATACACTGCGTCATAGCCAGGGAGAGACAGAGCGGGCAGGGGGAATGGGGTATTGTTCCCCAGCTCCATTTTATAATCCACTCATTGTATACCCACTGTGTTCCTAATATTTAATTCATCAATTAACTGCAACATTTTTCCTGACAAGGAGAGACAATAAGGGAGGAGGGGGAATGGTGGGATTACTCTCCAGTTCAAATTATCTATTCACTCATTTTATGACCTACCGTACTCCTGATACTCAATTCATCAATTAACTGTAACTTTATTCGAGCCAGGGAGGGACTGAGAAGGCGGAGCGCAAAAGCTGGGGGGGGGGTGGTGGAGGGCAGGGTGGATTATTCTCCAGTTCGATTTAATAATTCACTCATTTTATTATCCATTGTATTCCTGATGCTCAATTCATAAATTAACTCTCGCTTTATTCAAGCAATGGAGAGACAGAGGGTGGTGATGGTGGCGGGGGTGGGGGTGGGGGGGGCGGTGACGAGGGGATTATTCTCCAGTTCCATTTAACAATTTGCTCAGTTTATTACTCACTGTATTCCTGATATTCAGTTCATCAATTAACTGTAGCTTTATTGCAGACAGGGAGAGACAGCGCGGGGGAAGAAGGAATGGGGCCGAGTGACCTCCTCCTGCTATTTCGTACGTTCATATGTTTGTTTGCATGTTGAAAGCTATTATATGGTTGTTGGGAAACCGAAATGTCCTGCCAAATAGAATGACAGGAGCAGAGCCGATTATAACCTAAAAAAGGGGAAGTGCTTTAAAGTTATAAAAGGGGGAAGTGAAAATGGCTATTTACCATTTTTTCTATTTGAGAAGCTGGGATTCAACTCCTTAAAGCAGAGAAGGTTAAGAGGGAGATTGACCAGAATAATCCCAGCGTTGACGACCTTCAGTTAATGTGAAGAGACTGGAGAAGCTGGGAGTGTTCACCTTTGAGCAGGGATGGTTGCATTTGAACATGCTACACTGTATGTTCTATCGTATTCAGTTCAAAGATCTCCAGATGGAAGATAAGTGGATTATATTGAGGCAAATAAAGCGAAATGGTTTTGCAGGGTGAAGTCAAATCATTGCATTACATCTTGAAGGACGGGAATTAGGGCTGGGACGTGGGCAAGTGGGTAACTATTTTAACGTGTGAACATTAAACGTAAATCTGGTGTTAAGAGAAAAAAAGCCAAGGAATTAAAAGTTTCCAGATTCGACATGCTCCCTGGTGCAAAATTAGATTAGTAGAGCAGACTGCTATGATGTAAAGCACTCACATTGGGAACATTAACCTAACGAGACCGGCTGAAATCAAGGGGAAATGGGACTAGCCCAATGTTCCTTCTTAAAGTTTATTTCTCGTTAATCTGACTGGCAAAGCCTGGGGTTCGTTCACTTCATCTCCAGTTATATCAGGTCTTCACACTGCAGTGTTAGTTACTTGCTTACAATGGGAAAGAAATTGCCCATAAGTCCAACGAAGAATTGAATTGTTAAGGCAATTCGTCCATTGTAGGTTAGAGACTGGGCGTAATGCCTGAGAGTAAGGAAGGAACCTCCTTAGGCAGTTCTGCTCATGCACCACAATTCTTGTCTATTTGCTACCAACCTCTGGTTATATCCCTTCTCTGCTGCCTCTGTTGCATAGATCATAAGAACATAAGAAATAGGAGCATTAACCCAGTCTAATTTCACCTTCCAGCATTTGGTTCATAGCCCTGCAGGTTACGACTCTTGAGGTGCATATCCAGACTCATTTTATATGAGTTGAGGGTTTCTGCCTCTGTTCTCCACACCTGCACCAATGTGAAGCATTTCTCTACATCTCCTCTCTTCAGAGCCTTCATGGTTTTGCATACCTCTAGCAAATTACCTCTCAACCTTCTCTTCCCGACGGAGAATAACGCCACCGTCTCGATGTATCTGCACCCTCCCTAAAGCCTTCACATCCTTCGTATTGTGCAGTACCCAGAATTGGACACAATACTCCACTTGAGGCTGAACTAGTGTTTTATACATGTTCATCGTAAATTCCTAATTGCTTCATTCATTCATCAATTGTTTCAGTGGATATTGACTTAGTAGCTGGGACCAGGGAATTGTTTCATTAGTTACAGCTCGAGGCTATGATTATTGGGTCAAAACTGCACATGAGTGGAGAGAACATGCTATTCTCTCCAGAGACATTGACTGACTCGTTGCATGTATTTAGCATCTGACTGTTCTCGGCTGGCCCATGGAGTGCCTCTGTACAGTTCGGGACTGAATCTCTGCTTTGAATATCTTCTGCTCAATGGGACATGCCCTAAAACATCGTCCCCTCAGCAGACTGCTGAATTGGCCTCTTATTTCACCCCAAGAGCCATTGCATAGAAATCACAGATCAGGGTAAACACTGTGTGAGGGAATGCTCTGAGGAGAATGGCACCGTCTCATCGGCAGACTTTTCCTGGTGCATCTTCACCCATTGAGTAACTATTTCAGTGTAAACCGCTGCTGCTGCACTGAGTCTTTGGGAATTGCACTTGCTGATTACACAGAGGATGTTTGTGAATGGTGGCAAGAGTCGAATCTGATTTGGTAATTAAAGACAAGGCACGGTGACATCAATTCCCATTTACGCAATCAGAATGAATATAGAAATTGGTGGGAATTGCTCATCAACTCTGGCAGCATCTGTAGAGGGAGAGAAACACAGTGAACAGATCAGGTCCAGAATCCTTCTCCAGTACTTTCTGTGAGCTCCATGTTATCGGTGTTGCTATCGGTACCCACAAGGTCCTCGCTATGCCTACCTTGCTATGGGATATGTGGAACATTCCTTGCTGAGTCCAGCTCAGTCCCCTTCCTTCATACCTTCTCCCGGTACATTGATGACTGTCCAGTGCCTCTTGTTGCTCTAGTGCTAAGCTGAAAAATTTCAGCCAATCTCTCTCCAATTTCCACCCTTCTCTCACACTCACATGGTCCATCTCGGGCCCTTCCCTTCCTCGAGTTCTCTCCCTCCGTTTCTGGGGAAATCCCATCAACCAGTGTTCGTTATAAGCCAATGGCCACTCACAGCTATTGGGACGACTCTTCCTCAACTCCACTTCCTGCAACGACTCCATTCCATTCCCTCAGTTTCTCCATCTCCATCGCATTTGCTCTAATGATCCAGCCTTTCATACCAGCCCTTTTGATATGTCTTCCTTTCTCATCACCGAGGATTACCCCACATTGTGCTTGGCAGGACCCTCCACTGTGTCTGAACTATTTCACATACTTTTGCACTCACACCATCGCCTTCCTCCCAGAATCGCAATAGGACTTGCCTTTTCGTCACGTTACACCCCACCAGCGGCCATATTCAACAGGCCAGCCTTTCCGCCACTTTCAGCGTGATGCCACCACCAATCGCATTATCCCCTCCACTAGAGTTTCAGCATTCTGTCGCGTGCTTGCCTCGGAGTCTCACTGCAGTTACTGCCATCTCTCACCATCTCCATCTGCTGGTGTCCCTGTCTCACTGCAGTTACTGCCCCCCTCACCATCTCCATCTGCTCGTGTGCCTGTCTGACTGCAATTCTGTCCCCCTCTCACCATCCCATCTGACGGTAACCCTATATCACTGCTGTTATACCCCTCTCACCATCTGCATCTAATGGTATCCCTGTCTCACTGTAGTTATACCCCTCTCACCAACTCCATCTGCTGGTGTCCCTGTCTCACGGAATTTACTGCCCACCTCTCACCATCTCCATCCGCTGCTGCGCCCGTCTCACTGCAGTTGCTGCCCCCCACTCACCATCTCCAGCTGCTTGTGTCTCTGCCTCACTGCAGTTACTGTCCCCTCTCACCATCTCCATCTGCTGGTCTCCATGTCTCACTGCAGTTGCAGTCCCATCTCACCATCTCCATCTGCTAGTGTTCCCGTCTCACTGCTGTTGCTGTCCCATACCACCATCTAAAACTGTTTGCCTCCCTGTCTCACAGCAGTTAGTGTCCCCGGCTCAGCATCTCCATTTGCTGATGCCCCTGTCTCACTACAATTACAGCCCCCTTTCACGTGCTCTATCAGCTGCTGTCCCTTTCCCACTGCAGTAACGTAACCACTCACCATTTCCATCTGCTGGTGTCCCTGTCCTACTGCAGCTACTGCCACTTTCACGATTTCCATCTGCTGCTCTCCCTGTCTCAATGCTGTTACTGCCCCCCGCTCACCATCTCCATCTGCTTGTGTCCCTGTCTGACTGCAGTTACTGACCCCCCTCTCGACATCGCCATCTGTTGGTGTCCCTGCCTCACTGCAGTTACAGCCCCCTCACCATCTCCATCTGCTCGTGTCCCTGTCTCACTGCAGTCACTGTCCCCCTCTCACCATCTCCATCTGCTGGTGTCCCTGCCTGACTGCAGTTACTGCCCCTCTCCCCAATGCATAATCACGATGATTTACAGCTTTATTTATTTTGTTGTGGGTCTCGGGTGGGTTTAGTCAAAGTCCATCTGAGCTTTGCTATTCCGCCCTTTTTGAGAAACAATTCATAAATATTCTGCAGAGCAAGCCCCGCCTCAAAAGGTCAGATTATCAATAAAATATAACTTCAGAATCAGATTTACAATAATTTCAGTGCTCAATGCCGTGAACATAAATTGTACTTTCTGCCCTGAGGGAATGTAGGGAATAGAATATGAAATATGCGTTTAGTTCAATTGTTTTGGAATCCTTCATCTTTTGCTATGATTTCACTAATTTAACAACGAGATTGAAAGGGTATTTCACCGCCTTCTTCAGCTCCTTTCTAAATTTCGTCTGGGTCACAGTGTAAATACATGTGTTGGTGCAGGAACTGAGAAGCTGCAGCATCTTAGCTGTTTGTTCTGTGATAAAGAGAGGGTCAATGTGTGAGGAATATTTCTGAATATCTGCAATTTGCCGATATATGGCAAACAGAAACGCTGTCATCCATAACAGTATAAAACTGCCGGATATACCGAACAGTAAAATAATTGATCTTCTGCGATTCTCCATCTCGGGGTCCTTGTGATTCTCTCCATTGCTGTGGCCCCGGAATCCCCTGCCGACTTTTCTAGAGACTAAAATCCGTCTGACAGTCAGAACATTGAGCAGCAAAATCAGAATGAACGGGACACAAGGGGTTAAAATGTAGTGAAATAATTCAAATGCCCCCCATGTGGGAGAGGTGAAGAAGCTTGATTTAGTGGAACAACCCATGGGAACATTATCAGTAATGTAATGCTCTTGTGTAAAGTACCAGGGGACAGATTCTAAAGAGCCCAGCACACTCACTGTTCCTACAACCGCAGCTGCCATTTTTTTGGTGCAATATTTTGTTTTCAGCTTCTCACAACAAATGGTCAGAAATCGATCAAAGGTGAAAGCGACTGTGAGCCAGACAGAAACAACTTTGGTTGCATGAAACAGAACGAAAATGAGAGAACACACAGGAGTAATTCTCAGGAATGATCTTATGAAATAAATTGCAACTATCCAAATCAATATGGGACCAGTGATAACCACCAGGAGATAAGCCACTGCCATTCCTACCAAGTAGACAGTGATATATTTGGAGAGACCGCACTTTCCTCGGGACAGGATCACAATCGCCACCAAGTTAACTGGAAGAGAGAGAAAAGGAAGCAGAGAAATTACAGATCAGACCTAGAGACAAAGCAGCAGTTGACAGGATCTGGGTTGAAATTTCCAGTTTCGTTGCTGCATCAAGCAGTGAAAACTGATTCATTGATCTGGGCAGTGCTTTGCCACAGTGAAATGTTTGAAAACAAAATTATAAATAATGAATTGGGAAATTGATACATAAAGTGAACACAGTCAGCAGCGGATGTACTGGAAGTACTGAGCGATGATGCAATGCCAGTGAGGAAATGAGAAGGGATTTACTGGGTTAATTGGGAAATTAGTTTAGAGATACAGCACTGAAACAGGCCCTTCGGCCCACCGAGTCTGTGCCGACCATCAAGCACCCATTTTACACTAATGCCATATTCCTACCACATCCCCACCTGTCCCTATATTTCCCTACCACCTACCTATTCATGTGGCAATTTATAATGGCCAATTTACCTACCAACCTGCAAGTCTTTTTTGGCTTGTGGGATGAAACCAGAGCACCCGGTGAAATCCCACGCAGACACAGGGAGAACTTGCAAACTCCACACAGGCAGGACCTGGAATTGAACCCGGGTCACTGGAGCTGTGAGGCTGCGGTGCTAACCACTGCGCCACTGTGCCGCCCTCATTTGTCTCCAGACTGTAGGTTGCGAAGTGTTGCAGACATCTAAATGTGTAGCAGTTCTTTTGTTCTGTGTTTAGGGAACGAACAGGGACGATTATCAATTGAGAACAGGCTGAAAACTGCAGCACTGAGTTTTATTCTGGTATCAGCCGTCATCTAGAATGGCGGAACCGACTTGAAGGGTTGAAGGGTCTCCTCCTGCCCCGATGTTCAAGTACTCCTATCAGGTTGGACGACGCAGCTGGAGATGGGACCGGTGAGTGAGCTTGGGAGGGAGAGAAGGGGAGGGACATGTTGTAGCTGGAGGGGAGAGAGGAGCAAATGGTTTGGGAAAGTGGATAAACTGAAGCAATGGATGAGGAGACTGAGGATTCAATCCAGTGAGAGGAGAGTCTGAGATGCACAGGGAGAGATTGCAACAGAGTGTTAGAGGAAATCTAATCTATAGATTTCAGGAACACAATTCAATTAATTCATTCAAACAATAATCCCTGTGGTGATTGGTGTTGGAGAACTTTTCATCGTTTATTCAATATAGTTAATTATTTTTTCTCCCTGCTCCTTTTCTCCTTCCCTATTTCTCTGGAGTGCTCACACCCTGTAAACTGTTACTTAATGCTACTTTTCACATATGATTGTTTCCTAACATTCTGTACTTGTTTTCTTTTCACCAGCCCCATGTTTAATGATTCTATTCTCAGAGTCAGTTTATTCAATGATGAAACCCCTGTGAATTGTTTCATGTATCTACAGAGCACCCGAGTCTCCTCCTGTTAGATTAGATTAGATGAGATTAGAGATACAGCACTGAAACAGGCCCTTCGGCCCACCGAGTCTGTGCCGACCATCAACCACCCATTTATACTAATCCTACACTAATCCCATATTCCTACCAAACATCCCCATCTGTCCCTATATTTCCCTACCACCTACCTATACTAGTGACAATTTATAATGGCCAATTTACCTACCAACCTGTAAGTCTTTTGGCTTGTGGGAGGAAACCGGAGCACCCGGAGAAAACCCACGCAGACACAGGGAGAACTTGCAAACTCCACACAGGCAGTGCCCAGAATCTAACCCGGGTCCCTGGAGCTGTGAGGCTGCAGTGCTTACCACTGCACCACTGTGCGTGTTCACATACACTCTTCACTTAATCTACAATGCATGGAATAAACAGGATCGAAAGCTTCTTCCAGACAAACCTCACAATCATTGAAATTCCTTCTCCTGGAATTATAAAGTAATACATTAGAATGTGGGTTTTATTAATTTATAAAACACCAACATCAGCGCTGCAGCTGATAATATACAGATACATGGGAGACCCTTGATTGCAACTGATAGAGAATAAACCAATAAAACATCACATCAATAATTTCTATTTTAAAATGTTGTCCAGTGACCGTGAAGGCCCCACAGTGAAGTAAAGAAGGAGATGTCAGCAGCAAACACTGTTTAGTAGCCAGACCTCTGCAGCAGAATCAGACACAGACAGAATGAAATAATATTTGATAACAGTGATAACCAATAAATACATTGAAAGCCCAATAAAACTGAGACATGTTATTGCGGTGGGAGGACATTGTACTATCCCCTTGTAACACGGAGGCCATGAGATGTCTCATTATCCATCACTGAAAAAACAATGCCGAACAATATTCCAGGACCGGTTAGATCCACATCATGAAACTGTTGGAAGCTACTGATGGTCTGATTCTTAATCCTAATCGAGATTTCCACTGTTACTTACATCAATACCATTCAAGATATAATGCAGCTCCCACAAGACTGAGCGAGTAGAGAATCAGGAGATTGCAACAGCAAATTGCTGGAAAAGAACAGGAAACCGTGCAACACACACAATGCGAAATAATGCCAAGTACAGCAGCACAGTTAACACCGATTTGCACCATTAACAGCTGAGATACAGGCTTACCATTAACTCCAATTGCTGCAAGTACAGGGTAGTAAATGCATAAGATCGGAATGATTACTGGATATACCATTTCTGTGAGAAGCAGAGACTTCTGGAATCCACAGCTGCAGCACGTACTCAGATCTGATCCATTCCAGCGGGTCCCGATTTATACAGGGGATAAGTCTCCACTGACACGGTTATACCCTTGATCATTGCCATTAGTTACACACACCTGAACAAACACATTATATCAGCAGCTTTGACTCCAATGTAAATAATGTGGTGGATAAAACACAATCATTTCAATGTCAATGCCTTTTTCATAGGAAGACTTCTCCCGGCAATAAACCTGAAGTCTGTACTCATACTGGACGGAGGCTCTGATTATGAGTGGCATCATTTACATTTTCCATATTATTGCATTGACCGTGTTCACTACTGGCGTTTCTATTGTAAATATAACTGATCTGTCTGCAGTGGACACGGAATCCAGGGACAAAAGCAATCCCAGTTCACTCTGTTCCTGCCTTTTCCAGTTAAAAGGTGAACTTTGAGGATCTGATATGGGATCATGTTCAGCGTATAGCCGAGAAACTGCTATGGGTGATATTAGGGGACCGACACTCTCCACCTCCATTGGGGAGGCAGACGCAGAGAGATAATGTCACTGGTCAAGAAATCCAGAAGCCCAGCCAAATGGCCTGGGGACAAGGGGTCAAATCACATCATGACAGCTGTATAAAATAGCGGGAGCTCCCCGTCGATGAATAAAGTGGATTACTCCCTGTGCCACGTGCCACTGAGGCGAGAGATAGGAAGATATTGCAGCTAAATGCGTGGCTGAGCAGCTGATGTAGAAGGGACGGTTTCAGATATCTGAACCATTGGGCTCTCTTCAGGGACAGATGGAACCTTAGAATTAGAATTAGAACATTACAGCGCAGTACAGGTCCTTCGGCCCTCGATGATGTGCCGACCTATGAAACCATCTGACCTACACTATTCCATTTTCATCCATATGTCTATCCAATGATCACTTAAATGCCCTTAAAGTTGGCGAGTCTACTACTGCTGCAGGCAGTGCGTTCCACGCCCCTACTACTCTCTGAGTAAAGAAACTACCTCTGACATATGTCCTATGCCTATCACCCCTCAACTTGAAGCTATGTCCCCTCGTGTTTGCCATCACCATCCGAGGAAAAAGACTCTCACTATGCAGCCTATCTAACCCTCTGATGATCTTATATGTCTCTAATAAGTCACCTCTCCTCCTCCTTCTCTCCAACGAAAACAACCTCAAGTCCCTCAGCCTTTCCTCGTAAGACCTTCCCTCCATACCAGGCAACATCCGAGTAATTCTCCTCTGCACCCTTTCCAAAGCTTCCACATCCTTCCTATAATGCGGTGACCTGAACTGCACGCAATACTCCAGGTGCTGTACAAGAAGGAGGGGTTGCATCTAAACTGGAGGGGCACTAATATTCTGGCTGCAACGTTTGCTAGCGTCACTCGGGAGGGTTTAAACTAGTTTGGCATGGGGGTGGGAACCAGAGCAGTAGGACAGCTAGTGAAATAAATGAGGAGGACGTCGTAAATAAGGCCAGTAGGACTCAGAGCAAGAGCAGGCAGGGAGATGCTGTTGAGCACAGCGGGACTGGTGGCCTGAAGTGCATATGATTCAATGCGAGAAGTACAACAGGTCAGGCAGACGAACTTAGAGCTTGGTTTAGTACTTGGAAATATGATGCTGTTGCTATTACAGAGACTTGGTTGAGGGAAGGGCAGGATTGGCAGCTAAATGTTCCAAGTTTTAGAAGCTTCAGGCGGGATAGGGGGAGGATGTAAAAGGGGTGGGGGAATTGCATTACAGGTTAAGGAGAATATCACAGCTGTACTGAGGGAGGACACCTCAGAGGGGTCATGCAGCGAGGCAATATGAGTGGAGTTCAGGAATAGGAAGGGTGTAGTCACGGTGTTGGGGGTTTACTACAGGCCTCCCAACAGCCAGCGGGAGGTAGAGGAGCAGTTATGTAGACAGTTTTTGGAAAGATTTAAAGGTAACAGGGTCGTAGTGATGGGTGATTTTAACTTCCCCTATATTGACTGGGACACACATAGTGCTAGGGGCTTGGATTGGACATAATTTGTAAGGTGCATCCAGGAGGGTTTCTTGAAACAGTATGTCGATAGTCCAACTAGGGATGGTGCCATTCTGTACCTGGTGTTGGGGAATGAGCCTGGTCCAGGTGGTCGAATTTTCAGTGGGGGAGCATTTCGGGAGCAGTGACCATAATTCCATAGGTTTTAAGGGACTTGTGGATAAGGATAAGAGTAGTCCTCGGGTGAAGGTGCTAAATTGGGGGAAGGCTAAGTATAACATTATTAGGCAGAAGGTGAAGAATTTAGATTGGGGGCTGCTGTTTGAGGGTAAATCAACATCTGACACGTGGGAGCCTTTCAAACGTCAGCTGAATAGAATCCAGGACCAGCATGTTCCTGTGAGGAAGAAAGACAAGTTTGGCAAGTTTCGGGAAGCTTCGATAACGCGGGATATTGTGAGCCAAGTCAAAAAGAAAAAGGAAGCATTTTTAAGGGCTGGAAGGCTGGGAACAGATAAAGCACTTGAAGAATATAAAGACAGTAGGAAGGAGGGTTCAAAGGGGTCATGAAATGTCATTGGCAAACAGGATTAAGGAAACTCCCAAGGCTTTTTATACGTAAATAAAGAGCAAGAGGAATACCAGGGAAAGGGTTGACCCATTCAAGGACAGAGATAGGAATCTATGTGTGGAGCCAGAGGAAATGGGCGAGGAGCTAAATGAGTACTTTGCATCAGTATTCACCAAAGAGAAGGACCTGGTGGATGATGAGCCTATGAATGGGAGTGCTGATAGTCTCAGTCAACTCATTATCAAAAAGGAGGAGGTGTTGGGTGTCTTGCAAAGCATTAAGGTAGATACGTCCCCAGGTCCTGATGGAATCTACCCTAGAATACTGAGGGAGGCAAGGGAGGAAATGGCTGCAGGTGAGGTCCTTTGTTTAAGAAGGGTGGCAAGGATAATCCAGGAAATTATAAGACGGTGAGCCTTACGTCAGTGGTAGGGAAACTATTAGAGAGGATTATTCGGGACAGGATTTACTCCCATTTGGAAACAAACGAACTTATTAGCGAGAGACAGCATGGTTTTGTGAAGGGGAGGTCGTGTCTTACTTATTTGATTGAGTTTTTTGAGGAAGTTACGGAGATGATTGATGAAGGAAGGGCACTGGATGTATCTATATGGACTATAGTAAAGATTTTGACAAGGTCCCGCATGGCAGACTGGTACAAAAGGTGAAGTCACACGGGATCAGACGTGAGCTGGCAAGATGGATACAGAACTGGCTCGGTCATAGAAGACAGAGGGTATCAGTGGATGGGTATTTTTCTGAATGGAGGGATGTGACTAGTGGTGTTCCGCAGGGATCAGTGCTGTGACCTTTGCTGTTTGCAGTATATATACATGATTTGGAGGGAAATGTCACTGGTCGGGTTAGTATGCTTGTGAACGACACAAAGGTTGGTGGAGTTGCGGATACTGTTGAGGATTGTCAGAGGATACAGCAGGATATCGATCGGTTGGAGACTTGGGCAGAGAAATGGCAGATGGAATTCAATCCGGACAAATGTGAGGTAATGCATTTTGGAAGGTCTAATGCAGGTGGGAGGTATACAGTAAATGGCAGAACCCTTAGGAGTATTGACAGGCAGAGAGATCTGGGCGTACAGGTCCACAGGTCACTGAAAGTGGCAACGCCGGTGGATAAGGTAGTCAAGATGGCATACGGCATGCTTGCCTTCATTGGTCGGGGCATTGAGTATAAAAATTGGTAAATCATGTTGCAGCTGTATGGAACCGGAGTTGGGCCCCACTTAGAGTATTGCGTGCAATTCTGGTCGCCACACTACCAGAAGGACGTGGAGGCTTTGGAGAGGGTACAGAGGAGGTTTGCCAGGATGTTACCTGGTCTGGAGGGCATTAGCTATGAGGAGAGGTTGGAAACATTCGGATTGTTTTCACTGGAAAGACGGAGGTGGAGGGGCGACATGATCGATGTTTACAAAGTTATGTGTGGCAGAGACAGAGTGGATAGTCAGAAGCTTTTTCCCGGGTGGAAGACTCAGTTACCAGGGGACATAGGTTTAAGGTGCAAGGGGCAAAGTTTAGAGGGGATGTGCGAGGCAAGTGTTTTACACAGAGGGTGGTGAGTGCCTGGAACTTGCTGCCAGGTGAGGTGTTGGAAGCAGATACGATAACGACGTTTAAGAGACATCTTGACAAATACATGAATAGGAAGGGAATAGAGGGATATGTGCCCCTGAAGTGCAGAAGGCGTTAGTTGAGGCAGGCATCAAGATCGGCGCAGGCTTGGAGGGCCGAATGGCCTGTTCCTCTGCTGTGCTGTTCTTTGTTCTTTCTTCTTTGTTCTTTGGAGGTAACACCCTCTCTATGTATAAAGTGGAGGGAGCTGAAGGACAGAGAAGAGAGAGAGTTGAACACAAATGGAGAAACGGTGAGAGCTTGATGTGGAAGACAGTTACCTGAGAGCAGAGCGGAATGGCGAATGGTGGACCGATGAGGAAGCTTTCCAGAGCGGCGGCAGGCTCTCTTTCACTCCCTGTGGCACTGTAAGGTGATTGGTTGGGTAAGTAACAGCTGTTAGTGCAGTGAAATTGCTTAAAAAGTGGGAACTTTAAAAAAAACTCAAGTGATAAGGTGAGTAGTACTACTTAAATTAGAGTAATTTATTAAGGACTTTAGATTGTATTGGTTAGTGTCTTGAATAGAACAAGACCCCGAGTGTAATTGGTATTTTTTAAAGGGAGTAACTAAATTAACTTAAAGGTAAGTCATGGCATGAGATCTTAGCTCCGTGGTATGCTCCTCCTGCACTATGTGGGAAATCAGTGATGCTCCCAATGTCCCTGACAACCATGTGCACAGGTTGTCTATCCATGTGCGGCTACTGACTACCCACATTACGGAGCGAGAGCTGCGGGTGGATGCTCTGTGGAGCATCCGTGATGCTAAGGACTTCGTGGATAGCACGTTGAGAGAAGTGATCACACAGGTAATGGCAGCACAGGCAGAAAAGAGATGGGTGACCGTCAGACGGAGTAGTTGGCGCAGGAAGGTAGTGTAGGAGTCCCCTGTGGACATCCCCCTCTCAAGCAGATATACGGCTTTGGATACTGTTGGGGGATGACCTCCCAGAGGAAAGCAGCAACAAGCCATGTTCGTGGCACCACGGAGGGCCCTGCGGCACATCAGGGAAGAAAAAGGGTTGGAAGAGCGAATAGGGGATTCTATCGTAATGGTGCAGATAGGCTTTTCTGTGACTACAAACAAGACTCCAGGATGGTATGTTGCCTCCCTGGTGTTAGGGACAAGGATGTCTCGGAGGGGCTGCAGGACATTCTGAAAGGGGAGGGTAAGCAGCCTGAGGTCGTGGTCCATATTGGTACTAACGACATAGGCAGGAAGAGAGATGAGGTCCTGTAAAGTGAATATAGGGAGTTAGGCTGAACGTTAAAAAACAGGACCTCTGGGGATGTAATCTCAGGATTACTCCCTGTGCCGCGTGCTAGTGAGGATAGGAAATAGAGGATTAGACAAATGAATGCGTGGCGGAAGAGCTGGTGTAGGCGGGAGGTCTTCAGCTACCTGGATCATTGGGATCTCTTCTGGTGCAGAGGTGACCTGTACAATAAGGACGAGTTACATCGAAACTGGAAGGGAGCGTTTGCTAAGGTGTAAATTGGGAGGATTTAAATTTGTCTTGCAGGGGGGAGGGAAGCTAGTGAGTTCAAGGGAGGGAACACCGATATCCTGGAGCATATTAGCATTACAAAGGATCGGGTGTTGGAGGTTTTGAAGCGCATTAAGTTGGATTAATCCCCAGGGCCTGACCAGGTGTATCCTAAGATGCTCTGGGAAGCAAGAGAGGAGATTGCTGGGGACCTGGCAGATATTTGTGTATCATTGTTAGCCACGGACGAGGTACTGGAAGACTGGAGAATAGCTAATGTTGTGGATTTGTTTCAGAAGGGCAGCAAGGATAAGCCAGGGAACTGCAGGCCGGTGAACCTTACATCAGTGGTGGGACAGTTATTTGAGGAAATTCTGAGAGACAGAATTTATATGCATCTGGAAAGGCATGTTCTGATTAGGGATAGTCAGCATGGCTTTATGCGTGGAAAATCATGTCTCACGAATTTGATTGAGTTTTTCGAGGAGGTGACCAGATGTTTGATGAGGGCAGGGAGATGGACGTTGTTTACATGGACTTTAGCAAGGCCTTTGACAAGGTCCCGCATGGTTGGCTGGTTCAGAAAGGTCGAACACATGGGATCCAGGGTGAACTCGCCATTTGGATACAAAATTGACTTGTTAATCGGAGGTAAAGGTGGTAATGGACGGTTGTTTTCCAGATTAGAGGTCGGGGAACAGTGGTGTGCCGCAGGGATCGGTGTTGGGCTCTCTGTTGTTTGTCATATATATTAATGACTTGGATGTGAATGCAAGGGGCATGGTTAGTAAGTTTGCAGATGACACCAAAATTGGTGGTATAGTGGACAGTGGGCAAGGGAGTGGCAAATGAAAGTTTAGCCAGAGCTGGTCATTTCCAGTGAATGGCAGGGTCCTGGGGAGTGTTCTTGAGCCGAAAGACCTTGGGGTGCAAGGACATAGTTCCCTGAAAGTGGCAACACAGGTAGACGGGGTGGTGAAGAAGGCATATGGCATGCTTGCCTTCATCGGCCGACGCATTGAGCACAAGAGTTGGGACGTCATGTTACAGTTGGACATAACGTTGGTTAGGCCGCATTTGGAGTACTGTGTGCAGTTTTGGTCGCCACACTACAGGAAAGATGTGATTAAGCGAGAGAGGGTGCAGAAAAGATTCACAAGAATGTTGCCTGGTTTGGAGGATTTCAGTTATAAAGAGACATTGGATAGGCTGGGTCTGTTTTCCCTGGAGCGAAGGAGGCTGCGGGATGAATGTGATAGAGGTATAAAAAATTATGAGAGGCATAGATAGGGTAGATAGACAGAGTCTGTTTCCCATGGTAGGGGTGACTAAAACGAGAGGGCATAGATTTAAGGTGAGAGGGGTGAGGTTTAAAGGGGATCAAAGGGGTATTTTTTCACACAAAAAGTAGTGGGTATCTGGAATGAGCTGCCTGAGGAGGTGGTGGAGGCAGGAACAGTAGCGACATTTAAGAGGCATCTAGACAGGTACTTGAATGAGCAAGGCATAGAGGGATATGGAATTAATGCAGGCAGGTTGGATTAGTATAGATAGGCATTATGGTCAGCATAGAGGCGGTGGGCCAAAAGGCTTGTTTGTATGCTGTACGACTCTATGAATCTATGATGTTCTCTCCACTCATGTGCAGTTTTGACCCAGTAATCCTTGCCTATAGCTGCAATTAATGAAACATTTCCCTCGTCCCATTTATAAAGTCAATATCCAATGAAACAATTGATGAATGATTGAAGTAATTTGGAATTTACGTTTAACCCGTGGAGAACACTGGTTCAGCATCAACTGGAGCATTGTGTCCAATTCAGGGCACCACACTTTAGGAAGCATGTGAAGACTTAATGAGGGTGCAGATACATTGAGAAGCTGGCGTTGTTCTCCTTAGAAAAGAGAAAGTTGAGAGGTGATTTGATGGAGGTGTTCAAAACCACGAGGGCTCAGGAGAGAGGGGATGGAGAGAAACTGTTCCCATCTGTGGACGGGCCAAGAACAGTAGAGACAGAAACGCTCAACTCATATAAAAAGGAGTCTGGATATGAACCTTAAGAACCGTAACCTGCAGGGTTACGGACCGAATGCTGGAAGGTGGGATTAAACTGGGTTAATGTCCTACTTCTTATATTCCTATGATCTCAGCAGCAGATTTAGCAGAGCAGAGACACAGGAAGAGGATGGTAGCAGATAGACAAGAATAGTGTTGCCCAGTACAGAACTCCCTAAGGAGGTACCTTCCTCCTAAACTCTAAGGCATTACGCCCAGTCTCTAACAGGCAATGGACGAAAAGCCTTAACAATTCAATGCTTCACTAGATTTAAGGGCATTTCCATCCCCAATGTAAGCAAATAACTAAGACAGCAGTGTACAGACCTGATACAACTGAACATGATGTTAACAAACCCAAGGCCTTACCGGTCAGATTAATGAGAAATTAGCTTTAATAAGCAACATCCAGATGGACCTATTCCCGCCTGATTTCTGCCGGGCTTGTTAGGTTAAAATTCCCTATGTGGGTGCTTTCGACCATTGGAGTCTGCTGTACTAATCCAATTATGCACCAGGTAGAACCTGGAACCTTTCAATTCCTTGGCTTTTCCCCCACCGAACATCAGATTTATGTTTGCTGTTCACATGTTAAAACGGTTACCCTCTTGCCCCCGTCACAGCCCCTAATTCACGTCCTGCAAGATGTAATGTTACAATTTGACTTCACCCTGTAAAACCATTTCCCTTTATTTGTCTCGATATAATCCACTGAACGTCCATATGTTGATCTTAGAACTGAATACGTTCGAAGATTCAGTGTAGCATGTTCATATGCAACCTTCTCTGCTCTAAGGAGAACAATCCCAGCTTCTGCAGTCTCTCTGCATCAACTGAAGTTTTTCATTCCTGGTACCATTTTGGTCCATCTCCATCTTATCCTTCCCTGCTCTAAGGAGAACAATCCTAGCTTCTCCAGTCTCTCCGCATTAACTGAAGTTCCTCATGACTCAGAACCATTCTGGTCAATATCCCTCTTAACCTTCTCTGCTTTAGCGAGAACAATACCATCTTCTCAAATAGCAAAAATAGTAAATAGCCATTTGCACATCCTTTCGAAACCTTTAAAATACTTCCTTTTTTAAGTAATCATAGATTCTGCTTCATTCATTCTGTCTCTCAGGACATTTAGGTATCCCAACAACCATCTAATTGCTTTCAACATGCAAACAAACATATGAACATACGAATAAGCAGCATGAGGAGGCCACCCGGCCCGATTCCCCCTCCCCCCTCTTTGTCACTCCCGAGCTGGAATAAAGTTACATTTAATTGATCAACTGAATATCAAGAATACAGTGGGTACTGAAATGAATTAATTGTTAAATGGAGCTGGAGAACAACAACACCCCCCCACCCCCCACCTCCGCCCCCCCCAACCCCCGCACTCCATTATCCCTCCCACCTCTTTGTCTCTCTCAGGCTGGAATAAAGTTACACATAATGGATGAATTAAATATCAGGAATACAATGGGTAAATGGCGCTGGAGAATAATCCCCCCATTCTCCCTCCCGCCTCTCCGGTTCACCCTGGCTGGAATAAGGTTACAGTTAATTGATGAATTGAATATTAGGAATACTGTGGGTAATAAAATGAATGAAGTGTTAAATGGAGCTGGTGAATAATCCTCCATTCCCCCTCCCTCCTCTCTCTCACTCCCTGGCTGGGACACAGTGGCTTTAAAGGGAATGGAGGAATAGTGGAAGGTTTACTAACATCTCATTTGTTGTTCGCTCTGTGCATGCGGAACACTCTACAGGCGATGCCCGCTGTGTGCATGTGGAACCATCTGCAAGGTGTTATCCGCTGTGCACATGCGGATCCCTCTCATGTGATACTCGCAGTACATAAGCGGGAACCTCCCTGCCGGGAATGACGGTTCAGAGGGTGGGGCTCGAGGGCGGAGCTTCAGAGAGGGGGAGGGGAAATGCGTGCGGGAGGGGAAATGGGTGGGAGAGGGAAAAAGGGTTGGGAAGGCGAATTTGTTGGGGAGGGGAAGAGGGTGGGGAGGGGCGGGGTGGGGAGGGTTAGGGTTAGGACCCTCGATCTAGATTCCCCAGCCAGGGGGAAAAAGCCTTTCATTATTTACCCTTTCAAACCCTTGAAGAATTTAAAATGTGTCAATGACATCACCCCCATTCTTCTAAACCCCAGAAAATACTGGACAATTCTACTCAATCTCTCCTCATAGGACAGTTCCCTCATCCCAGGGGCCAGTCTAGTGAACCTCCTCTGAACCCCGTCTAGGGAAAGTATATCCTTCCTGAGGTAAGAAGAAGAAAACTGTCTATAGTGTTGTGTGATCTCTTACTGGTTCCCAATTGAATTTGATGTTGAAGTTCTTACTGCTGCAGAGGTGGATGGAGTGAAGTTTGAACAATTTTCTTTCAGATGGGGCATAAAACTGTCTGAAGAGTTTGTGCATTTTCATGTAATTATAAGAGACCTGCTCGATGAATTAGGAAGGAACATCTTCATTATTCCTGACAACAAGCACTGGCAAAAAATTAAAGGAGAAATATCGTCTGAGAAATGTCGAGATCACAAATTTCTGGCTGAATCTGACTTCAATCAGAAAGAAAGATTTATAATGGAGCAGGCTCTTTGGGCTGAATGGCCTACTCCTGCTCCTATCTCTGCCGACCCAATGAATAAAATATTAATCGTGCATCTTTAACAGATTAAAAGCATCGCCGGTTGCTTCAAAGGAGAGACAGTCAACCAGAATCTGAGCCCGAGACACATGTGGAGATAATAGATCATGTGACCAATAGCTTGGTCAAAGAAGGAGGTTTTAAATAGCGTCCTAAAGGAGGAGAGAGAGGTGGAGAGGTTTAGGGAGGGAATTGCAGCGATTAGGGCCCAAGGCAGCTGAAGACAAGGCTGCCAATAGTGGAAAGATTGCAATTGGGGGATACGCTCGAGGCCTGAAGTGGAGGAGTGCAGAAATCTCAGAGGGTAATAGGGGGGCTGGAGGAGGTTACAGTGATAGGGAGGGTTGTAGAGGCTGGAGGATGTTGCAGACACAGGTTGTAGGGGCTGACAGAGATAGGGAGGGTTGTCGGGGCCGGAGGAGATAACAGAGCTAGGGAGGGCTGTTGGGCTGGAGAAGCTTACTGAGTTAGGGAGAGTGTCAGCCGGGATTATGGGGCTGGAGTCTCTGGATTGAGGCCTCGTACCTACGACCTTTGGAACCAGAGATGAGAAAGAGAGAGCACGACCCACTAAGCCCCGGCTAACAATTAAATAGAAGAAAGTACACCCATTTCTGTCTCACATTTCAACACAGTGGCGCAGTGGTTAGCACCGCAGCCTCACAGCTCCAGGGACCCGGGTTCGATTCTGGGTACTGCCTGTGTGGAGTTTGCAAGTTCTCCCTGTGTCTGCGTGGGTTTTCTCCGGGTGCTCCGGTTTCCTCCCACAAGCCAAAAGACTTGCAGGTTGATAGGTAAATTGGCCATTATAAATTGTCACTAGTATAGGTAGGTGGTAGGGAAATATAGGGACAGGTGGGGATGTTTGGTAGGAATATGGGATTAGTGTAGGATTAGTATAAATGGGTGGTTGATGTTCGGCACAGACTCGGTGGGCCGAAGGGCCTGTTTCAGTGCTGTATCTCTAATCTAATCTAATCTAACCTCAGGACGTCCCAAAGCCTTTCCCAGGCTATGAAGATTTCTTTGTGTGCAGTCACTGTTGTAATGTTGGGAAACGCGGCGGGCAATGCAGTCACAGCAAGATCCCACAAATAGCAGCGTAATAAATGAGCATCTGCATATGCTCAGAAAGCAGCGATGTGAGGGACACTATTTTTATTTAGTAAAGCCTTTTTCCCTGATCTGCTGCGGGTGTTTCATTTTGATTCCGGGCTCTGAAAAGAAATCACCAGAACCTTTGTGTGTTTGCTGCGTCATGGTTGCTAGGCACAGAAATTTATTCAATCCCAGCAGATGCTGAGTATGCAGTGGTGCAGGACACAGTGCGGCTACATGGCTGCCTATTGGTCACAGCCAATAACTACAGCGTTGCCTGTTTACATATGAAATTCCCATTACCGCTGTTCACATTGATACTTGCAATGGTTAAAGAAGGAGTCAGTTCAGACCATCGTGATTTCCCTGGCTCTTTGAAAGAGCTGTCCAGCTTAATCTCACACACTCCAGTTTTCTTTTTCCCGATGGCCCTGTAAATTCATCCTTTTCAAGGACATGTCCAATTGCCTTTTGAAAGTTCCTATTGAATGTGTTTCCAGCGATTGATATAAATTGGACAAGTGATTGAAGGAACAGGGACTAAAGGGATACGTGGACAGGGAGAGTAAGTGTGAGTGGAATGATTTTCTCATGTGGGAAGGTTAAACGCCTGCTTCTGTGCGTGTCTAATCTGTGTGTGAGTGTTGCTCTGGATTACCAAAATCTTGGTGTGTCCATCATAGAAACATAGAAAATAGGAGCAGGAGTAGGCCATTCGGCCCTTCGAACCTGCTCCGCCATGCATTATGATCATGGCTGATCATCCAACTCGGTAAGCTGTTACCGCTTTCGCCCCATACCCTTTAATCGTTTTAGACCCAAGAGCTGTATCTAACCCCGTCTTGAAAACATACAAACTTTTGGCCTCAACTGTTTTCGATGGTAGCGCATTCCACAGGCTCACCACTCTCTGGGTGAAGAAATTTCTCCTCATCTCAATCCTGAAAGGTTAACCCCGGATTCTTAGACTATGACCCCTGGTTCTGGACTCCCCCACCATCGGGAACATCCTGCCTGCATCTACCCTGTCAACTCCTGTTAGAACTTTATAGGTTTCGATGACATCCTCCCTCACTCTTCTGAACTCCAGCGAACATAATCCTAACCAATACAATAATAAAAGCAAAATACTGCGGATGCTGGAAATCTGAAACAAAAACAAGAAATGCTGGATTCACTCAGCAGGTCTGGCAGCATCTGTGGAAAGAGAAGCAGAGTTAACGTTTCGGGTCAGTGACCCTTCTTCAGAACCTAACCAATACAATCTCTTCTCATACGTCGGTCCCGTCATCCCAGGAATCAGTCTGGTAAACCTTCGCTGCATTCCCTCAAAAGCAAAAACATCCTTCCTCAGATAAGGAGAACAAAACTTCGCACAATATTCCAGGTGTGGCCTAAACCTGAAGCCTGTCTGCACCCTCCCATCAAGTTTTGTGTCATCTGCAAATTTGGAGATATTACATTTAGTTCTCTCATCTAAATCATTAATATTTCATTGTGAATAGCTGGGGTCCGAGCACCGATCCCTGTGGTACCCCACTAGTGACTGCTTGTCAGTCGGAAAAAAGATCTATTTATCCCTACTCTTTGTTTCCTATCTGCCAACTACTTTTCTATCCATCGCAATACACAGCCCCAATCCCATACGCTTTAATTTTACACGCTAATCTCTTATATGGCACTTTGTCAAAAGTCTTCTGAAAGTCCAAATAAACCACATCCACTGGCTTCTCCTCATCAACTCTACTAATTACATCCTCGAAGCATTCGAGTAGATTTTTTTATGAATTTCATTTCTAAGGC
Organism: Heterodontus francisci; assembly: GCF_036365525.1. NCBI lineage: Eukaryota > Metazoa > Chordata > Chondrichthyes > Heterodontiformes > Heterodontidae > Heterodontus > Heterodontus francisci. The sequence continues at coordinate 2,495,874 of NW_027140989.1, read as the reverse complement.
AATTGTACTGTAAATAACTTGAGAGTTTGAAATTGAAAAGCACAAATGAGAGGCTGCCTTCTCTGTCCAATGAAAACCAAGGAGTATATTGTAAGGTCGATTCATATTTCAGTTATAGTGGCTGCCAAAATGGTATCAGAATTACTGGATAATTTGAGTAATAGTCATGTGAGTTAAAATTAGCATCCAAATAAATACAAATATCTCATTTGATACATAATACGCGCTTAAATATAATTTATGAACTTGTCTATTTTAACATCGCTAGTCTTCTTTGGCCGCCTTGTCTCGAGAGACAATGGGTAAGCGCTGGGAGGTGGTCAGTGGTTTGTGAAGCAGCGCCTGGAGTGGCTAAGAATGCCAATTATAGAGTGACAGACTCTTCCACAGGTGCTGCAGATAAAATTGTTTGTCGGGGCTGTTACACAGTTGGCTCTACCCTTTCACTTCTGTCTTTTTTCCTGCCAACAGCTATGTCTCTTCGACTTGCCACACTTTCGCCCCGCCTTTATGGCTGTCCGCCAGCTCTGGCGATCGTTGGCAACTGACTCCCACGACTTGTGATCAATGTCACAGGACTTCATGTCGCGTTTGCAGACGTCTTTAAAGAGGAGACAAGGACATCCGGTGGGTCTGATACCAGTGACGAGCTCACTGTACAATGTGTCCATGAGGATCCTGCCATCTTCCAAGCGGCTCACATGGCCAAACCATCTCAAGCGCCGCTGGCTCAGTAGGGTGCATATGCTGGGGATGTTGGCCGCCTCAAGGACTCCTGTGTTGGAGATACCACCTGCCACCTGATGCCAAGGATTCTCCAGAGGCAGCGAAGATGGGATGAATTGAGACATCGCTTTTGGCTGACATACGTTGTCCAGGTCTCACTGGCATAGAGCAAGGTACTGAGGACATAGGCTTGATACATCACAAGTACAGCCTTGGAAAAAATAGCTGTAGTGCCCTGCCCAGACCACCCTGGTTGTAAGCGTGTTGACGATTTGTCTTCATTAAAAAAAATCAAGAATTAGATCTAACCGGTTATTGAACGAAGGGTAACAAGTCTGCGACGGAATTTCATGATGGAATAGTTTATCTAGAATGTCATGTTGTAGCTGTTGTGTGATGTACATCTGGAAAGCTGATACTGTATGACTGAAAGCCAGTGCCATTGACCACCTCAATAGATCTTGTGGAGCAAATACACTAGGAATTGTGAGATAAGACATAACACCAGATCCAACTTACTTAAATTTCATGGCTTAGTGGGTGAGAGACTAAATTCTACTCAAGTTGTTTTAGTTTTGATAATCCAGTGTTTCAAATGCAAATAATAAACATGAAAATGCAAAGAACCAATATTTATTTTATCTTGCCTGGACGATAACTGGCATTGTGCACACAGATTTTTTTCCAAATATATGGGGTGAGGCGGGGGTGGGTTGAATAATCACCACTGGCCATCGAACAAAAATTCTAAATCTTTCACAGCAATGATTTAAAACACCTTGGCATATTAATCTGTCATTGCATTTTATATTAGTCAACCTAATAGCTTGTCTTCCTTGAATGAAGTATTACTCTGATCCCAAAGGGCTGGTGTTCTATTCCATGGGAGTGAATAGAGAGTTAGCTATCTCCAGAAACTTCGGTTCATGTCAAAACCATTTTGAAAACATTAAACAGTGTAACTTTATTAATGCAATATTTTCCCATTAAATCTCAACAACTATGTGGCACAGTGGCGCAGTGGTTGGCACTACAGCCTCGCAATTTCCAGCGACCCGAGTTCGCTTCTTGGCACTGTGTGTGGAATTTGCAAGTTCTCCCTGTGACTGTGTGGGTTTCCACTGGGTGCTCTGGTTTCGTCCCGCAGCTGAAGACCTGCATGTTGGTAGATGAATTGGCCATTTTAAATTTCCCCTACTGTACGTAGGTGTAGGCGAATTGAGGGAAAGTAGGGAATGTGGGATTAACGTCGGGTGCATATAAATGGGTGGTCGGTTGGCACAGCGTCCGTGGGCCGAAGGGCCTGTTTCAGTGCTGTATCTCTCTATGACTCTAATTTCAAATAAGCTCTCATTTCTGTAGAAATAATATTGATTGAATTTAAAAAGTAAGCTTTTGTCCCATTACTTGCCAACTGATTGTTTCACAGTAGCAGGCGAGTAACATTGCAGAGAGAAAAATAACTATGAGCATAACTAAAATAAGGTTTATTGAATCACGTACGTGTAGGAATAGACAGGATGTTAGGTGGTTCTTTTCCCCAGAGAATGTACAGTCTCTGGAATACATTATCAGCTTGTGTGGTGGGTGTTGACTTTCTCAGCGGCTTCAAGAGGGAGCTCGATCAGTTTCTGACTGTGAGAAGGATTACGTCATATAGAAGGTAAGTTTCTGTAGGTAACACGTGGTCAATGTAATCCTCTGGACTAATTTTCGACTGCCAGGGCAGCACGGCATTGGAGAGGAAATTTACTGAGTTTTTCCCCCCACATTTGCCCCGGGTCCTTTATGTTTTTTTGTCATTCCTAGTAGATTTACATGTGATATAGGGAGAGGGAAGATGTTTTTAGCCATAATGGTCCAGCTATCTTGGTGTGAGGCAGTCTTGATGGGCCACCTGGTCTTACTGCATCACTTCCATAAGTTTATCAGCTAGAACTTACCCTGAATGCAACAAATGCTGCAAGTACCTCCTCCCTCAATATTCTGGATGAAGAAATATGTAGCAGAGCATCTAAAACAAACAAAAGTTGGTTGTGCTATCTGGCAGCATCATGTCTGGCTTCCTGAAATGTCTGCTCATGCAAGAGTAATGTGGATGGCTCATCCTCAACACTTCTTGACTTATCGTGTCTACATTAGGCACTCTAGTAGAGTTTGGGAGTTATCTGACATACTATTACTAATGTAGATTTCCCAGTTATGCTCCTGATAGCTGGTAGCATTTTCTTTTTTAATCTACATTTTTTTTGCTTCAATAATATGTTTGATTTTTTTATCGGTCGGGTCGAGCAAAAAGAAGTTGAAGGACTCGGGCTCGGGTCGGGTTCGGGTTGGCTGTTTTCAGGTCGAGTTTTAATTTTATACATGAGCCAGGCTTTTTCTCTCAGTATCCGTACATGCATTCCATCCGCCCATGGTGCTTTATCCACTTTAATTGCAGATAACCTATCTAATACACCCTTTTTATCAATTGTACATCCCTCTCATCTCTCACTTTGCTCTTCTTTCAACATTGCCCGGTCTGCACCTTCCTACTTGGTAAAGACAGGTACAAAATATTAATTTAATACATTATCTATGCCTTCTGCCCCATATGTAAATTCCCTTTCTGGTCCCTAATCGGCCTTTCCCCTCCTTTTACCACTATTTTACTATTTATTTGACTGGGGAAACTTTAATTCTGTCTGCCAGTCTCTTTTCATGCTATCTCTTTGCTTGTCTTATTTGCTTTTTCACTTACCCTCTGGAACTTCTATGTTCAGCTCAGTTCGCAGTCGTATTTTATCCACTGGCATCTGTTCTAAGCACACTTTTTTCTTCCTTATCTTAATCTCTACCTCTTTTGTCATCCCGGGAGGTCTGGATATGTTTGCCTGACTTTTTCCTTTCGAGGGACGATATCTTGAATGTGCCCAAACTACCTCTTCTTCGAAGGTAGACCATTGTTCTCTTACCTTTCGGGAGTGTAGCAGAGCGGACCTGAGGGGAGAACACTGAGAGTGGAGCCGATAATTTGACCCGGAGGATTGACGCCCAGTCTCTTACATTCTGGGTGCGGAGCGGAGCGGAGAGGAGTGGAGAAGGGATGAGCTGAGCGGAGCTCTGTGAGAACTGCCCAGGAGCGCCAGAGTTCGATAAATAATCAACAGTGACATCACAGGAAAGCTGCAAGATGATTGGGTGGTGAGTAACTGCTGTTAGGGAATACTTCGAAATAACAGTCTTAGTAACTATGGTAAGAAAGGTCTGCAGTGTATTTACATAGTTAGTAAGTAGTGTTTCTTAGGGAGTTCTGAAGTAACGAGAACCATGGAAGAAGGGCCCAAGAATAATTGATATTATTTGATATTGAGCATCTTCCAAAAGGTTTCGTTTAAAGGGTTGAACCATGGCAGGAGAGCTCAAAGCCGTGGTGTGCACCTCGTTCTCCATGGGGAAGCCGGGAACAATCCAGTGCCCGGGACCAGCATGTGTGTAGGAAGTGTCTGCAGTTGTAGCTCCTGGAAGCCCTGGTTTTGGAGATGGAGCAGCGGCTGGAGGAAGTGTAGAGTATCGTGGATAACACGAATAGAGAGGTGATCACACAACAGGTTCAGACTGCACGGGCAGAAGGGAATGGGTGACCACTAATCAGAGCAAAATAACTGGGCAGGCCATGCAGGAATCTGCTGTTGATATTCCCCCACAAAACATAGAAACTGCTTTGGCTACTTCTGGGGGAATGGCCTCTCAGGGGAAAGCAGCAACAGCCCAATTCGTTGCACCTCAGTTGGCTCTGCTGCACAGGGGAGGAGTAAAAAGTATGAGAATGCAATAGTTATAGGGGATTCAGTTGCAAGGGGAATAATGGCAGATGCAGTATAATGTAGATAAATGTGAGGTTATCCACATTGGTAGCAAAATCAGGAAGGCAGATTATTATCTGAATGGCTATAAACAGAGGGAAATATGTAACTAGACCTGGGTGTTCTCGTACAGCAGATGCTGAAGGTAAGCATGCATGTGCAGCAAGTGGTAAAAAGGGCAAATGGTATGTTGGTCCTCATAGCAAGAAGGTTCGAGTACAGGAGCAGGGATGTCTTGCTGCAACTGTGCAGGGCCTTAGAGAGGCCATGACTGGAATAACGTGTGTAGTTTTGGTCTCCTTACCTGAGGAAGGATGTTCTTGCTATGGAGGGAATGCAGCGAAGGTTTACCAGACTGATTCCTGGGTTGGAGTGACTCACGTATGAGGAGAGATTGAGTCGGTTAGGTTTATATTCGCTGGAGTTCAGAAGAGTGAGGGGGATCTCATTGGAACTATACAATTCCAACAGGACTTGACAGGGTAGATGAAGGAAGGATGTTCCCGATGGTGGGGAAATTCAGAACCAGAGGTCATAGTTTAAGGATAGCGGGCAAACCTTTCAGGATGGAGATGAGGAGAAATTTCTTTACTCAGAGAGTGGTGAGTCAGTGGAACTCGCTACCACAGAAAGCAGTTGAGGCAAAAACATTGCATGCTTTCAAGAAGAGTTTAGATATCGCTCTTGGGGCGATATGGATCATGGAATATGGCGGGCGGGGGATGGGTGGGTTGGTGGGAACAGGTTACTGAGTTGGATGACCAGTCATGATCATAATGAATGGCGGAGCAGGCTCGAAGGGCCGAATGGCCTAATCCTGTTCCTATTTTCTATGTTCCTATGTTTACTGGTTTTCCTACCAGCTTTTGACTCCAATTAATTCGCCCAAGCTCCATTCTTATCCGATTGCAGTTGACCTTCCACCTGTTAATTATTCTTACCCTGTATTGCTGTTTGTCTTTTTCCATGGTCAGCCTAAAATTCATGATACAATGATGACTATCCCCTAAATGCTCTCCGACTGATAATTGATCCACATGGGCTCATTCTAAGAGTGAAATCGAATATCTTTGGATAACCAATTGCATTAAATATTGGCATGTCCATGAATTAAGCCACAGCCCAGTAACACTTATGGATTTGGAGAGTTGTGGAGTAATGACTGCAAAGACGCACAATGGGCCGAATGGCCTCCTCCTGTGCTGGAACAATTCTGTGATTCTGTGAAAGATGGCGACTGTGAAAGTCTTCGAACTTCTTACGTAGGAAGGGGTGATTAATTATAAGCCAAATAACGTGGTTTTGAAGTGGGGCATGAAGGTGGGGCAGCGATGTTTTTGAATGGGGAGCCAGTTCACGAAGTACCTGGTACCGCATCGGCTGGATTATATCTGCTACACGATGTTCACAATTCCACACCAACAAATTATAGCTGTGACACTGCAAGTATCATTCTACGCCTATCTTTTGCGTCATACAGAAACTACTGTGTTTGTCACAGAACAGAACTGGTTTTCTCGACCCATTACACTAACACGCTGTGAGCTCGGCTGGATGGACAGTCCCAAAGCCATGAAAAAAGGCAATTCTTTCCTTCTGCTCGTACAAATGTTTATGCACATACAGGCGTGTGACTCATACAATGCATCAAGGTCCTGATGAATGAGTAGTGAAAGTGCATTGAAAACGGTTATCAATTCTTCTTGTATATTTCATTTGGGAACACAATAGCTCCTCTGTTGGACACATTGCAAATATTGTCAGTTTACCTCTTAATAGAATTCTTCACTTATTTAGCATCAAGTCGCTTGTTGGAAACATAGAAACAAAGAAAATTTACAACACAGAAGGCCGCCCTTCAGCCCATCGTGTCTATGCCAGCTGAACAACTAGCTGCCCAATCTAATTCCAACATCCAGCACCTGGTCCATAGCTTTGCAGGTTACTTCATGTGCATGTCCAGGTACGTTTTAAAAGAATTGTGGGTTTCGGCCCCCACCACCATTCCTTGCAGTGAATTCCAGGCACCCACACAACTCTGTACACCTCAATTTCGTCACCAATCATGTTCTTGGTAGATAGACTAGTTGCCAAACTGCCCCGTTTGAAGGCATTATGATAGCTTGCTTACGGTTTGCCAACATAGCACATTTTCCTCTCTCTTATTTTACAAGTTCTGTTAAGTAGACGGCAGTCTTTCCATATTCGTTGCAAGGCACGAGGAGAGCGGGGTAGTGTGACAGAGATATCGGAAACAGCAGGAGGAGAAGGCCATTCGGCCCCTCGAGCTAACACAACCATTCAGCTCGATGATGGCTGATCTACCTGAAATCCATTTTATCGGACTATCCTTATATCACCTTCGCTGATTAATATCCAGAAATATATTCATCCCTTTCCTGTGCATGCTCAATGACTGATGCTTCTCGTGCCTCTCTGGTATAGAATTCCAAAGGTTCACCACCCACTGAGTTAAAATATTCCCCTTCATCTCATTCCTAAATGGATTACCCCGTTTTCTGAGACGCTGTCTCTTGGTCCTAGACCTCCTGCTCAGGTAATCTGTCCACAAGGTTCAAGATGAGACCTAGATTTCAGGGCGGTGGTGGGAAAATATTGTTATTAAAATTTAAGTAAAAGTCCTTTTTATGATGTCGTTGCATATAAGAGAATTTATAATAATAATAATAATAATAATAATAATAATAATAATTCTGAACAGAAATAGATTCGCGTTGCATGGGGAATTGTTTACCTCCGCGGTTATGGCTCTTCTGTTCCCACTTTCAAGAATCAATGGTGCAGTGGTTAGCATTGCAGTCTCACAACTCCAGGGACCCGCGTTCGATCTGGGTACTGTCTGTGCGAAGTTTGCCAGCTCTCCCTGTGACCGCCTGGGTTTTCACTCAGTGTTCTGGTTTCCTCCCACAGTCAAAGACTTGCAGGTTAATAAATAAATTGGCCATAGTGAATTGCTCCCCGTGTGGGTAGGTGGTAAGAAATATGGGATCACAGCAGGGATAGTATAAATGGGTGTTTGTTGGTCAGCACAGACTCGGTGGGCCGAAGGGAATGTTTCAGTGCTGTGTCTTTAAGCATAAAACTCCGCTGAACTAAAATATAAAGCTTACTTTTGGCTGTTGTTTCATGTTCTGGCTGCAAATGTGGGAAAAACTATTGGGAGCAAAATTGCTAGGAACTGTCTTTTCATGATTTTATTTCCGGGATTGAGTTGGCTGCCTTCAAGGATGGTGCTTTCAGCTCTTATTCAAATAATGTCATGCGTTATTGTTCACTAACAGAGAGTACTGAAGGACCCACACTTGATTGGACTCCTGCGCAGTGCCAAAGTCGACTGCGTAAAAATCCAAGATAAAGGGTCATCAAAAGTGCAGTACTCCCTCCATAATGAAGTGAAGATTCAGGCTCAAATATTTTGTCAGATCTGTGGAATTAGTCTTGAACAGAGAAGCAGCTGACTCAGAGGAGAAACAAGAAGACAAATAATCAGAACTGACACTTGAGTGCCTGCTTTTCTCTGTAAGACGTGGGCGTATATTGTAAGGCAGCAATTTGTAATGTACTGTGAATTAGAATAAAGGGGACACAGCACTGGGTTGAAACAGAAGAAAGGGTTGTGCATCAAGGCTGCGGGGCTCAATTGCAGGCTGCTGGAGAGATTATGGGAAAGAAGGACAGCTCTGTTTGCAGGATCAGCTTGCTCAAGCACTGGGATGGGGACGGAATGTTGGCAGTGAAAAGGGCGAGAGGCGTGGACCTACACAAGGGCTCCCATGCTCTGGAGAGGCTGAACTTATGAAGTTGAGGGAATCTTGCAATTATCAGTGAAGGTTTATGGAAGGAGACTCAGGAGAATTCCTGGTAGCCTCTTATCAGGCAAGGCAAAATGACTGGGGTCGTGAAATTTATGAAGCCCAGAACAATTTGGTTCTTAGACCTTGGTTGAAATTGGGAGTTAGAAGTGCTCTGAGTATCCCAGAACTCAATCAGCAGCCGAAATACTCACAATAACTATAGATTCAATCCCAGTATTCATAGCCCATCGTGATCATATAAAACACACGCAGATTAGGCTGAAGTTCATCAATGGATTTCGTCTCAAAGAGCAACTAGTAACTCCTGATAGGCAGGTTTATGATACAGATTTTTTTTCAGTTGTAGATACTGTGCATGGCAAATTAGACCTACCAAATATTGTCGGAAGGTTCATTTATGCTTTCTAGCTCAAATGGGTAAATGATCAGGGAAGAGATCGTTAGTTTTATTTAATTGATTGGTGAGATTAGTGTCTCTTGTTCAGGTTCCTTAAGATATATGACTAAACTTGCAATGCTCATGCATCCCCTCCCCAACCCCGCCCCTCCCGCTTGCTATTCCGTTTTACTGATTCTCCTGAATGTACGAGCTCTTTTATTTTGGAAATGCAGATAACAGTACAGATGTTTGATGTGTGATGAGACGTGGAATTGGCCGGATATGGCGATCATTAGCTGGGCGATGACTGAGTAGAACGTGAGCTTGTGGGAGTTTAGGTAGAATGACATGCGTGATGATTGGGAGAATGATAAGTTTGAGAAGAGATGTGGAATGGGCCTTGAGAAAGAAAGAGAGAAAGGGAGTTTGAAACGAGACGGAGAAGAGGAACTAAGACCAGTGAGGTAGAAATAAAGGGAAGAGGTGAGGTATAAGAGAACCAGAGAAAGGTGATGGAGAAAAGCACCAGTGGGCGAGAGGTGGATTGGAATGTGGGAGTATACAAGTGGAATGGAACCAGATCGATGAAAGTTAGTTAAGGACCAAAAGGAACTGTAGTGGAAGGAGAGAGTAAGACAAGAGGGAAAAAGGGAGCTTTATAAAGAGAGCGATTTTCTCCTTATGGTTGACCCCTGAATGGCTGTGATACAATCTTCAATGAATGTTTCTTTGGAATGACGAGGCTGCTCACAGTTCAGTGTCAAATAAAAAATAATCTGCCGATGGAAATCAAGATATCATTTAGGGGAGTTTTCAACTCAATCAAAACAAATTCTCTTGAAAACCCATTGCTTCCTCCTCACGACTCACATTACCACCCAGTTTTGTGTCCTTACCACATTTGGAAATGCCTTTGGAAATACAGAGAAATTGTTCACATTGCTGGAAGAATAAAAAACAGAAGACACCAATTTCAGGGAATTGACAAAAGAAGTAATGGTGCCAAGCAGTCATAGCATTCATCGTAAGCCCACCGACTCCCACAGCTACCTCGACTACACTTCTTCACTCCCTACCTCCTGTAAAGACTTCATTACTTGTTTCCAGTTTCTCTGCCATTGACACATTTGCTCTGACGATGCAACCTGACATGACAGCAATTCTGATATGTCTTCCTCTTTCCTCAACGAATGATTTCACTCCACTGTGCTTGACAGGGCCCTCTACTGTGTCCGGCCAATTTCCTGCACCTCTGCCCTCACCCCTTCCCCTCCCTCGCAGAACATGACAGTGTTCTTCTTGTCCTCACTGTCTAGCCAACCAGCCTCCACAGCCAAAGGATCATCTCCACATCTGGAGTATTGTGTTCAGATTTGGTCTACTTATCTGAGGATGGATATTCTTTCCATGGAGGGACTGCAGAGAAGATTTACTAGGTTGATTCCTGGAATGACAGGATTGACAGATGAAGAGAGATTGATTCAACTAGGCCCATAATCACTAAAATTTAGAAGAATTAGAGGGGATCCCATAAAAACCAATAAAATTATAACAGGGTGGGCAGGCTAGATGCAGGGAGGATGTTCCCGTTGGCTGGTGAGTCCAGAACCCGGTCACAGTCTCAGGACACGGGCTATGCCATTTTGAACCGAGATGAGTAGAAATTTCTTCACTCAGAGGGTGGTGAACCTGTGGAATTCTCTACCACACAAGACAGTGGAGGACAAGTCATTAAATATATTCAAGAAGGAGATAGATATCTTTCTTAATGCAAAAAGGTATCAAGGGATATGGAGAGAAAGTGTGAGGGGGTACTGAATTAGATGATCAGCCGTGATATTTTTTGAATGGTGGAGCAGTCTCGATGGGCCGAATGGCCCACTCCTGCCCTATCTTTTCCTGGTTTCGAACATACTCCGCCATTTCCGCCACATCCAGCGTGATGGCACCACCAAACACATCTCCCCCTCCCCTCCGCTGTCAGCATTACAAAGGGACCATTCCCTCCACGACACCCTGGTCCACTCCTCCATTACCTACAAATCTCGTTCCCTTTCCACGGCATCTTCCCATGCAATTGCAGGAAGTATAGGACCTGCCCTTTTACCTCCACTCTCCTCACAATCCAAGGCCCCAAAAACACCTTCCAGCTGAAGCAACGATTTTCTTACATTTCTTTCAATTTAGTATACTGTATTCGCTGCTCACAGTGTGATCGCCTCTACATTGGGGAGCCAAAACACGGATTGGGTGACATTTTTGCGGAACACCTCCGAAAGCATGACAACGAGCTTCTGGATGCTGGCCATTTCAACACACCCCATTGTTCAGATGCCCAGAAATCTCTCCAGGGATTTCTGCAGTGTTGCAATCAACATCATTGCAAGCTCGAGGAACAGCATCTTATTTACCTATTATGCAGGTTACAGCCTGCTGGACTGAACACTGAGTTCAATAATTTCAGAGAATGACACCCCCCCCCCCCCTTTATTTTTGTTATTTTTGACTTTTTAATGTGTTTATTTATTTTAGTTTGTTTCATCATTCTTTTTTTTAACTATCTACCTACCCACTCATTTTTTTCATCTCAGTGCTTTGGGCAAGGGATGTTCATTTATTTATCACCTCACAAACTCTGCACGAATGCTTTGTCTTTCAGCGCACCATTAACATGCCGTTTGCTTTGGCTCCATTACCTTCTGGTCAGTTATTTTCTGTGACCCTGCCCGATCAACGTTATCTCTTCCCCTGCTTTATTTGCTTAAAGCCTGTTGCATTTCTAACACTTGCCAGTTCTGAAGAAGTGTTAACTCTGATTCTCTCTCCACAGATGCTGCCAGACCTGCTGAGCATTTCCAGCAGTTCTTGTTTTTATTTTATATTAAATTGTTGGTGCTGCATTAGTTTGATGGATTGTATTGTTTGAAGATCACGAGACAATTTATACCTTGAATTGTCTAACTGAATTAACACAACAAAAGTCTAAAAAATATCAGAGGGCTATGGAGCAAGCCTGAGAGTGAAAATTAGCATTTGAAATTAAATTTCAGAATGGCCACAGCAGAATGAAAGCGAACACTAAAACAATATGAGATCGAGAGATGGGGCCAGTGATAATTGAAGGAACATAACAACTGTTGAGTGAATACAACATCAAATTATGTTGTGTTCATTTATGCAATGTGACGTGAACTTATTCCAATTCAAAATAAGAGCTAAGTATAGTCCAGAAGAACAGGGACCTAACTCAGCTGTCGTAATCTGTTTGTTCCAAATACAAAAAAATACAAATTAGACACGTTTAAATTTCTATACTCCTTGGAGATCCCGCAAGTTATAAATTAAAGGCTTTGGGAATGCATATTCTCAACGTTTAACTCATATAGATTTCTGTGGCACAAAGCGATAGATTACTTCACTTAAAAATAAAATGCATCTTCCAAGAAATATGGTCAATAGAATGTTGAGTGGCACAGTGGCACAGTAGTTAGCACTGTGGCTTCATAGCACCACGGACCCACGATTCTGCGTACTGCCTGTGCGGAGTTCGCAAGTTCTCCCTGCGTGGATATTTTCTGGGTGCTCTGCTTTCCTCCCACAACCACAGACTTGCAAGTTGGTAGGTAAATTGGCCATTGTAAATTGCCCCGAGCACAGGTAGGTGGTGGGGAATATGGGATTACTGCAGGGTTAGTATAAATGGGTGTTTGTTGGTCGGCACTGACTGGGTGGGCCAAAGGGCCTGTTTCAGTGCTGTATCATGGAATAAAAAATAAATAAAGTGCTCTATATGGTCCTTGCCATTGTTGGTGTTCCTAGTAAGTCACACAATGTTGAAATCGAATTTGTTCGAAATGCCTCTGGTTTTAATGTGTGATTGATAATGTTAAGTGCTGACCTCGTGCTCGCTGTTTTAAAGATCAGTGCTATTATTTAATTAGTCAAACGTATCGAATTGCCTCTGCATTTTATTCCATTAGCGACAATGGAAATAAAGCTGCTTGCAGAATACACAAAGGCAGAGGTAGATAGATTTGTGACTAACAACGGAGTCAATTATTATTGGGGATAGGTGGGAATGTGGAGTTTAAATGAATTCAGCCATGACCTTTTTGAATGGCGAAGTAGGCTGGAGGAGACAAATATTCTCCTCATGTTCCTACTTTGTATGTTGGTATGTTCGTATGTATACTTTAATTCATTCTCAAGTAATTGCGTTTATTTTGATATCGGGTAATGTTGAGTCAGATAGTAGTGTCGATAACTAACTGAGGGAAGGTAATCGTACGAGGATCTGTAATTACAGAATTTTACTGACTGCATGTCACTAACCGGATCAGAACTCTTAATCAGAGTGACATTACATTACTTGGAGTATCTGCCACTGTGAATTTGGACTGACCATGGATTTCCAACTGAAATGAAACACTCCGGTTTTGTTTTGAAATCATTGTGTCACGAAATTGATCTCTCCAACCCATGGTACTGTTGTTGTGTTTTATGGATGTAATCCTTAACAAGGGGCATTGTATCTCTGTAAGATAAATATGCTTTATAGTAGGTGTATAATGTGAAATGCATTGGTGTTGTTGTGTGATCAATTGAGCATCCCCGACCAAAACAATTCACTGACAGGTAACTAGCCAGGGAACACTCTTAGTTGCTTCAAATCCTCTGCAAATTTACTTATAGTTACTCTAAGTTTAATTACTGAAAACACTTTCTGGTGCAGAGGATTTCCCATACCTCAGCATGGTGCTGAGAATCTGGGAATCCTGGGTGCTGAATTTTATTACCTTGTTGTTACCAAGTATGGATATTTGGCTGTCGTTATAAACGATTTCCCTTCTGTACATGATTAAGGTTTGACGAACCAATTAGTAACATAGGACCTAGGAATAGGACAAGGCCATTCAACCCTTCGAGTCTGCTCCACCATTCAATACGTTCATGGCTGCTGGATGCAAAAAAAAATCCCATGGCATTATTTTGAAGAAGAGTAGAAGAATTATCCCCAGTTTGTTCGGCAAGAATTAAATCTCAATTATAACAACAAATGGAGCAACTGCTTTTGTCAATAGCACATTGTGGTTTGTGGAAGCTTGCTTAGAGCATATTTGCTGATTGCACCTGTGAGGACATACTGGGGAGAAGGCAAAGTGAGACCTAAGCTCGGGGGCTTTGACTGACTTTCAGGGAATCGGTAGAGGTGGAAACAGCAGTGGCTGGACAGATCGGGAACAATTCAAACGAAATACACAGGAGGGTCGTGATTTGATTGGCTGGTGAGCATTGCTGCTCGGGACTGAATCTGAACAACTGGGAGAGTAAAACTTTTTTTTTAAAATTACATATGATAAATGGGTAAAAGGATAGTAGCGGGTGAGTCTTATATTTCATTTTAAGTAAAGTGTTTTACTACTACGAAGTTTCACTATGATTGGTAAAATTATCAATGATATTCATAATTTATATTATCATAGTTAAGTATTATTAGCATTGGTAAGGTTTATAACCATCAGTAAGAGTTATTGGTATTGCAAAGTATATAAATAGCAGTGAGGTTTATTATTACTGGGATGGTTTATTAACAGCGGTAATTTTTATGAGTAAAAGTAAATTTTATTCATAGTATTGAGCTTTGTTATTAGCAGTAGTAAGGTTTCTGAGAACATTAAAGTTTGATCGCAGAATAACGTTTACTGTGGGAGCAAGAATCACGAACTAAAAATAGAGGGAAGGTAGAGCTACACCGACCTCTAGCGGGCTCATCCTGCGCTATGGGGGAACTTCAAGATGCTTCTTGCATTTTGCATAAACATTAGAGCAGGAAGTATCAGCATCTGCGACCTTGGTGGCATCTTCAAGAATGCCACTGACAGCTGCAGAACTCGCTAAGCGGGAGGGAGGGGCTGAACAGGCAACAGATGCAGTCCACATTGGTGTGAAGGTATACGTGGAAAGAGTGAATCAGCCATGTCGTCAGAATTGCGTAGTTCGGAAGAGAATTTGCAAGGAGGACTTCAAATGAAGTAATCTCTAGATTACTCCCTGTAACATGTGCAAGCGAGTATAGAAAGAGGAAGGATTTCATAATGTGTAGATATTGAGAAAACTGGGTGTGCATGTTTTACAACATGGTTGTCACATCTTTTCGGGTGGAGGGCAACTTTACGACTTGTGCTGGATTTCGGTGCCTGAGGAGAACATTTCGAAAGTTAAAGGCACTAAAAATTTATTTTACAAATAAAAAGCAGAAAATAATTGGGTCTTTTTGTGAAGAACTTTGAAATGAGGAGACAAATTTGCTGAATTACTTTCTCGTCACTATATTGAAAATTAATTTAGTGACATACCTGTCATTATTTTTGTTGCATGCACACAGTCTATTTCTGCCCACACACTTGATGCAGCGATGGAGAGTATTCTGGATAGATGTCCATCTCTCAGGAAAGACCACAATCCCTTTTGCGTCTCTCCGTGCTATCTGTGGGTGTCGCGTTCTCTCCTTCTCTCTCTCCCCCTTACCCTCTCTGCCCCCGCTCCCCACCACTCATCTCTCAGACTAAAGGTGCAAAAGGTGCAGAAGGAATATAAATAAGCACTTTTTTAAACAGCGGGTGGTAATGACATGGAACCCGCTGCCCACAAGGTAGGTGGAAGTGGAAACAAGCAATTACTGACTGGGGTTGCATTAGACTGCTTTAGTTGAAGTTCGGTAACTGAGGATAATTAAGGGTTAATTTTAACTTAAATCTAGTCTGTCTTTTATTTAGCAGATAAACTTAACAGTTGCTGTTCGGGTTGGAGAAGGTGAGTTTTAGACCAGCTTTAAACAGGGTTCACTCAGGCACTGCTTGCAACTGAACCTTGTTAATTAGAGCTTAAACCAGTTTTCAGGGGTTAGAGTCAGTCAGTATAAAAGTGAGCCATCTTTCAGTGCTGACTGTTTGCACGAGAGTGCTGACTTGGGTTGCATTAGAGTGCTATAGTGGAAGTTTGGTAACTGAGGAAGTTCTGTAAGGAGGGAGTGAGGAGCTCCTTTCATTTCCGACCCGCACTCAGAGTGAGGGGAGCCTAGAGCTTCCAAAGAGCACAGCTGACAGGGAGAAGACTCGGAGGATGGAATTCCGGACCGGTAAGTATAAAAAACTTACCTATGGTAAAGAAAAACTGAAAGTGACATCACAGGAAGGCTGTGACCTGCGTGGCTGGCAGGAAATTTTTACTGAATTTGTAAAGAAAACATTGATAAAAATTGATTAAAACCCAAATTAACTAATAAGTAGAGTAACAAAACCAGAGGGAGGAGATTACTGCAATTAGCATTTAATATGTGTAGTAGGTATCCAGCACTAAGGACCATACAGTTAATTATACCTATTTAGTAAGCATTTAATAAGTATTTATTTATTTTAAATTAATTTATTAATTAGTGCTAGAAATGTCAGTTAGAGGGGTAAAGTGCTTCACCTGTGAGATGTGGGAGGTCGTGACGCTTCCAGCGTTCCGGGCGACTACATCTGCAGGAAGTGTACCCAGTTGCAGCTCCTCATAGATCGCATGGATCGGTTGGAGCGGCAACTGGATGCACTTAGGAGCATGCAGGTGGCAGAAAGTGTCATAGACAGGAGTTTCAGAGAAGTGGTTACTCCCAAGTTGCTGGCAGACAGTTGGGTGACAGCTAGAAGAGGCAGGCAGTCAGTGCAGGAATCCCCTGTGGCTATTCCCCTCTCTAACAAGTATACAGTTTTGGATACTGTTGGGGGGGATGGCCCATCAGGGGAAAACAGAAGCAGCCTGAGCAGTGGCACCACGGCTGGCACTGTTGTTCAGCAGGGAGGGACAAAGCACAGAAGAGCAATAGTTATTGGGGATTCTCTTGTCAGGGGCACAGGCAGGCGCTTCTGTGGACGTGAAAGAGACTCCAGGATGGTATGTTGCCTCCCTGGTGCCAGGGTCAAGGATGTCTCTGAACGGACAGGAGGCATTCTGAAGGGGGAGAGCGAACAGCCAGAAGTTGTGGTCCACATTGGTACCAACGACATAGGCAGTAATAGTGACGAGGTCCTGCAGGGGGAGTTTAGGTGTTAGGGAGAAAGTTAAAAGACAGGACCTCTAGGGTTGTAATCTCAGGATTACTCCCTGTGCCACGTTCCAGTGAGGCTAGAAATAGGAAGATTGTGCAGATCAACACGTGGCTGAACAGTTGGTGTACAAGGGAGGGTTTCAGATATCTGGACCATTGGGATCTCTTCCGGGACAGATGGGACCTGGACAAGAAGGACGGGTTGCATCTAAAGTGGAGGGGCACAAATATCCTGGCTGCGAGGTTTGATAGTGTCACTCGGGAGGGTTTAAACTAGTGTGGCAGGGGAGTGGGAACCAGAGCAGTAGGACAGCAAGTGAAGTAAATAAGGAGGAACTAGTAATAAGGCCAGTAAGACTAAGAGGAAGAGCAGGCAGGGAGATGTTGTGGAGCACAGCGGGACTGGTCGTCTGAAATGCATTTGTTTCAATGCGAGAAGAAAAACAGGTAAAGCAGATGAAATTAGAGCTTGGATTAGTACCTGGAAGTATCATGTTGTTGCTATTACAGAGACTTGGTTGAGGGAAGGACAGGATTGGCAGCGAAATGCTCCAGGAATTAGAAGCTTCAGGCGGGATAGAGGGGGATGTAAAAGAGGTGGAGTAGTTGCATTACTGGTTAAGGTGAATATCACAGCTGTACTGCGGGAGGACACCTGAGAGGGGTCATGCAGCGAGGCAATATGGGTGGAGCTCAGGAATAAGAAGGGTGCAGTCACGATGTTGGGGGTTTTCTACAGGCATCCCAACAGCCAGCGGGAGGTAGAGGAGCAGATATGTAGACAGATTTTGGAAAGATGTAAAGGTAACAGGGTTGTAGTGGTGGGTGATTTTAACTTCCCCTGTATTGACTGGGACTCACTTACTGCTAGGGACTTGGATGGGGCAGAATTTGTAAGGAGCATCCAGGAGGGCTTCTTGAAACAATATGTAGATAGTCCAACTGGGGACTGAGCCCAGCCAGGTGGTCGAAGTTTCAGTAGGGAATAATTGCGGGAGCAGTGACCATAATTCTGTACCTTTCAAGGTTCTTGTGGATAAGGGTGAAGGTGCTAAATTGGGGGAAGGCTACTTATCGCAATATTAGGCAGGAACTGAAGAATTTAGATTGAGGCTCTTTGAGGGTAAGTCAACATCTGACATGTGGGAGTCTTTCAAAGGATAGTGGATTAGAATCTAGGACAAGCATGTTCCTGTGAGGAAGAAGGATATGTTTGGCAGGTTTCGGGAAACTTGGACAACGCGGGATATCGTGAGCCTAGTCAGAAAGAAAAAGGAAGCATTCGTAAGGGCTGGAAGGCTAGGAAAAGTCGAAGCCCTTGAGGAATAAAAAGAAAGTAGGAAGGAACTGAAGTGAGGAGTCCGGAGGGCGAAAAGGGGCCATGAAAAGACATTGGCAAACAGTACTAAGGAAAATCCCAAGGCTTTTTATACGTATATCAAGAGCAAGAGGGCGACCAGGGAAAGGGTTGGCCCACTCAAGGACAGAGAAGGGAATCGATGTGTGGAGCCAGAGGAAATGGGCGAGGTGCTAAATGAGTACTTTGCATCAGTATTCACCAAAGAGAAGGGCTTGGTGGATGATGAGCCGAAGGAAGGGAATGTAGATTGTCTCGATCATGTACTTAACAAAAAGGAGGAGGTGTTGGGCGTCTTGCAAAGCATTAAAGTAGATAAGTCCCAAGGGCCTGATGGGACCTACCCCAGAATACTGAGGGAGGCAAGGAATGAAATTGCTGGGGACTTGGCAGAAATCTTTACATCCTCATTGGCTACAAGTGGGATCCCAGAGAACTGGAGAATAGCCAATGTTGTTCCTTTCTTTAAGATGGGTAGCAAGGATAAACCAGGAAATTATAGGCCGGTGAGCCTTACGTCAGTGGTAGGGAAATTATTAGAGAGGATTCTCCGGGACAGGATTTGCTCCCGTTTGGAAACAAATGAACTTTTTAGTCAGAGGCAGCATGGTTTTGTGAAGGGGATGTCGTGTCTCACTAACATGATTGAGTTTTGTGACTAAGTGACGAAGATGATTGTTGAAGGAAGGGCAGTGGATGTTATCTATATGGACTTCAGTAAAGCCTTTGTCAAGGTCCCTCATGGCAGACTGGTACAAAAGGTGAAGTCACAAGGGATTAGAGGTGAGCTGGCAAGATGGATACAGAACTGGCTCGGTCATAGAAGACAGAGGGTAGCAGTGGAAGGGTGCTTTTCTGAATGGAGGGATGTGACTCGTGGTGTTCCATAGGGATCAGTTAAGGGCCCTTTACTGCTTGTAGTATATATAAATGATTTAGAGGAAAATATAGCTGGTCTGATTAGTAAGTTTGCGGACGACACAAAGGTTGGTGGAGTTGCGGTTAGTGATGAGGATTGTCAGAGGATGCAGCAGGATATAGATCGGTTGGAGACTTGGGCGGAGAAAAGCTAGATGGACTTTATTACGGACAAACGTGAGGTAATGCATTATGGAAGATCTAATGCTGGTGGGAAGTATACTGTAAATGGCAGAACCCTTAGGAGTATTGACAGGCAGAGAGGTCTGGGCGTACAGGTCCACAGGTTCTGAAAGTGGCAGCGCAGGTGGATAAGGTAGTCAAGAAGGCATACGGCATGCTTGCCTTCATCGGTCAGGGCACAGAATATTAAAATTGACATGTCATGCTGCAGCTGTACAGAACAGTAGTTGGGCCACACTTAAAATATTGCGTGCAATTCTGGTCGCCACACTACTAGAAGGATGTGGAGGCTTTGGAGAGGATACCGAAGAGGTTTACCAGGATGTTGCCTGGTCTGGTGGGCATTAGCTATGAGGAGAGGTTGGAAAAACTCGGATTGTTTTCACTGGTACGACGAAGATGGAGGGGCGAGATGATAGAGGTTTACAAAGTTATGAGCGGCATGGACAGACTGGATAGTCAGAAGCTACATCCCAGGATTGAAGAGTCAGTTACTAGGGCACATACGATAAGGTGCGAGGGGCAACGTTTTGAAGGGCTGTGCGAGACAAAGTTCTTTACACAGAGGGTGGTGGGTGCATGGAACTTACTGCCGGTGGAGGTGGTGGAAGCATGGACGATAGCGACGTTTAAGAGGTGTCTTGACAAATACATGAATTGGATGCGAATAGAGTGATGCGGTCCCCGGAAATGCAGAAGGTTTTAGTTTAGGCAGGCATCAAGATCGGCGCAGGCTTGGAGGGCCGAATGCCTGTTCCTGTGCTGCACTGATCTTTGTTCAAGAGGAAGCTGGATGGCCACCTGAGTGAAGTAGACTTGTGGGACTTCAGGGATCAACAAGGGAAAGTGGAACTGACTGCTTAGTTCCGTGGAGAGCCAGCATGGTCTCGATGGGCCGAATGGCACACTTCTGTGCTGTCAGTATATGTCTCTATGTCTTCTCTGTACCCTTTCTCACACTCGATCTCCCTCTTTCAATCTCTGTCTCTCACTCCCTCTCTCCCCCTCTCTTATTATTTATTTCTACCCTTTCTGTCCCTCTCTTCTCCCCTCTCTTTTTCTCTCTCAGTCCCCACCTACCGGTGTTCCCCTCCCAGTAGGACTGTTCCTCGCTTCTCTGTATGTCTCTCTCCTACTCTACCTGTCTTTCTTTCCCCCTCTGTCTGTCTCTCTCCTCCCTCTTTCTATCTGTCTCTCCCTCTCCCCCACCCCCGTCTCCTTCTTTCCTCTGTCCATCTCCACACCACCTTGACTTCCGTGTTGCTTGCTCCATGTTCCCCACTCTCCGCTCAGTGTTCGTCACTCAGTCTTCCAGTCTCACGCTCAGTGCTCCCTGCAGCAGCCATTCCCATAACTGGATACCTACCATGCCTGTATTATTTACGTTGAGGAAAGCGGTGGCGTGCATCTGCCCGCGATGCACGGTACAGGACATTTACTGAATAGCTTCAAAGCAGAGGGGCAGCGATCCCAATGTGCAGGCGCAGCATTCCACTGTCAGTAATGGGGGATGCGAAAAATCGCAAACGGGGGCAACCGTGCCGCCAAAACAAGTCGAGTTGGTGTTGTTGGGTGGTTGGTACGTGGGTGTTGTCAATCTGAGTGAGGAGAGTGTTGGTATGTTGGGTTTGATATTGGATATGGGATGAGGGTTGATGGGAGGAGCGGCTGGGGATGGTGTTGGTCAGTTTGTGTGATTGGTGTGGGAAAATGGTGTTATTGGAGTTTGTAGGATTGGTGGGGGTTGGGGGTTGGGTTTGTTGGTGTGAAGCAATTTCTTCATGCAGGTGGTGGTGCATGGTGTTTGAATGTCTGATGGGGAAGCTCAATCATTGGTTTGTTAGGGGGGGGAAGGGGTCATTGAGTTTTGGATACTAATGACTTCAAGGGACATGGGGATAGGGCGTGAAGTGGCGTTGTCAGGGGGTTGGTCAGCAAGATCCAAATTAATGTGATTGAGTTTCTGCTTAGCTGAATGCACTGCTCTTTTTCTATGTTCTTAAGTTCAAGTTGATGAGGCATCAAGAAAAGATATCATGTGTCCAACGACATTGAGGAAAGTGAAAGTGGAAATCGAAAAGACGTTGCCCATAATTTCCAAGACTTCCATAGACGCAGGGTGAAGCCTAAGGACTGGAGAATTGCAAATGTAACACCCTTCTTCAAAAGAGGGTGTAAAGATAATTACAGCAACTACAGGTCTGTCAGTTTACCTTCAGCGGTATGGAAATTTCAGGACCAAATTAATCGTGCTTGGAAAAAAAAAACTTAATTAAGGCAATCCAGCGCGCATTTCTGAAAGGGTAATCATGTTGAACTAACTTATTGCATTATTTTGAAGACATAAAAGCGTGGGTTGATGAGGCCAATGCTGCTGATGTGCAGTACATGAACTTAGAATAAGCATTTGATGCAGTACTGCAAAGCAGAACAAGTTACATCTCATACAATAAAAGGTACAAGATCTTGATGGATATGCAGCTGGTTGAATGATGGGCAATATAGGTTATTGGTGAATAGATGTTTTCCTGGACTGGAGGAAGGTTTCCAGTGGAGTTCCTCCGGGGTCAATGTTGGGATTGGAAGCATAGATAATATCGGCTTGTTCAGTCATTTCCAGGTTCTGTTCAATTCTCTCTCTCTCTCTCCCTCTCTCTCTCTCTCAGCAGCTAATTTAATTCTGATCCTGTTCCGGGGAAAGTGCGGCCTCTGCACCTGCACCACTCGTTACCTGGTGGCCTTTTGTATCAGTTGTTCAGTTCATTAATAAATGCAACAACTGAGAGCAGCCCTAAAGTTCAGAATGTATGGGGCAAGAGGTGACCACTGGAGCACCAGAGCAAAGAGTCTCGGTGAGGAGCAACATGACCAAGGTCCAGCTGACAAGTAGCAAGATGTGACTGCTGGAGGACGGGAAGGAAATTGCCTTGAGGATCAAACAACCTTAAAGAGCTGGAAGAGGCGGATAGGATTTGGCAGAGCTGGAAAACGGAAGATACACTGGCAGGAAGAGGTCAGGGGTCCCGAAGTGAGGGGAGCCAACGCAAGTGGCGATCTCCATAGAATGAAACATAAATAGATAAGAACCATTGTCGCTGTACCCATGGATAGTCAAAAAGGGAAACAACAGATATAATTCTCTCCTCTACATCTATTGCTTTGATTCTCAGCGCCTCACATCGACACACAATAAACTTATTCGACAAAAGAAAAACCTTGCTGATGTTGGAAATCTTCGGTTAATTGATAATGATGCTGATAATAGCAACAATCATATCAATAATTTTAATATGCTTTCGTGTTAATATATTAAATATTATCATTATATATAATTTTATCATTATGAATCAATAAAAATAATGTTACTATTTTTATAATCATATATTTATTAATTACAATCAGGGGACAGAAAGTTATTTTTTAAAAAACCTCAAAATCTATCTTATAAGTGTTAAGGTTAGTACCACGAAGGTGTGTTTTATTAAATTAGTGTAATTTATTAATAATTAATAGTGATTATCACTATTTTTATATAGTAATAGTTTTTTTATAGGGAATTAAGGTCCCTAGTGTGAATAATCTCAATATTTTGAGTAATTTAGGGGAGTAAATTAAGAGTAAGTCATGGCAGGACAGCTCGACACGTGGAGTGCTCTTCATCAGCAATGTGGGAAGTCAGGGACACTTCCAGTGTCCAGGGCGAACACGTGTGCAGGATGGTTCTCCAGCTGCAGCTATTTCAAATCCGCATTTCTGATCTGGAACAGCGGCTGGCGACACTGGAGCACCCTCGAGGCTGAGTTGATCGTGGATAGCACTTTACAAGGAGGTAGTCACACCACAGGTAAAGATTGCTCAGAGAGAAAGGGAGTGGGTGACCACCAGGCACAGTAAAAGTACTAGGCAGGTAGTTCAGGAGACCCCTGGTTCCATCTCCCTCTCTAACAGATTTTCCGCTTTGGTCACTGTTGAGGGAGATAGCTTCTCAGGGGAATGCAGCAAGAGCCAAGTCTGTGGCACCACGGGTGGCCCATCTGCTCAGGAGAGGAAAACAGAGTGGGAGAGCTATAGTGATAGGGGTATCTATCGTAAGGGATACAGATAGGCGTTTCTGTGGCCACAATTGTGACTGCAGGATGGTATGTTGCCTCCCAGGGGCTACAGTCAAGGATGCCATGAAGCAGCTGCAGCGCATTCTGAAGGGGAAGGGTGAACAGACAGAGGTCGTGGTTCACATTGGTACCAAGGTCGTAGATATAACGAGTCACGAGGTCCTGCAATAAGAATTTTGGGAGCTAGTTAGCAGATTAAAAAGCAGGACCTCAAATGTTACAATCTCTGCATTACTCCTGTTGCTACGTGCTAGCATGTACAGTAATAGGAGGTTTGAGCAGATGAATGCGTGGCTGAAGACATGCTTCAGGAGGAATGGTTTTAGTTTTCTGGATCACTGAGTATGTTTCTGGCGAAGGTGGAACCAATACAAATCGGAAGGGTTGCACTTGAACTTGAAAGGGACCAACATCCTTGCTGGGAGGTTTACTAGTGCAGTTGGGCGGTGGAGAGCGAAATAATTTGGCAGGGGGATGGGATACAGAGTTGACGTACAGTAGGGGGCGATACACAGCTAAATAAAGAAGAGATATGTACTCAGTCTGGAAGGCAGATCAAACATAGACCTGCTAAGGCACAACCGAACATGCAAGGCTGGATTGCATCTACTTTAGTGCAAGTAGTCTTACAAGTAAGGCAAATGAATTGAGAGCGTCGATTAACACATGGGTGTTTGGTTTCATTGCTATCACAGAGGCATGGTTGAGGTAAGGGCAGGACTGGCAGTTCAATATTCCAGCATATGGAATCTTCAGGCGAGACGGGGGTGGCGGGTTGGGGACTGTAAAAGAAGAGGTGGCATTGCACTATTGATAAAGGATTCAATTACTGCAGTATGGAGGGATGATATCTTAGAGGGTTCCTCAAATGAGGCCTTGTGGATACAGACTATAAACAAAAACGGGGGCAATCACTTTGCTGGGCCTGAAAATAGTCAATGAGAGATAGAGGAGCAGATATGTAGGCCCCAGAGAGGTGTAACAATAATACGGTAATAATGGTAGGGGATTCCAACTTCCCCAATATTAACTGGGATAGCGTATTGCATAAGGCTTACAAGGGGTTGTATTCTTAAGCTTTTTGAGCCAACATGTAGAAAGTGCTACAAGAGAAGTGACGGTATTGGACTTAATCCCAAGGAATGAAGCCTGACAAGTGGTAGAAATGTCCTTGGGGGAGCATTTCCAGAATAGTGACCATAAATCCGTAAGATTTAAGGTAGTTATGGAAAATGAAAAAGACGGACTGTAAATAAAGGTGCTGAACCGCGGGAAGGCCGATTTCAGTATGATAAAACAGGATCTGGCCAAAGTGGACTATGAGCAGCGACTTAACGGAACGTCTACATCAGACCAGTGGGAGTCATTCAAAAGGAAATAATGAAAGTTCAGGGCCAACATTTTCCTGTGAAGGTGAAGGGTAGGAACTACACGTCCAGGGAACCCTGGATGTCAAGGGATATAGAGGATTGGATAAGAAATATAAAAGAGGCTTTTGGCAGATTCAGAGAGCTCAAAACAGCGGAGGCTCCAGAGGAGTATAGAAAATCGTGGGGTGGGGGGGGGGGGGGGCGCGTGGAATGTACTTAAAGCAAGTAATTAGGATCGCGAAGAGCGGGCATGAAAAAACACTGGTGGGCAAGATCAAGGAAAATCCCAAGGAGTCTTCTAAGTATATTAAAGGAGAGAGGGTAACCAGGGAAAGTTTAGGGCCCATCTGGACCGAAAGTGGCAGTCTGTGTTTGGAGCCAGAACAAGTAGGTGAGGTATGAAATGGTCTGTGTTCACTATGGAGAAGGATGATGTGGGTGTACTGATCAAGGAGGTGGATTATGATATACTCGAACAAAGTAGCATTGAAAGGGAGGAAGTATTAGTTGTTTTAGCCGTCTTAAAAGTGGATAGATCCCCAGGCCCAGATGAGGTGCTTTTATGTGAGGCATGGGAGGAGATAGCAGGGGCTCTGACGCATATTTTGAAATTCTGTATGGCCACAAGAGAAGTGCCAGGGAACAGGGACAGCGAAACTGGTACCCTTATTCAGGAAGGGTATCTGGGATAAATCAGGTAACTACAGGCCACTGAGCCTAACATCAGTGGTAGGGAAACAATTGGGAAAAATCTGAGGGACAGGATTAATCTCCACTAGGAGAGGCAGGGATTAATAAAGGATAGTCAGCATGGCTTTGTCAGGGGAAATCGTGTCGAACAAACTTGATTGAATTTTTCCAGGAGGTGGCTGAATGTGTAAGTAATGGTAAAGCAGTTGATCTACTCTGCATGGACTTCAGTAAGCTTTTGATATGGTTCCACATGGGAGATTGGTTAAGAAGGTAAGAACTCATGGGAACCAAGGCAATTTGGAAAATTGGATCCAAAATTGGCTTAGTGGAAGGAGGTAGAGTGTGATGGTCGAGGGTTTTTTTTGGTGAGTGGAAGCCTGTGACCAGTGGTGTACCGTAGGGTTCAGTGCTGGGACCCTTGCAGTTTGTGGTGTAGATTGATGATGTAGATGTGAATATGGGAGGTACGATCAGTAAGTTCGCAGATGACACGAAAATTGGTTGTGTCGTGAAGAGTGAGAGGAAAGCCTTATATTACAGGATGATAGAGATGGGCTGGTAAGATGGGCTGTGCAGTGGCAAATGGAATTTAATCCTGAGAAGTGTGAGGTGATGCATTTTGAGAGGACTAACAAGAGGGTTAGAGTCTGAGGGATGTTGCTATTCTTGTCCATAAATCACTGAAGACAGCCGCACAGGAAGGTAAGCTGGATAGGAAGGCCGATGGGATACATGCCTTTTTTAGCCAAGGCATGGAATATGAGAGCAGGGAGGTGATGTACAAAACGCGAGTTAGGCCACAGCTGGCGTACTGTGTACAGTTCTGGTCACCACACTATAGGAAGGATGTGATTGCATTGGAGAGGGTGCAGAGGACATTCAGCAGGATGTTGTCTGGGGTGCAGCATTTCAGCTATCAAACGAGACTAGATAGTCTAGGATTGTTTTCCTTAAAGCAGAGAAGGCTGCGTGGGACCTTATCGAGGTATAAAAATTATGAGGGGCACAGATAGGGTAGATAGGAAGAAACATTTTCCCCCTTAGACAATAACGTGGGGGCATAGAGTTAAGGTAAGGGGCAGCAGGTTTTGAGGGGATTTGAATAAATTCTTTTTCACCCAGATTGTTGTTGTAATCTTGGACACACTGACTCGAGGGGTGGCAGAGGCAGGAACCCTCATAACATTTAAGAAGTATTTAGGTGACCATTTGAAACGCCATAGCCAACAAAGCTACGGGCCAAGTGCTGGAGAATAATATAAAAATAGATAGGTTCTTGATGGCCGGCATAGACGTGATGGGCCGAAGGGCCTGTTTATGTGCTGCATAACTCTGTGACTCTAGGACGAGCAAAGGTATTCGGGTTTAGCACTGGAGCTGACAGCCGCAGCGCCTCAACTTTGCTCCTGCTTAACAAATGCATTCTTCCTCTTCCAACTGCCTCAGGATGATCCAGACAGTTCACAACTTTAATGTAATATTTAATCCTGAGAGAAGCTGGGAGAATATATTCGCACCTTCCACTACATTTCCCACCATCAGCCCACCCTACCCAGTCTCATGCCCACATCTCTGTTCTGGGATTGCTGCAGTGTTCCAGTGAACATCAACGCAAGCTCGAGGAACAGCATATCATTTATAGATTAGGCACACTACGGCCTGCCAGGCTGAACATTGAGTTCAATAATTGCAGAGCATGACGCCCATCCCCCCCCACCCTTTTTATTTTCAGTTATTTTTTCATTTTTTCTTTTTTTTCTTGTTCTATCTGGTTATATTATTTTATGATTTCAGTCTGTTTAGTTTGTTTCTACTGTGCCTACCCACTGTTTCTGTTTTATATATATTTTTTAATGCTTGTGCTTGGAGTGATTTGTGCTTTACAGTCAATTACACACCCTCACTGTCCTAAAGCTTTGTCTTTCAGCACACCATTAACATGCCGTTTACCTTTGTTCCATGACTTTCTGGTCAGTTATTCTCTGTGAATGTATCCTATCAACACCTTCTCTTTTGTTACCTCTTGCTCCACCGCACGCTTTACTTGCTTAAAATCTTTTACTGTTCTAATATTTGTCAGTTTTGACGAGGGTCACTGACCTGAAACTTGAACTCTGCTTCTCTCTCCACAGATGCTGCCAGATCTGCTGAGTATTTCCAGCATTTCTTGTTTTTATTAATACTAAATGCAATGCTCACCTAACTGCCTGTTGGGTGCTTCGTTGGAGTAGACTATTTGTTTTCTTTTTAATCTGGTTTGACATGATTTGTTTCTTTTTTTTCTGGTTATTATCACAGTGCTGTTTGTGGGAACTTGCTGTGGACAATGGCTCTTGTGTTTCCTACTTTACAACAGTGAATACAATTCACAAAGACCTTCATTAGGTGGAAAGTTGTTTCGGACGTCCTGAGGTTGTGAAAGGTGCCGGAGAAGAACAAGTCTTTCTTTGTAGAGAGAAAATGGACAATCTCATGAGAAGACTGATTAAAAATCTTGAGTCAGTCAAGACGTTGGTAGAAACTTTTGGAAGAGACAAGCTGATATTTCTGACAGAAAAGAGAAATACCGTATGTACTTGAAAGTTATCTCCAAAACATAGCTCGGCTCCCAGAGTTGGGATCTTTAATTTTATGTACTCAAGGAGTTGGAAGAAGGAATAAATACATAAATGTATTTGATCGTTGTTAGATTATTTGTTTTGCATTTTAATACTTCAAATCAGGGTTTCTGGGGTGTTTTATCTCTTCTAAGACTGAATTGTAATCTCATAGAGGAACACGACAGTCCAGAGTGTAAAGACAATTAACAAGCAGCGCTTGCTGATTGTTTCTCTGGCACTGCTACAAAAACGTACAATGATTTCAAAGGACAGATGGACGCTCTGAAAGCTTTGGAGGGTTGAGATTCAAACATAAAATCAAATAATCTAGGATAAGAATACTTGTTTTTAAAAAGTGATACGAACCTTTATGTAAAATTGTATCAAATGTCAATGCTAGAAATTGTTCAACATACTTTGTCAACTTTAACATATCCGTTACTTGTTTGCTTTGTTGGCTCTTCGAGGTGCTGGCCATTATATATATGCTGATCAACCAGAATTCTTCAAGCAAACAGTACTGTAGATCTGCAGCATCGTAGACCAATCATCAGACAGCACCGGGAATCTGCAGTATTGTACATTAACAATAAAACAGAACTGGGAAAGCCTGCTATCTGATCTGCAATTTTTCCAATCAATCATTCTTTCCTGTCACTGAAATTTAGCTTCCAGTCCAATCTCTCTGAATTTAATTCACTGAGCTCAGGAATAACAGTGAGAAAAATATCATTGGCCTCTCTGTTGCTCGTGTTCAAATCTTCATGGCCTTGCACCCACCCCACTCCACTTCGAATCTCTACAGCCTTACAACTGTCTGAAAACTGTGTTGACTAAAAAGGGAGGGAGTAAGGAAATCACTAGGTTTCTACCCCTGATCACTGTCCAATGCACTCGGCCACAAAGTGCTCATCTTTGAAAGCTGGGGAATGGGGGCATTGGTTCCTGCTGATGGGATCAGGATCAGATTACCCACAACTACATCTGAAGGAATAGCCTGCTGCTGGAATGGATGAACCGGAGCACAACATTTGTACAAGGTTGATCACAATAACCTGTTTGATATCATGAACTTTATTATGATAGTCGGGTCTGGTTGGGTCGGGTCGGGCCGGGTCGGGTCGGGTCGGGGGAGAAAAAAATGAAAGGACTCAGGCCTGGGTGTAATGAATAACCTTCATGAGCTGCAGGCGCCAATTCAAATGGAGGATTATGATGTTTTGGCCATTGCGGAGACATGGCTGCACAATGGTCAGGACTGGGAACGAAATATACCTGGTTATAAAGTTTACAGGAGGGACAGGGAAAATGGCAGCTGGGGTGGAGTAGCCATACTGATTAGACATAATATCACCTCATTGGTGAGGGAGGATATAATGCGGGGAAAACATCCAGTGGAGATCTTATGGGTGGAATTAAGGAACAAAGAAACATCCAAAACTATAGTAGGTGTTGTGTTTAGATCCCCTGGTAGCAGTTCTACGGTGTTAGATTGTTTAAATGCACAAGTTAGGCAAGCGTGTAAGAAAGGCAGAGCAGTATTAATTGGGCATTTTAACTTATACATAAATTGGGAGAGGCAGATTCGCACCTGGTAGAAAGGTAGTGAATTTCTGGAATGTGTCGGGATATTTCCAACAGCAATATGTCCTAGATGTAGCAAGGGGACAGGCAATATTAAATACGGTTATGAGTAATGAACCAAAGTTAATTATTAGTCTGACTGTGCGTGAACATTTATCAAATAGTGATAACAACATGATCGAATTCAAGATAGCGTTGGAGGTTAAAAGCACGAATCAACGACCAGAATTTTAGACTTCGATAAGGTTGACTTTAACGGGATGAAACAGAGACTGTCCACAGTAAACTGGGTAGATCTGTTAATGGGTCAAACGACTGAAGAACAGTGGAGAATATATAAAGAAACACTTAACGAAATACAGAGTGAGTATATACCCCTGACAGGAAAAATCTCCACTTCACAGTAAAAAAGCTATGGACAACTAAAGAGATCGGGGAGAGCATAAAACAAAATGAAAGGGCTTGCAAAAATGCAAAACGCTGCACAGATCCGAATGGAATCGATACAAGACCAGCAAAGGGTCAGAAAGCAGCTTATAAGAGCTACTAAAAGAGATTATGGAAGGAAACTTGCAAGGGACATCAAAATCAATAAGAACAAATTTGATAGTTACATAAAGGGAAAGCGGGGGGTCTAGGGCAATGTCGGCACACTAAAAGCTGACGATGGAGATATTGTCAATGATAATGGAGAAATGGCAGACATGTTGAACAATTACTTTGCCTCAGTATTTGCAGTTGAAAAGGAGGATAACTTGCCGGAAGTCTAGAAAAAAATAATAGCCGTTAGGGGACAGGGACTTAATACAATTTAGGCGAGTAAAACATCAGAAACAAAGAAATTAATGGAACTAAAGAGTAAGAAATCCCCAGTACTTTACGATTTCTACACGAGGCTGTTAAAAGAAGTACGGAAGCACTTTGCAGATGCCCTATTTATTGTGCGTCAGAGTTGGCTAGATTCAGGATTGGTTCCTCTCGATTAGTAATTTGCACATGTCACTCCAATTTTTAAGAAGGGTGATAAAGGGGGACCAAGGAAATTACAGACCAGTCAGCCTGACTTCTGTACTGGGGAGTTGATGGAGTCGATAATCAAGGATAGGGTCACTGAACACCTGGTAAAAAGTTCAGTTAAATCAG
Source organism: Heterodontus francisci (assembly GCF_036365525.1). Lineage (NCBI taxonomy): Eukaryota > Metazoa > Chordata > Chondrichthyes > Heterodontiformes > Heterodontidae > Heterodontus > Heterodontus francisci. Next base: position 2,465,036 of record NW_027140989.1, on the reverse strand, counting down.
GGACAGCCAGCATGGATTCATAACGGGAAGGTCATGCCTGACAAATCTCATGATTTTTTTTTGAAGAGCTGACAAAGGCAGTGTACAGGGGAATGTCTAATGATGTTATTTATATGGACTTCCAGAAGGCATTTTATAAGGCCCCGCATAAGTGACTGTTAACTAAGGTAGAAGCCCATGGAGTTGAGGTCAAATTATTGGCATGACTAGGAAGTTGGTTGAGTGGTCGGCGACAGAGGGTGGGGAGAATGGGTACGTATGCCAACAAAATAGGAACTCAGTGATGCTATTGATTCACTAGCCAGTGGAAAATCCCCTGGGAAGGACTGCATTACCCCTGAAATAATCAAGAGTGCGAAGCCTGCTGCACTATCAGCACTCCATGAACTGATTTGACTGTGCTAGGATGAGGGAGTGGTACCACAGGACATGAGCAATGCCAATATCATCATCCACTATAAGAACAAGGGTGACCGTGGTGACTGCAACAACTATGGTGGAATCTCCCTGCTCGGCATAGTGAGGAAAGTCTTTGCTCGAGTCAATATAAGCAGGTACCAGAAGCTGGCTGAGCGTGTCTACCCTGAGACACAGTGTGGATTTCGAGCAGAGAAGTCCACCATTGAGATGCTATTCTCCTTCGCCAGCCACAGGAGACATGCCACGAACACCAGATGCCCCTCGACATTGCTTTCATAGATCTCACCAAAGCCTTTGACCTCGTCAGCAGACGAGGTCTCTTCAGACGACTAGCAAAGAGTGGATGTTCACCACAGCTACTAAGTATCATCACCTCATTCCATGACAATATGAAAGGCACAATTCAGCAAAGAAGCACCTCATCAAACCCCTTTCCTATCCTGAGTGGCGTGAAACAGGGCAGTGTTCTCGCGCCGACACTATTTGGGATCTTCTTCTCCCTGCTGCTCTCACATGCGTACAAGTCTTCAGAAGAAGGAATTTCCCTTCACACAAGATCAGATGGCAGGTTGTTCAACATTGCCCGTCTTAGAGCGAAGACCAAAGTACGGAAGGCTCTCATCAGGAAACTCCTCTTTGCTGACGATGCTGCATTAACATCCAACACAGAAGAGTGTCTGCAGAGTCTCGACGACAGGATTGCGGTTGCCTGCAAAGAATTTGGCCTAACTATCAGCCTCAAGAAAACGAACATCACGGGGCAGGACGTCAGAAATGCTCCATCCATCAATATCGGCGACCACGCTTTGGAAGTGGTTCAAAAGTTCACCTACCAATGGGGTACAGGTATCTGGCGCAGAGTCTGTCCCTGTTGCTCAGAAGGGAAGGGGGAAGAGGAGCAGAGCGTTAGTCATTGGGAACTCCATAGTTAGGGGAACAGATAGGAGGTTCTGTGGGAACGAGAGAGACTCACGGTTGGTGTGTTGCCTCCCAGGTGCCAGCGTACGTGATGTCTCGGATAGTGTTTTTGGGATCCTTAAGGGGGAGGGGAAGCAGCCCCAAGTCGTGGTCCACAGAGGCACCAACGACATAGGTAGGAAGAGAGATGGGGATTTAACCAGAAATTCAGCGAGCAAAGGTGGAAGCTTAGAGCGAGAACAAACAGAGTTGTTATCTCTGGGTTGTTGCCTGTGCCACGTGCTAGCGAAGCGAGGAATAGGGAGAGAGATAAATTGAACACGTGGCTGCTTGGATGGTGTAGGAGGGAGGGTTTTGGTTTCCTGGATAATTGGGGCTCTTTCTGGGGTAGGTGGGACCTCGACAAACAGGATGGTCTTCACCTGAACCAGAGGGGTACCAATATCCTGGGGGGCGGGGGGAGATTTGCTGGTGCTCTTCAGGGGGGTTTAAGCTAATTCAGCAGGGGGATGGGAACCTAAATTGTAATTCCAGTGTACAGGATGTTGAGAGTAGTGAGGTCAGGGATAAGGTTACAAGGACGCAAGAGGGCACTGGCAAGCAAGAACTTGGTTTAAAGTGTGTCTACTTCAACGCCAGGAGCATCTGGAATAAGATGGGTGAGCTTGCAGCATGGCTTGGTACCTGGGATCTCGAAGTTGTGGCCATTTTGGAGACATGGGTAGAGCAGGGACAGGAATGGATGTTGCAGGTTCCGGGATTTAGATGTTTCAGTAAGAAGATGGTAAAAGAGGGGGTGTGTGTGTGGCATTGTTAATCAAGGAGAGTATTACAGTGGCAGAAGGGACGTTTGAGGACTCGTCTACTGAGGTTGTATGGGCCGAGGTTAGAAACAGGAGAGGAGAGGTCACCCTGTTGGGTGTTTTCTATAGACCTCCGAATATTTCCAGCGATGTAGAGGAAAGGATGGCGAAGATGATTCTCGACAGGGGCGAGAGTAACAGGGTAGTTGTTATGGGGGACTTTAACTTCCCAAATATTGACTGGAAATACTATAGTTCGAGTACTTTAGATGGGACAGTTTTAGTCCAGTGTGTGCAGGAGGGTTTTCTGACACAGTATGTAGACAGGCCAACCAGGGGCGATGCCACATTGGATTTGGTACTGGGTAATGAACCCGGCCAGGTGTTAGATTCAGATGTAGGTGAGCACTTTGGTGATAGTGATCACAATTCGGTTCGGTTTACCTCAGCGATGGGCAGGGGCAGGTCCATACCGCAGGGCAAGAATTATAGCTGGGGGAAAGGAAATTATGATGCGATTAGGCAAGAATTAGGATGCGTCTGATGGGGAAGGAAACTGCAGGGGATGGGCACAATCGAAATGTGGAGCTTATTCAAGGTGCAGCTACTGCGTATCCTTGATAAGTATGTACCAGTCAGGCAGGGAGGAAGTTGTCGAGCGAGGGAGCCGTGATTTACTAAAGAAGTTGAAGCGCTTGACAAGAGGAAGAAGAAGGCTTATGTTAGGATGAGACGTGAAGGCTCAATTAGGGCGCTTGAGAGTTACAAGCTAGCCAGGAAGGATCTAAAGGGAGAGCTTAGAATAGCGAGGAGAGGACACGAGAAGTCATTGGCGGATAGGATCAAGGAAAACCCTCAGGCTTTCTATCGGTATATCAGGAATAAAGGAATGACTAGAGTTAGATTAGGGCCGATCAAGGATAGTAGTGGGAAGTTGTGTGTGGAATCAGAGGAGATAGGGGAAGCGTTAAAAGAATATTTTTCGTCAGTATTTACAGTATAGAAAGAAAATGTTGTCGAGGAGAATACTGAGATACAAACTACTAGGCTAGATGGGATTGATGTTCACTGGGAGGAGGTGTTAGCAATTTTGGAAAGTGTGAAAATAGATATGTCCCCTGGGACAGATGGGATTTATCCTCGGATTCTCTGGGAAGCCAGGGAGGAGATTGCAGAACCTTTGTCCTTGATCTTTATGTCGTCATTGTCGACAGGAATAGTGCCGGAAGACTGGAGGATAGCAAAGTTGTCCCCTTGTTCAAGAAGGGGAGTAGAGACAGCCCTGGTAATTATAGACCTGTGAGCCTTACTTCGGTTGTGGGTAAAATGTTGGAAAAGGTAATAAGAGACAGGATTTATAATCATCTTGAAAAGAATAAGTTCATTAGCGATCGTCAGCACGGTTTTGTGAAGGGTAGGTCGTGCCTCACAAACCTTATTGAGTATTTTGAGAAGGTGACCAAACAGGTGGATGAGGGTAAATCCGTGGACGTGGTGTATATGGATCTCAGTAAGACGTTTGATATGGTTCCCCACGGTAGGCTATTGCAGAAAATATGGAAGTATGGGATTGAAGGTGATTTAGTGCTTTGGATCAGAAATTGGCCAGCCGAAAGAAGACAGAGGGTGGTGGTTGATGGCAAATGTTCATCCTGGAGTTTAGTTACTAGTGGTGTACCGCAAGGATCTGTTTTGGGGCCACTGCTG